>NC_060120.1:369157987-369757987 GCF_021461395.2 Schistocerca americana | reverse complement strand
AAGTTTTTCCATGTTTCAAGCTCTGATTTAAGAGAATCATAATGCCCTTAAAAATAGGATAAGAAAAATAGTCTGTCATGGTACTGAACATCAACTCTCCCATATAATCAACCAGCATTTTGATGAAGGATGTTTTACATATCAATAAAATATGCTGAAGTTTGGCCAATTCTTAGAAAGGGCAAACAAGATAAAACAGGGAACTGTAGACTTGTAGAGTTTTGGTAGGTATTGAGTCCCATAAACCAACTTCTTACAGCACAATAACGATTTATTCGGATAACGTTCACAGGTTAACATCACAGTGCAAGAGTAAACACTTGACTCTTCCCACTCTCTAGGTGAAGCAGACCCAAAGATCGTAAATATAGCAAAGACATATACATTGGTATGCACGGAAGTACACGTTACTACTGTACGATCGTTACAACTGATCTCACCATTACCAATTTTTTCAAAAACATTTGAAAGAGCAGTGTGTGATATTATAACTCATCCTACAGCATGATTTTATGCAAAGAGTATGGTTTCAGGAATCATTGCAGCAGAATGCATACATATAAATGAATTGGTCAGAAAAGTTTGCAGATGTTTTGAAAACAGAATGTATGTGTCAGGTGTGTTTTGTGACCTCACCAAGGCTTTTGATACTGTTAATTGTGACCTGATTCTTCGCAAACCAACAAACTATGGTTTTCAAGGAAAATTCCTTAGTTGGGTGTCATCATATTAAGAGAATAGAAAACAGAGTACTTGTTCATACCAGCAACAAGAAATTCTTCTCTGGCCTGGGAAAGAAAAACCACCACACACACAAACACACACACACACACACACACACACACACACACACACACACACACACACACACACTCTTAGGTGTTCCACAAGAGGCTCAATATTAGGGTCACTTATTATTTTTGTATTGTATCAATGATATGCCATGCCAGGTTCAGCCTTATTCAATCTTCTATGCAGACAGCAATAGTCTGCTGTAAAATCAATGAAGAGCTGATTTGCAATGTTGAATACACCTGAGGAAGTAGAGGCAAGGGTCAAAAATAATAATTTCACTCAAAGTAAACTTTGGAAAAGAAATTGGGGGGAAGGGGGGTGGGGGGAAGGAAGGAGAGAGGGAGGAGGGGAGGGGGGTGGGGGAGGGAGGGGGAGAGAGAGAGAGAGAGAGAGAGAGAGAGAGAGAGAGAGAGAGAGAGAGACCAACCTGGACAGTGCAAACTGTGTCAAATTCCTTTGTGTATTAGTAAATAAAAATATGTTGTGGAGTAATAATGAAGCCGGCCGAACAGTCTAATTTACACCATGAATGTCTTATCTAATCTTACTGAGTTAGCTGTAAAAATACTATATATTTTATTTTTTTTATTTCAGTAATTAAATGTAGTATAATCTTCTGGGGGTCTCAAAAACTTATCTACTCAAACCTTTTAGACTACTGAAAAAGGGCATCCAAGCTGAAAAATCTCCACACTATAACACAATGAGGCCTGGAAAAAGACCTGAAAAACAAATGCTACTATAGTGTTGAAAGAACCAACAACATATGTATTATAACCACAGATTATTTTTAATGCTAACCATGTAAAATAGTAATTACCTTATAAAAGTAACACCGTATGTATTATAACCTCAGATTAATTTTATTATTCTGTATATAATGTTAGAATTGACAAGTCACCTATTCCACAATCTTTTGATTGCATGAGGCATGTTATGTGATGATAAAGATTTGATTTGATTAGCTGAACTATCCTAACAATGGACAGATAATGTATGATGATATACTGCCAATTACCTTTTATATGCTGTTTACCTCAACCAAAACAAAGCTTTTATCACATTTGAACTTTTCTTCAAACCAACAGTAAAAATCTTTAAGGAGTCACATAGTGTATTTGTAAATAAGCAACAGAATATTTACAGGTTGCAGTTTTCCTTCTTTCCTTCTTGGGGCCTTTGTCCTGCCCCACATGGGGTCGGCCGTGTTACTATTGATTTGGCAGTGTTAGTTGCAGAGGGTGGCCTGATGCCCTTCCTGCCACCACCCTGAACCCCCTGGGACGGAATTAGTGTACCCCAGCTGTCTTACAGCTAGTGTAAGCCATTGAATAGTGTGAACATTTTCAAATGTCTGTGAGTTGTGTAACTGAGACGGAATGTGGGGATCAGCCTGGTATTCATCTAGTGGGATGTGGAAAATCACCTAAAGACCACATCCAGGCTGGCTGGCATACCGGCCCTCGTCATTAATCCACCAGGCGGATTCAATCTGGGGCCAGCACGCCTACCCGAGTCCAGGAAGCAGCACATTAGCGCTCTCAGCTACCCAGGCGGGTACAGGTTGCAGTAATACATATTAATAGTTCAACATCAAATGGCACACTTAGTATAAAATGCTTTGTTGCTCGTATTGATAATAAGCTGAAATAACAATACCAATAACTTGAACAAAATAATTTCAATGGTACACTTTGAATTTACAAGTATCTCTCATTCAGTTAACCTGTATCTACTGCCACGTCACAATGTAATTTCTTTTCCATTGCATGCACTACATATGCAGAGTCAGAAGTGTAGGTAAATACAACAAATTAATCATTACCTCTGGAAATGGGAATGATTTTAGTCCTTGAAAGACCTTAAAGGAATTCTTCTTATGTTTTTTCATATGTACCATATTATCCAAAGTATCCTTTTTAGAAGACATGGAACTGGTTTTAGCAATACTACACTTTAATTTAGCATCAGATGCAGTGGAGTTTCTTTTGGGTAAAATAGCTTTTTGATTGGTTTCTGACACACAAGTCTTTACCTTTTTGCATGAGTTTATTATACTCTGAGGAGTTCCAAAACTGTTATGTTCTTTGGCTCTCTTCATGAACATATCCTTAATATTTAACTGTTTCATAATTACTTTAAATTTATTTGTTTTTATTTCACTATTTTCACTCTGATGTAACTCATGATATGCAGTGTCATTGTGCAAGAAATGTTTCCCAGATCTGTGTTGATTTCTCACAACAACAGGTTCTTCAAATACAGAAGGGCATCCTTGAAAGACTTCAGTGAGACTATTCACTTCCTTCTTTTTTTCATTTGCACTTACTCCTTCACTATCATTGCACAAACCATGATGTGGAGTATATGACAGTTTAATTCGATTCTCAGACAGTAGAATATCTTGTGTCATTCCTTCATCATCATTGCCTTCAAAGACAATTTCTTTCTCAGTGCTGTCTCCTAATCGTTCTGTAATTGAACTAAATGATGAACCTAGGGAAGGATCTGAAATACTTTTTTCTTCTGCAAAATTAACATCTCCTGCTTCTGAAGGCAAATCTTTCACATAGTTTCTTGTCTCATTCAGAGTGGAAGTATATGTCATAATTCTATCATTTGAGAAAAAATCACACACAGAGGATACTGAGCCAGCATTTAATCTGTGAATGGTATTGGTTAAAGGCTTGTTAGTGGTCAAATGCAATGACAAACAATTTGTTGCCCTTTGTCCTAACACTTCAGTGACATTCTGATCCTGTTTTGGTTTGATACTTTCTCCATCTAGGTCTAATAATTTTGTGAACTCCTCCATGTCACAAAAAAAAATTTCGGGTTCTGCAATGATTTTGTTAACATCTTGTAGCTCTTCTGGACTAACAATACCAGAGAGTACTAATTTCTCTGCACTGCATTCAAAGGCTCTATCTGCATGATCACCCACAGCAGATGGTTGTGTCAATAATTTACCACTTCTATTCAGAATTTCATTACTTCCTACTGCACTCTGAATTCTATTATAGTCATGTATCTCATTATTTAGTTGTAATAGATCATTCACTTCTGAAGGCTCATCTTCTTCTGAACTTCTTCCATCTGCTGATGACATCCCCACTGTTTCATTTTGCTTCCTTGGTGATTCTCTCATAGTGAGGTCACTTCTTCCACATATTTCTTTACTGGTCCAAGTGTTCAGTAGCTGATTATTGAAGCCTGCAGGAAAAAAGAATAATAAGCTTAATGACTGAAGTTAATATTACCCTCTGACAGAAACCACATTTGAAATGAAATGCAATATGGAACAATAACAACACTGTAAGCTAGACATGATCTACACAAATGCAGAATTAGAAGAAGTGGCAATAGAGAGTCATACAAATTCATGATAAAAAAAAGATCACAGCATTAATTTCAAGAAGAAAAATCATGGAAACTCCTTCCTACATTTTTGCCTTAAGGACACAGCTGCATCAGGCTATGTAAAATGAAGCACTGAGGAATTTTGAAGGAGGGAAATTGTATGCGTTACATAGAAACTGCTGCAGTCCTACACAGAAATGAAGAAATGTTGGTATATTTATGACAAGGCAAATCTTTCACATTAAATATCAGCACTACGTTACACACAGGCTGTTTTTCGTTCCATCGGTCCATAAAGGGGAGATCCTAAATGGTGCAGAACCTGTCGCAAAACACGAATAAGTTAAATATATGTTCCTTTCGCAGATCATAAGTGATTCGATGTGTGGAATAAGTCAAAAAATCCTAAACAAATTGTCATTTAAGTTGTAATGTCAAACTTGCCATGAAATATACTCTTGAGGTGCTATTACAGTCACAAATCATCACAAAGAAAGCTATTGTTGATATTTCCTTTTTTGGAGACAATAGTCATCATAAAGTTTTTAAACGACATCATTGCCACTGTTTGAATGTACATTTTTTTATTATTTCCATTATTGTGATTTCAGTTTTTGAGCCATTATCAAGTGCAACTGGGAAACTAAAGAATTATAAAATTTATAAATTATAAAACGTATGAAATAGCATGATCACACGTGGAAAAAAACTACTTGGAGCATTGGTTACTATATTAGAACACGTCAAATAAGTCATCATCCAAATGTTACAATTCATTTCTTTATATAAAAACCAGATGTCCCATAATAAAATATGAGAATGATACAAGGTGTACAACTTTTCTTCCACCGTTTTCTCCCCAACATTTGAGGCTATAATGAAACAAATCCATTACACATGTATCAATCAAAGTATTTTCCATCGCTGGCTACTACTTTCTCCGATTTTTCGGGCAGTGTATGATTCCTGCGTAAAAAAAATTGTTCATCTTTTGAAGCAATCCATGAATTGATCCAATCTGTGACTCCTTCATGAGATCGGAAGTGTTGGTCAGCCAGGCCATGCGCCATTGATCTTAACAGGTGATAATCAGAGGGAACAATGTCTAGAGAATATGGTAGGTGGGGTAGGACTTCCCATTTCAACGTTTTGACCTCTTTTGAAATGTGAGGCCGAGCATTGTCGTGCTGCAAAATCACTTTTTCATGCCTCTCACTGTATTGTGGCCGTTTGCCTTTTAATGCTCTGCTCAAACGCATTAATTGTGTTCGATAAAGAGCACCTGTGATTGTTTCACTTGGTTTTAACACCTCATAGTACACGATGCTGAGCTGGTCCCACTAAATGCAGAACATGATCTTGGAGCCATGAATATTCGGTTTGGCCATCAACGTAGAAGCATGGCCAGGATATCGCCATGATATTTGCAATTAGGGTTATCGTAATTAACCCAGTTTTTGACCCCGGTCACAATGTGATGCAGAAATCCCTTCCATTTCTGCCTCTGCAGAAACTGTTCACAAACACCGTTCAACATCTCTTGGTTTCAGCTCACACGGGACCCAAGTTCTTTCTTTCTGAATCATGCCCATAGCCTCGAGACAATTTTTAAATGGCTTGCTGTGTAACTCCCACTAATTGTGCCAATTCTTCTTGAGTTTGACGCCAGTCTTCACTCAGCAACGTCTCCAATTCTGCATATTCGAAAACATTCTCTCTTCCACCACTATGCCGCTCTACAATGTTAAAATCACCGTTCTTGAAGCATTGAAACCACTCACGACACCTTTTTTTCACGGCTTTTGACACGGTACCACACAAGCAGTTCGTAGTGAAATTGCGTGCTTATGGAATATCGTCTCAGTTATGTGACTGGATTTGTGATTTCCTGTCAGAGAGGTCACAGTTCGTAGTAATTGTTGGAAAGTCATCGAGGAAAACAGAAGTGATTTCTGGCGTTCCCCAAGGTAGTGGTATAGGCCCTTTGCTGCTCCTTATCTATATAAACAATTTGGGGGGTCAATCTGAGCAGCCGTCTTCGGTTGTCTGCAGATGACACTGTCGTTTATCGACTAATAAAGTAATCAGAAAATCAAAACAAACTGCAAAACAATTTAGAACAGATATCTCAATGGTGCGAAAAGTAGCAGTTGACTAAATAACAAGAAGTGTGAGGTCATCCACATGAGTGCTACAAGGAACTTGTTAACGTTCAGTTACACGATAAATCAGTCTAATCTAAAAGCCATAAATTCAACTAAATACCTAGGTATTACAATTACGAACAACTTAAATTGGAAGGAACACATAGAAAATGTTGTGGGGAAGGCTAACCAAGGACTGTGTTTTATTGGCAGGACACTTAGAAAATGTAACAGACCTACTAAGGAGACTGCCTACACTATGCTTGTCCATCCTCTTTCAGAACACTGCTGCGCGGTGTGGGATCCTTACCAGATAGGATGATGGAGTACACTGAAAAAGTTCAAAGACAGGCAGCATGTTTTGTATTGTCGCAAAATATGGCAGAGAGTGTCACAGAAACGATACAGTATTTGGGCTGTACATCATTATAAGAAAGGCGTTTTTCTTTGTGACGGAATCTTTTCACGAAACACTGATCACCAACTTTCTCCTCCGAATGCGAAAATATTTTGTTGACACCGAACTACATAGGGACAAATGATCACCACGATAAAATAAGGGTAATCAGAACTCATACGGAAAGGTATAGGTTTTCATTCTTTCCGCGCACTATATGAGATTGGAATAATAGAGAATTGTGAACGTGGTTCGATGAAACCTCTGCCAAGCACTTAAATGTGATTTGCAGAGTACCCATGTAGATGTAGATGTAGATGTACCATACATACTTGAAAGCATTCAATGAGACTCAGCCGCTGTTTTCTTCATACTGAACAAAACAGTAATACCTCCCACAAATTATGAGAATTAGGCTCGTAAACTGACATTTTCAATCAAGAACAACTTTATGATGCAGACACAAATCGACTAATGTTTGAATGAGGTTACGTTGACTGAGGTCCAAGCTAACTGCATGTTGTCTGTGATCTGTTTCTTTTGATCGCTACTTACTGTTGTTGCCACCTATCGGCAAATGGCGGAAGAAAAGTTGTACACCTTGTAATTAAGGGTTACATTTAACAATAAACATGGTAGATACACTTTTATGTCCTGTGCTGTGTTAATGTGACCAAACACAGTGCTGTGGTCTATTCAAACCATGTCTGAACAAGAACTTACAATGAGATTCACTTTTGACAGCTCAGAGATTGTTATTTAATTAGAGTAACATAAACCAATGTATGTTTCAGTTACATAGGTAATCTTTGGCATGCTAGCACCATAATAAGGATGGGAAACACGTAGTCTATTGGGCTGGTACTTAATATATATTTATAAAAATTGGCAATTTTATTAGAATTTCACAAAACTGATGTACATATGTGTCCCTACTTGCAGTCCTGACATTCCATGCATATGTGTTATGACATTAAATCCTGAGCTACTCCGCTAAAGAACCATGCTGAGACAATGCTGTGCCCTTGGCAGAACTACAAAAGCTGCACCCCCTCCCCCTTTCCTAGAAAAAACTAACTTTCCACAATTTTTACTACACAGATTTAGGAAATTGGTGGTAGTTGATAATTTGTAACAGGCAAAACATGTACTATCAAAGGGAGAGCCACCTGCAAAACAACACGTCATGTACCAGCTATAATGTAAATACTGTTCAGCATTCTACATTAGCACGACTACCCCCAAATTACCAATTATGATGAATTAGCATAGGCAGAGAGTACACACTGACAACTCGCAATATCCTGTTGCAGAGCATGCTCTACAACATGACATTAGTGACCTCGGCACCTGTTTCACCACACATGCCATCTGGATTCTTCCCTCAGACAGCAGTTTCTCAGAACTACGCCGGTGGGAACTAGTACTAAAACTTGTCCTTACTTCTCACAACCCACCTGGCCTTAATTTACATTAATTTCTTCCCTCTCAATTTTTCTTCACTGTAACTACTCTTTGCTTCACTCCGTTTTATTTCTCTACATCTTTCACCGTCTTTTCCGTCTATTTTTCACCACCCCATCCCACCTCCGTTACATACAATGCACTTAGCTTCTCACCCTCATTAACTCAAGCTCAATGTTCTAGTAGTAATCTCTGTCTTGCATATTACCCTGTCTTCCACCTTTAAGCTCTCTTCAAATCTCATCTGATGCAGTCTGCAACAATCGGTCTTTCCTTCTTGTCCCATACGGTAAGTCTGCCCTGACCTGCAATTCTGCGTGACTTTCCCAAAATCCTAGACCTCTCCAGTCCTTTTTCTTCACCCTCCTTCTTTCCCCTTCAACCCTTCTGCCTGAAGAAGGAGCCACTGACTTTAAAAGTTTGTCAATCACATCAGTATTTTATGTGTGTGTTCTGCTGCCGCTCGGTGAGTAGATTTTTTTATCTACCCAATTAAACAATTTTATCATTGTTATTTGCATACAACAATTTTTGGTTCATTACACTACTTGGCCTTCTCCCGATCGTCTGTCACTAATTTATTCTGTAGCTCCAATTGTTGTGTGCGGATGTGAGCCTATTTGGTGACACTTCACTCTCAGGCTCAGGTGTGATGGCTCGGTTACACAACTTGAGGCTGCAGTGGATGGGAAAACTGTTGTGGGCTGGCCGTGGTGATCTAACGGACATCCAGCATGTCCTAGTCCTCCAGTCGGTTCTCACCGGTGGCCAGCCCAAATACTGCTCACACTGAGTGGGAAATCACCCCCGGGCATAGCAGGCAGCAAAAGACTTCCTATGCGGCCCCACATAAGGCCTCCCTGGTCTGTCTGACAAACAGGTTCCAGGTGCCATCTGTGGCTGACACTGGCGCTGAGCCAGATGCTGTCGCCTGTCCTGTTTCAGAGGAAACCTCTCAGCCTGCAAGATCCGGACAATCACAGAGGGTGGAATTATTGATAGTTGGGAGCCCTTTCGGGACATGGCTGCCAAGAAGAGAAAGAAAACCAATGTGCACTCCATTTGCATACTGGGTGGAGTCATTCCAAATGTGGAATGGGTTCTTCCGGATGCCATGAAGAGCACAGGGTGCAGCCAACTGCAAGTGGTTGCTCACGTTGGTACCAATGAGGAGTGTCGCTTTGGATCACAACAGATTCTCTCTGGTTTTGAGCGCCTAACAGAAGTGGTAAAGGCTGCCAATCTTGCTTGCAAGATGGAAGCAGAGACAACCATTTTTAGCGCTGTCGGCAGATTCCTCGACTTGCACCAAAGGGTGGTTGGGTTTCAGGTTCTGCTGAATAGGTCAGGTTTCCACTATATGCAGGAGGCGGCTACACGGGTAGCAGGGCCTGTGTGGCGTGGACTGGGAGGTTATTTAGGTTAGAGGGCCTCGGGAAAACACAAGAAGGGCTTCGGTCACAAAGGGTGCAGGCCGAACACAGCAAGCATGTAGGTACAGGAACCATCGGTATAACAGTTATAAAATGCCATAGCAAAGAAGGGAAAGCAGAAAGGTGGAAGGAGTATATAGAGGGTCTATACAAGGGTGATGTACTTGAGGACAATATTATGGAAATGGAAGAGGACGTAGATGAAGATGAAATGGGAGATATGATACTGCGTGAAGAGTTTGACAGAGCACTGAAAGACTTGAGTCGAAACAAGGCCCCAGGAATAGACAACATTCCATTAGAACTACTGACGGCCTTGGGAGAGCCAGTCCTGACAAAACTCTACCATCTGCTGAGCAAGATGTATGATACAGGCGAAATACCCTCAGACTTCAAGAAGAATATAATAATTCCAATCCCAAAGAAAGCAGGTGTTGACAGATGTGAAAATTACCGAACTATCAGTTTAATAAGTCACGGCTGCAAAATACTAACGCGAATCCTTTACAGACGAATGGAAAAACTAGTAGAAGCTGACCTAGGGGAAGATCAGTTTGGATTCCGTAGCAATATTGGAACACGTGAGGCAATACTGACCCTACGACTTATCTTAGAAGCCAGATTAAGGAAAGGCAAACCTACGTTTCTAGCATTTGTAGACTTAGAGAAAGCTTTTGACAATGTTGACTGGAATACTCTCTTTCAAATTCTGAAGGTGGCGGGGGTAAAATATAGGGAGAGAAAGGCTATTTACAATTTGTATAGAAACCAAATGGCAGTTATAAGAGTTGAGGGGCATAAAAGGGAAGCAGTGGTTGGGAAGGGAGTGAGACAGGGTTTTAGCCTCTCCCCGATGTTATTCAATTTGTATATTGAGCAAGCAGTGAAGGAAACAAAAGAAAAATTCGGAGTAGGTATTAAAATCCATGGAGAAGAAATAAAAACTTTGAGGTTCGCCGATGACATTGTAATTCTGTCAGAGCTAGCAGTTGAACGGAATGGATAGTGTCTTGAAAGGAGGATATAAGATGAACATCAACAAAAGCAAAATGAGGATAATGGAATGTAGTCGAATTAAGTCGGGTGATGCTGAGGGTATTAGATTAGGAAATGAGACACTTAAAGTAGTAAAGGAGTTTTTCTGTTTGGGGAGCAAAATAACTGATGATGGTTGAAATAGAGAGGATATAAAATGTAGACTGGCAATGGCCAGGAAAGCGTTTCCGAAGAAGAGAAATTTGTTAACATCGAGTATAGATTTAAGTGTCAGGAAGTCGTTTCTGAAAGTATTTGTATGGAGTGTAGCCATGTATGGAAGTGAAACATGGACGATAAATAGTTTAGACAATAAGAGAATAGAAGCTTTCGAAATGTGGTGCTACAGAAGAATGCTGAAGATTAGATGGATAGATCACATAACTAATGAGGAGGTGTTGAAGAGGCTTGGGGAGAAGAGAAGTTTGTGGCACAACTTGACTAGAAGAAGGGAAAGCTTGGTAGGACATGTTCTCAGGCATCAAGGGATCACCAATTTAGTGTTGGAGGGCAGCGTGGAGGGTAAAAATCGTAGAGGGAGACCAAGAGATGAACACACTAAGCAGATTCAGAAGGATGTAGGTTGCAGTAGGTACTGGGTGATGAAGAAGCTTGCACAGGATAGAGTAGCATGGAGAACTGCATCAAACCAGTCTCAGGACTGAAGACCACAACAACAACAACAGCTATGTTAGGAAAGTACCAGAGCTCCAAGCGTTAATCTAAAGTACTGATGCTCAAATCGTTATAGGCACTGAAAGCTGGCTAATGCCATATATAAGCACAGCCGAAATATTTTCGAAGAACCTAATGGTGTTTCGAAAGGATAGCCTAAACACGGTTGGCGGTGGTGTGTTTGTTGTTGTTAGAAGTAGTTTATCTTGTCACGAAATTGAAGCAGATAGTTCCTGTGAGTTAGTATGGGCAGTGGTCATTGTTGGCAACCGGAATAACGCAATAACTGGATCCTTTCACCGACCTCCCAATTCAGATAATACAATTGCTGAAAGGATCAAAGAAAACTTCAGTTTGATTTCAAACACATATCTACTCATACAATTATAGGTGGTAGTGACTTTAATTTACCCTCAATATGTTGGCGAAAATACATGTTTAATTCCAGAGGTACATATAAAACATCATCCGAAATTGTGCCAAGCAAATTCTCTGAAAATTATTTCGAGTAGTTAGTCCATGAGCTCACACAAATAGTAAACAGTTGTGAAAACACAACTGACCTCTTAGCAACAAATAATCCTGAGTTAATAATGAGCATCAAAACGAATACAGGGATTAGTGAACACAGGATTGCGACAGCGAAATTGAATACTGTAACCCCCAAATCCTTCAAAAATAAACGAACAACATATCTATTCAACAAAGCAGATAAAAATTAACTTGGCACCTTAATGAGAGACAATCTCCACTCCTTCCAAATTAATGATATAAGTGTAGACCAGATGTGGCTTGAATTCAAAGAAATAGTATCAGCAGCAACTGAGTGATTTATACCAAATAAATTAACAAACGATGGAGCTGATCCTCCTTGGTACACAAAATGGGTCAGAACACTGTTTCAGAAACAGCAAAACAAACATCCCAAATTTAAACAGATGCAAAATCCCCAAGATTCCCAATGTTTCACAGAAGCTCGAAATTTAGCGCAGACTTCAATGCGAGATGCTTATAACAGTTTCCACAATGAAACTTTGTCTCGAAACCTGCCAGAAAATCCACAGAGATTCTGGTTGTATGTGAAGTATGTTAGCAGCAAGAAACAATCAATGTCTTCTCTGCACGATAGCAATGCAGATAATATCGAAGACAGTGCTGCCAAAGCAGAGTTACTAAACACAGCCTTCCGAAATGCCTTCACAAAAGAAGATGAAGTAAATATTCCAGAATTTGAATCAAGAACAGCTGCCAACATGAGTAACATAGAACTAAATATACTCGGAGTAGTGAAGCAACTTAAATCACTTAATAAAAGCAAGTCTTGTGGTCAAGACTGTATACTAATTAGATACCTTTCAGAGTTTGCTGATGCATTAGCTCCATACTTAACATCACATACAACCGTCCCCTCGACGAAAGTTCCATACCCAGAGACTGGAAAGCTGCACAGGTCACACCAATATTTAAGAAAGGTAGTAGGAGTAAACCATTACATTACAGATCCATATCATTAACGTCAATATGCAGCAGGATTATGGAACATATATTGTGTTCGAACATTATGAATTACCTCGAAGGAAACGCTCTATTGACACATAGTCAACATGGGTTTTGAAAACAATGTTATTGTGAAACACAACTAGCTCTTTATTCGCGTGAAGTGTTGAGTGCTACTGACAAGAGATTTCAGATCAATTCTGTATTTCTGGAAGCCTTTGGACACTGTACCACATAAGCAGCTTGTAGTGAAATTGTGTGCTTATGGAATATCGTCTCAGTTATGTGATTGGATTTGTGATTTCCTGTCAGAGAGGTCACAGTTCGCAGTAACTGATGGAAAGTCATCGAGTAAAACAGAAGTGATTTCTGGCTTTCCCCAAGGTAGTGTTATAGGCCCTTTCCTGTTCCTTAACTATATAAACGATTTGGGAGAAATCTCAGTAGCCGTCTTAGGTTGTTTGCATATGACGCTGTTGTTTATCGACTAATAAAGTCATCAGAAGACCAAAACAAATTGCAAAACAATTTAGAAAAGATACCTCAATAGTGCGAAAATGGCAATTGACCCTAAATAACGAAAAGTGTGAGGTCATCCACATAAGTGCCAAAAGGAGTTCATTAAACAATGGTAACACAATAAATCAGTCAAATCTAAAGGCCGTAAATTGAACTAAATACCTAGGAATTACAATTAAGAACAACTTAAATTGGAAGGGACACACAGAAAATGTTGTGGGGAAAGCCAACCAAAGACTGCATTTTAGTGGCAGGACACTTACAAAATGTAACAGATCTACTAAGGAGACTGCCTACACTATGCTTGTCCATCCTCTTTTAGAATACTGCTGCGCAGTGTGGGATCCTTACCGGATAGGACTGACAGGAGTACATCGAAAAAGTTCAAAGAAGGGCAGCACGTTTTGTACTATTGCAAAATATGGGAGAGAGAGTCACTGAAATGATACAGTATTTGGGTTGGACATCATTAAAAGTAAGGTATTTTTCGTTGCAACAGAGCCTTCTCATGAAATTCCTATCACAACTTTCTCCTTAAAATGTGAAAATATTTCATTGACACCAACCTACATAGGGAGGAACAACCACCATGATACAATAAGGGAAATCAGAACTCGTACGAAAAGATATAGATGTTCGTTCATTCCGTGCGCTACCAGTATACAAGATTGGAATAATAGAGAATTGTGAAGGTGGTTCAATGAATTCACTGCCAGGATCTTAAATGTGATTTGCAGTGTATCCATGTAGATGTAGATAGATATTCACAAATTTGACAGCTATTTTCTTTTCCACCATCCACTTACCTTGTTTATATATAATTCTTGTACGTTTTTGAGCGTTTGTTTATCGGCAAATCCCTCTGATTGACTTTTATTGCTGTCTTTTACATCACTTTGATTGCCAAGCTAAGTAGTTTACATTTTCTCCTATGACTTTCGCTTTCTGTTTACCCAGTTTCTAAGATCTCATGTTTTCACGTCTTTACCGATTATGTATCATTTTTCGTATCAATACAGATAACCCACCCATTAGCTCTTATGAACGATTTCCATACAAATTTTTCTATTTTTTCTGAATTTTTTCATTGCTTTTCTTCTGTTTTTCTATCCTTTCCAACCCTCCGCTGATTTATTTTTTTGCACCCTCCCGATTTTTAACTCTCCAAACTGGTCTCTCTTGCCATGATGAATACCATCTCATATTACATCCATTCCTTTCGAAAACATGCATTTGCACTATCAAAACTAAGGTCCCACATTCTGTTTCTTGAAACCTGCTTGTCTCTTGGAATTACTCCAAACGGGATAACATTGAAAGTCCCTGTTTCCGGATGCAATCCTGCTCTTTTACAGTTTGAAACACAGCAATCTCTTCCTCTTACCCAGCTAATATGTGGCCTATATGCCTCATCAGCAAATTTCCATTCTACCACACTTCTCTCCTTCTACAAAATCCTGCTGTTATCTACCCCTCATGTTTCCTTGAATGGTATCATCCGCCAATCCAACTTCAAATTGCAACCACATGCCAGACTTCACCTCAAAAAGCTGTCCCACCTTCTCCTGAACTACCCGAACGGTGGTATTTACCTTCCTGTGCTTCTGCAGCTCCCTAAACAGCCACACCATCAACCACCACTGCTCTCCTACAAACCAAGCTTGGCCAACCTCCTTAACATTCCACAGCCTTCACCACTCCCTCCCAGACAGAGAATAACCCATAATCCCAAGAACCAATCAAAACAGTACAGTGTCCTTAACCTCCGATCTAAAGCACTCCCCCCTCCTGAATTATCTAAGGGCTTAACTTTCAGCCATGAACCTGCATTTGATCATTCTGCTTTGGTGAAGGATCTCCTTTCCTTCACACGTAATATCCATTGGAAATATCATTTTACAACCCAACTCTAAAACCTTTCCAACAGCAAACATGACATTGAACCCTGCTTTGAATAGTTCAGACCACAATCCCAACTTGACCCATAACCACAACCTCAAAATCATCCCTTACAAGCCTTCCAAGAATTCCTCATATCCAGCATTGCCTCACAACCCTTCCTCAGGTCCCTACAAGATGCCTTAACCTGTCCTCTGCAGAACTCCTGGCTCTACGTTCCCTAAAAGCTGATGAGTCCATCATTATCCTCCCGGCAGACAAAGCATCTACCACTCTAGTACTTGAGCAAAAGGAATACGTCAGTGAAGGTCTATGCCAGCTGTCTGACACCTCTACATATGGCGTCTGCCACCAAGATCCAATCCCTATGATTCAAACTGACCTGCAGTACCTCCTTAAAACCTCAGGCCCCTCACAAGGCCTAATACCTCAATCCACAGAACTTCTCACCTGACCAAAACCACACACCCCCACCTTTTACCTTCTTCCTAGAATCCACAAACCCAATCATCCTGGCCGCCCTATGGTTGCTGGCTTCAAAGAACCTTAGTTGATGAACACCTGCAACCCATAGTAAAAAAAAAAAACCTCCTACATCAGGGATACCAACCACATCCTAGATCGTCTTAAATCCATGTCCGTCCCACTCCCATCACACACCTTGCTTGTTATCACTGATGCCACCTCCCTCTATACCAACATCCCCCACGTACATGGTCTGTCTGCTGCTGAACATTCCCTCAGTCAGTGCCCACCTGATTCCAAACCTATGACATCCTTCCTACTCACCTTAATCAACTTTATACCTACCAACAACTACTTCACCTTTGATGGGCAGACGTACAAAAAGATCAGGGGTACAGCCATGGGAACCAGGATGGCACCTTCCTATGCCAACCCTTTCATGGGCTGCTTGGAAGGGGCTTTCCTGGGATCCATAAGTCTTCTGCCCCTGGTAAGGTTTAGATACATTGACAGCATCTATACCATATGGACTTGTAGTGAGGCTGACCTGCTAAAATTCCTGGAATCTCTGAATACCTTCTCCCAATTTACATGGTCCTATTAGGAATCCCATGCCACTTTCCTTGATGTTGATCTCGTCCTCACTGAAGGCCAGCTACTCACTTCCATCCACACATTAAATGTACCAACAAACAACAGTATTTACATTTTGACAGTTGCCATCCTTTCCATGTCAAATGTTCCCTCCCACACAGGCTTGGCATCTGAGGCAAAAGTATTTGTTCGAATGCAGACTCTTTACGGCAATACACCACCATTCTCACCTCAGGCTTCACTGCACATAATTACCCCACCAGCCTAGTTCAAAAGCAGATTTCCTGGGCCATCACATCCAATCCTGGTACAGCTGATCCCTCCACAAAACAGCTTTGTATCACACCACTGGTGACTCAGTATT
This sequence comes from Schistocerca americana, assembly GCF_021461395.2. Lineage (NCBI taxonomy): Eukaryota > Metazoa > Arthropoda > Insecta > Orthoptera > Acrididae > Schistocerca > Schistocerca americana. Next base: position 369,741,346 of record NC_060120.1, on the reverse strand, counting down.
ATCCCGGTCTGGAATGTGTCAATCAGCTACTTGAGAGGGCCATGATTTCCTAAAATCATGCCCTGAAATGAGATCCACTCTGTCAGAAATTTCGCCCATCACACCTAGAATAGCTTTCTGTCGCCATCCCAATCTCTGCAATATTCTTGTCACACCCTGTGCTCCTTTTGCACCCATCTCCCTATCCTATGGCTCCTACCCCTGTGACAGTTCTTGCTGCAACACTTGCCCTGTGCACCCTCCTACCACCACCTATAATTGCACTGTAACTGGCAAAACATATACCATCAGAGAGAGAGCCACCTGCGAAATGACACATACCAGCTGTTATCTAAACACTGTTCAGCCTTCCACATCGGCATGACTACCCCCAAATTATCGATTATGATAAACTAGCAAAGGCAGAGGAAACATACTGGCAACTCGCAATATCCTGTTGCAGAGCATGCTCTACATGACATTTATGACCTTGGTACCTGTTTCACCACATGTGTCATCTGGATTCTTCTCCCAGACACCAGTTTCTCAGAACTCCGCAGGTGGGAACTAGCACTACAACATGTCCTTGGTTCTCAAGACCCACCTGGCCTTAATTTATGTTAATTTCTTCCATCTAAGCTTTTGTTCACATAACTACTATTTGCTTCACCCTGTTTTAGTTTTCTACATCTTTCATTGTCTTTCCCGTCTATTTTTCACTGCCCCCTCCCACCTCCGTTATGTACAATGCAATTAACTTCTCACCATTATCAATTTGTGCACTATGTTTTAGTAGTAATCTCTGTCTTACATATCACCCTCTCTTCCACCTTTAAGCTCTCAGGTTTTCAAATCTTGTCCAATGCAGTCTACAACAATCAGTCTTTCCTTCTCATCCCGTACGGTAAGTCTTCCCTGACCTGCGGTTCTGGGTGACTTTCCCAAAATTTACCCCTATTTCTAAACCTCTCCAGTCCTTTTCCGTCACCCTCCTTCCTTCACCTTCAACCCATCTGCATGATGAAGGAGCCACTGGCTCTGAAAGTTTGACAATCACAACAGTCTTTTATGTGTGTGTTCTACCACCACTTGGTGAGTAGATTTTTTATCTATCCAATTAAATAATTTTATCAGTACTTCATTATTTTCGTTGCCACTGTAGGAAATAAGTAAGACACTGCAGAACTGTACTAAACAATTGGAAGTAAAACAAAATCTATGTGGGGAATAATACGGCATATTGAAATCCTAAATAAAATGAATCAGCTTTCAGAAAAAATGTGTTGTACTTCTTATTGAAACCCCTTGTATTTACTCTTCATACATTATTAATAGTACATGAATTACTAACTGGAAATAAAGAGAACGGACTATAATTAAGTGCTGAGAACACATATTTTCCAAGAATTGTGCTTTTACTATAATATTATGTTCCATTTCCTAGTCTGAGCAAAGCGAACTTATTTATTATGTCACTAAAGTCAAATTTAGCAGCTATGTCATGTTCTGTCGACAAGATGTCCGAATTTGACAGTCTGCTTCACCTTATGTAGTTTCTCATCATCTTTAATTTGCTGAAACTGTGTTGACAAGATGCTGCAGTCACTGGAGTTGTCACAAATATGCTCAAAGCTATTTCAATACTTGGATAAGCATCTCGTAACCCACACTATAAAGAAAAAAGATCTTAAAAAATATCCAAATGGGAACCTGTGTCAGTACTGTTAATCAGCTGTTTCTACTTTAATTTTTATTCTGCTATTTCATTAACAAGCTCAGCTGTATCCATACTTCTGCTATATTTTGCACCAAAACTGCAGCATATTTTTCAAAACAGGATACAGAGCTTTAATTTAAGGCAGTCCTGACAGAAAATTAAAGTGAGATGGCATGGTGTATTACATGTGACACCTGTTTCCCAGTTCAGCTAATATTCTGTTGAGTACTTTCAAGCTCTCCATCTTAAACATTTCCACTGTAGTCCTCAACTGGGGCAAATTGCCAAAAATTGAAAGCTTTCATCAAACAGCTTATTTGCTTCAGCATCTGCTCACCAACATTTGAGATACTACAACATTGTAGTGAAGTAGCAGCAAAAACTCCATTGCTGAATGTGAACGACCAGTAGCTGAGTAGGTGGCAGCTGTATAAACCAAGTGCACTGCTGACATATAATCCATGTCACACTTGTTGGGTAGTAGTTATTTCTTTATGACGCATATTTGGAAGAAACGACACTGTAACAACATCATGCATTTACAGTCTCTTTTGCTGGCAGAAATCATTTGAACGTAGTGCTGGAGAACTTGTGTACCACTCATAGTTAATTTTTAAACCGTCTTTTCTTGCTTTTCTCCTGGCACGGGGCCTTGGTATGGCCCTGATCTGCTCCAGCACAAGTGTGTAACAGAATAACACAGAACATGTAGTAAAAAATAACAAAAATTGTGGCCACTCAGTCAAAAAATCTTACATAGTACAAATGCAAACATGAATGATGCAATTATAGAACACAAAGTCAGTAACATGTGCCTCTGTCAAATTAACATCCTATGTAGCAATTAAAGTAAAATGAATACATAATACCTAAATATGAGTAATGTCTTAACCACTACACGTAGGGGAAGAGAAAGAGCACAAGGGGTGGTCAAAAACTGGAGGGTGGGGTGGGAGTGGATAAGGGAGAAAAGCATATTTTTGATGCAAGGTCAAACAGTGACAATATACACTGTGTCTACCTGTAACCTCGAATAAGAATGGCAGCTATGAATATATGACAACATACATCTTAAATTTCAACTAACCACAGGAAATAAGGACACTGTACTCATGTGTTGTAATTATATACATGACAAATACAAATTGTGGTACCTCACTAGAAGTTTTACATAATCATTCAATTACAAGTAATGCCTGTGATGTTGGACATTAAGTTGGATGGCAGTTGATGGCAGTTTGAGATCAGGACGCTGTGGACCACCATCTCACAATGCAGGTGAATAGCGGCTTGGTGAGTGAGTGCCTGTCTGACACTCACTGGGTATTAGTGAAACAGTACTACACAACCAAACATTTATTATTCAACAATACACAAATGATGTAATGATACTGCAAGCTGCCCGCAGCAACAAGGCAAGAGCAGAGCATGCCTTGCCAGAAATGTGTCAACACCAGTGCACAGCCTGCATGGATGTTGCTATGACAACAGGGGCAGCACAAATCTGCTGAGGTAGCAATAGGGCTCTGGGCATCAGCTATGCCACCAGCAGAATCTATGCATGCAGTTGTGTGGCATTATGCTGAATCATGCTGCAGTCAGCAACAGTGGAGTTTGCCCATAGGAACACAAGGTGGACAACCAAGGCTGCACATCCCTGGATAGACCCCCAAGGCAGAATGTGGCAGCAGTTATAGCAGGGCTCCCAAGTGGTCCTTTGATTGAAGGTGCCTATGTCCTCCCTACCGGAACCAGCATGGCGGCAAACAGTGTCTAAGCCACCAGGGTGGGGCTTGCTGTTCCATAGAAGCATGTAGACAGCTAGAGCACATAGGTCCCTCTTTCAGGCTGGTCAGCTGCAGACTAACACATCTCTACTGAAAAATGAGAAATATTTACAGAAGACTAGTTCATGCTTGTTTTGCTACCATTCTGGTTTCTTCGCTGCAACTCATAACATTGGAGAAAAAAGGCCACCCAAATTACAACTGCTCCATCTTTCTGCTGCATCTATTGTATGGCCCCTCGGACTGTCCAGCTCAGCTATGGGCTGAGGTAACCACCTTGTGGTGTACCCATAATACTGTGATATCAGTGGTCTCCTCTAGTTGAAATTCTGCTTGGCTGTCTTGGCTGTTATGGCTTGACCCACTTTACTCCACTGCTTGTGTCACCAAGTAAAGTGTCTGAATTTTTAAATTTTTACTTGGCTGCAACAAATACATTATTTCATGGAATAACATAACACTCCCCTCTCCTTCTGCTTGAAGTGTCTCTCAAAAGGTCTTGACACTCAACAATTATATACAATTCTCTTGGTTTCTTCCTTACTCTAGTCTAGCTTGACCAACATGGTTCATCAGCTATATTCTTAATCCTAAAACTTTATTTTCTCCCATCACTCCACAGAATTTGAATTCCTACATTTCCTCTAAGCCACTGTATACACACTAGTACAATTCATAACTACTCTATAATTCACAATTTCTCTCAGTCCTCCTCACTTATCATGTAATCTATTACTTAACTAACCCTTGCATACTACTGCTTATCGAATTAACTAATATCTAATGTACTGGCAATTCAGTGGGTGTTGGGGGAGAGGGGGGAGGGGTGTACAGGCCTTTGTTTATGGTGGATCCAGGTTACACAAAACGCAATCAGAACTAAAACAGCACTAAACGTTGTAACACTAACAGTCATAACACTGTGGCATTGCTTTTTGTGATATTGCTGCACATGCTGAAACATTTGTTCCTCTGTGATCCATCCCTTTTGTAATGCTATGAATTTGTCTAACGAATGTCGGAAGTCCGGTTTCAGGGCATTAATTAAGAATGTTAGGTTTTGGGTTGGCTACACATCTAGTGGCTTTTCCAGCCAATACAACAAAGGTTGTGTCAGATTTACAGCAGTTGTTCTGATGACAGTGCCGGGAGACAATTTGTCATTTGCGCCATATGACAGGTCTTACCACTGGATAGCATTCCACTATCCTGTATTTCCATCCTTGTCATGCCTTCCAGCTTTACTTGCTAGTAACAATTTATTACTACTACTTCCAGAGAAAATATCAAGTAAACCCAGTGCATGCCCACTTTCTAAAAATAATGGTGACAGCACTTTCTTTTGACATTTGGCTGCCTCTGTCTTACCCAAAAAAAAGTTGTACTTCACATGCCTGTGCAGTAATTTGATGTGTCTTTGTGGGGCAGAACGTAATACTCTCTCTGTGCCACCATAGTTCATCTTTTGCTGACTGAGTAGGAATGTAGTATGAACCATTGGTAGCACGCATTCATATTCACAAGATGAAACTGCACCAACGCGTAAAGTCTTGCTCAATTTGTGTTAATTCCCACTGTTGACAGGTAATACAACAGTGACAAACTCCATCATGTTGATTACAGTATGTGGTGCAGCCCTGTTGGTAACACTTGCTGTATTTTTCGTAGTCCAACTAGGAAGTGTTGTGGTGGCAACAACATGGGACTTAACTGTCCAAGTACTGCTGCTTGCAATGTTGCTATCACAATACTCGCATCATTCAGCTATCTGTCAGTGAGCATACTAACATTGCTACAACCAAGGGGGTGCCAAGTTCTCTACTGGATGTAACTGCTTTCTCAACTTCTCGTATGAAAGTTGTAACCCCTGATATTCTCTTTGAGCTTCTATTAAAACTTTTTCTTCTCTACTTCCTTATGCAACTTTACAAATGTTTCTTGCAATCTTCATATCTCATTTCTCACTTCCCACAAATTGCAGGTCAACCTTAACAACCACTGATGATTAGATTGTACAACATCTGTTTATCTTGAAAACAAGGGCCAGGTTTCATAGTGTGTCCACAACTCCTTTTCTAAAGAAGTGTAAAAACATCAGAATTATGACATTCATCCTGGACGCTCTCACAGATATGCCACATAGTAAAGAGGACTATGTGTCACTTTCCCTCCCCCTTTCAAAAAGTATGTGTACAGGAGTCAATTACGCTCTCGTATTGTTTGACATCTCATGTCCTATACTTACAACGTATTCAGATACTATTGTAAAAGCCCCCAAAAAACAACACCACTTCATAATAGCAGGAAAAACATGGAATACACTCTGAATACATTAAAACAGTGGAAAATTACCGCACACATTATCCCAAAAACACTTCACAACCACGGTACATTGATATTTACTGATGCATTCTAAGCACATAAGGCACTTCGTGTATATTTCATTCTTCAACTTCTGCTTTCTTTTTCATTCTCCTGAATTAACATCAATTACTGACAATGGTACTAGTACCTGCTGCAAAGCATCCACAGCACTTTTAAATGGTCTAACATGTCCCACATGCACATCAGAAGTTTAACTTGACAGTGATAGATGATGTCATCTCTATGAGTTGATATGATTCTTGGCAGTAGGTGAAACTTCTTTATTTCACCCTTAGGTGTAGGGGCTCATTAGCAAAACCCACTGTCCAACTCTACTTTGAGGTCTCTTACTGATGTGCTGTTGTGTCTTTTCTGTTGCTACAGTGCTTTAGTAATTGATTTTTACACATCCTGTAGTATTTTTGCAAACTTCTTCACTAAATCCCCATTTTTCCTGAGTTTAGGCTCAATTAGCTCACTAGGTGACGGCAGCCTCCTACCGTAAACTACCTTGTATGGTGAGAGGCCAACACTGCTATGTACTTTAAACTTATATGCTGACAATGTATGGAAGATGTACATCCCAACTGATGAGATGTCTGTTTACATAATAGCTCAATACTTTGGCAGTTGTTGAATGCTCTCTTTTCTATTACATCGATGGTATAAAGGGCTAGTCCTAACCTTCTGAGTGCATAGAAAATGACACAATTGTTGCATCAGCTCAGACATAAAATTAGTGCATTTATCTGTGATTACCATGTCAGGAATGCCAAACTTAGCAGCCAATTGTTTACTATGGATTCAGCCACTGTACTCGCTTGCTGATCCAAGGTTGCCAAAACTGTAACAAAACACAAAAAATTATCTATCATAGTGGATATGTAATGGTTACCTGCTGGTGTTCCAATTTATTCAGACTCTCCATTATGTTCAGTATACGGTATGCACCAGTAATTGACCACTCCCCATGGACAATCAGATTGTTCCACAATGCCATCACCCAACTGTTGATCAATAAAGTATTTTATTGTCAGCTGTAGGTGCTTAGGAATTCTGTACAGCTATTTATACACTGAAGCTTTACTACCAGTGGTATTCTACACTGTGTTACTGCTATTTCTGGTAATGGTTCACCAGGATCAAACAGATTCTCCTAAACGTCCCATCTTTTCACATATTGCAAGTGTACTGACAGTTTGCTTATGGCAAAGGTATCCACTCAACAGATCCAGATCATCCTCATCCAGTATATATAAGTCGGCAATCAGTAAACCCTTTGGCAGACTCATCTCATCCATGCCAGAGTTATCCACACTCACTAGAATGATGTAATCCCCCACCCATCTTTTTATGCTTACTATACCTCTACACATAAAACAATGCAATGTATTCATCTCATCATTACATTCTAACAACACTACAATACACAGTATCTCACTCGGTTGGTCAGTACCTATACTCACAACACTCTTTTTTTCTATATCTCTCAGAACTTTGTCATGTGAATTGAGCTTCAGTGCACACAACTGCAGATTATTTGGTACCACCTTCATCACTGGTGAACCATGCGGCAATGTAACAACTGCAGTGATTGTTTCCTGCTGAAACAATGTACCATTGAGTTCAATAGTATACTGTGAAAGGTCAAATTCTGCATGATGTTTATCTAGGAAGTCAAGCAGTAGGAACACGTAGTAACCCTCACTGACATGTAGCAACACTTCCATAAGTTGCTGAAAATTTCTTGCTTCAAGACTGGAACTAAGCAGCACTGACCCAATGGCACCACATCACTGTTCCCCACTCCTGGTAACCTATATTATGAAGACTTTGGTCTCTTCCTACCTGCGATTTCAAGACTGTCTACACATGAGCCCATGTCTACCAAAAATCTATGTTCCATTCGACTTACTAAGCCCAATGAGCAGCATTACACCCCTGCATATGTTTTTGTAGTACTTCATTTTCCTGGGAATACCGTCTGGCAGTTGACGAATTCCCTTTTGTGTTTAACAAATGCTTATCCTGATGCTGTCCACTCTGCTTCTTATGCTAACAGTCCCACATTTAATGCCCCATTTCCTCACATTCATAACATTGAGGCTGACAGCACTGCTTCCTAACATGGCCCATATGCTCTCAACTACAGCATAACACCATGGAGGAAAACACACTTCATTTATCTTGTTCTCGAATTGCAATGTTGACTCCTCAAGTTGCACAGCAAGCATAACAGTGGCAGCTATGTCTGTAGAGTTCTTCTTACCCTTCTCGACATACCACTGGAAGACTTATAACTCTTAGGTTTATTTAATAACTTTCCTAATTCTGCCTGAAAATGCTTTTATTGACTCAGTCAATTTCTGTGATGAAACATTAAGCTGTTCTCTAAAAAAACCTTGTCCTTTCTGTTTGCAATAACGTTGATAAGGCCCCTTTGTAGGCTGCTCAAATATCTGCTTTATTATTACTTCACAACACATAACATGTTTTTGCATCACCAATTAATTGTAACTTGGCCAAATGTAGGCATGTCTCAGCTGACAGATTATCTAACTTTAGTGACAGCTTTCAGGCCACTGACACACAATGATACATCCTCAGTTGATTTACCCAAAAAAGAATTTATCAGATTAGCTGCAACAGGATCTATTGAAGGACAGGTACATTAACAAAAGTTTTTGCCTCTATTTACTCGACTTCTGCATGCTCATTAATGGCTTGTAGAATGCCTAATTGTCTTTGGAACATGGCATTGCTTTTCTGTAGTCCGGCTAATTGCCCTTTCAAAGCTTCATTTGCTTCCTGCATCGTGTTTCTGACACAATAAAAACAATACAAGGCACAACCACAGAAAACATACATCCAGAGAAATAATTAGACTAATTTTTATGCCGTATCATGGTCCAATGTGATTCAGATCACTGATGTGCTTCATAGCCAAACCTTCTGCATGTGCTACACATACAGTAGCTGACACTACCTTTATACATTGCAACTCATGCTGAACTACAGTACTGGTACTTTGCCAGTCACAAATACCACTGTGTTGTTTTCAATGACACTTTTTGGTTTAAATATAGTCACCTGGGTTTTCAGTTCACTCTCTTTTCCCTCATTTACAAGCTTATCCCAAGTCATGTTATCAAATGCCTTTTTGAGGTCTATAAAATAATATAGGCTTCTTCCATTTTCAATAAAACTCTCTCAAAATTCACAAGTGTTCTATTCCATCTCTGGTGCTTGCATTCCATCTAAAACCAAATGGCTCCTCAGCCAAATTCTCCACCACCACATTTTTCCAGTCTTTTATGAATGATTCTTAATATAACTTTTGCAAAATGTGAAATGACTGTCCTGTGCTCACTACATTTCTTGGTTCCATGTTTCTGTGGTATTGAAATCATACTGTTGATAGAATGTCCTCTGGTCATTTACCACTTTCATATACAGGGGCTGGGCAAAAATAGGGCAACGCCAAAAACACAATATGTTACCATGCCTAATATGGTATAGTAAACCATTGGCATTTAAAACAGCTACCTGTCATCTAAGAATAGATAAATACAGGTCCAGTATGGTTTTCAAAGGACTCTTATACCATTGTTTCTTCAATATAGTGGTAAGCTCAGGTAATGATGATAGAGGTGAATAGCAGTCATACACCCCTCTCTCAAAAGTAGACCACAAGGGCTCAACAACATTGAGATCTGGTGATTGTGACAATTCATCCTCTCGTCCACAAAGCCAGCCCTGGATGATGTCAGTTGTGTGAACAAGTGCCCTGTCATCTGGAATACAGCAAAACTATTGGTGAACAATCAGTGTACCATGGGATGGATCTGGTCAGCCAATATGGTCACATAATCCTTGGCAGTAACGTGACCTTGTAGGGTAACCATGGGGCCTATGGAATACCTCAGATCATCACCGAACCCCCGCAATGTTACACTCTTGGGATGTACACTCAGCAGTCCATTTTGCACCTGCCATCATCTCATTTTTCGTCACAATCCTCTTCAATGACTGTCCATCATGATCATGCAACACACACTTTGTGACAGTGGATGAGGTTTCTCCGCTTTTCCTGTATTCCGTATGAATCTTAGATACAGCACCTCCTGAAACACCAAACATTTCGGCTATGTTACAGAAGCACTCACCATTCTAGCACAAAGAATTACCCATGTTCAAATTCACATAGCTACGACATAAAGCACTCACAACTACACCACAACTCACGCTTTCAACATATTTGAGGACATTTCTCTTATTTGTTCTTGATTCAAATATTTTAGTATTTCTCCTGGTATTGTATCTGAACGAACTTCTTCCCCATTTTTCATTGCAGGTATTGCACACTTTACATCTTCCATTACCATTGTTGGTCCTTTCTCACCATCATCCAAATTATTCCAATGATTCAAGTTCCAGAGTTGTTGGTTTGTAATCTGTGTCATATAAAGCTGTTTTCAATTGTCTTCTCACCTCTGGAGGACACCGTTGTGAACTTTGTACATTATACTTTTGTCCTTACTGTTAATTTCCATAGTAGCACTTCCTAGTCTGTTTTGATTCCATGTTGTGGTCTTCACTCTGTTATCCAGAAATCATATCTTCCCTTCCTCTCCGGTTCTCCAATTGTGTCACACTTCTCTTTTACCCAATTTTTCATGTCCTGTTCTGTTTTTCTGCGTGGTTTGTTATTTGACATTGGTACATTTTATTACGTCTTCATTGTTTCTGTGTGGTCCCCCCTTCCCCTTCCCCTTCTGTCTTTGAAGCCATTTCCTGTGTAACTTACGGCTTCCTGTCCTTTTCCCATTTACATACCCTATACTTTTCTACTCTGCTTTAATGACTCCTCATTTCAGCACATTCCAACATTGACTGACATTAAGAGGTGGTTCTTTGTTTAATAATGTGTTAGTAAACTCAAGAATAGTAATTCTAAATCTTTTTTTACCTTATCTTATCTTGCCTAGGTCCCACTTCTTCACCACAGCAGCCTTCTTCAGTTTATTTCATTTTTATGTAGATTTCTGCTCAGCTACGAGCAAATTGTGGTCACTATTAATATATGCACGTTTTTGATTACATTTCTGTACAAAATCAATTTTGTTTTTATATTTATCCCCTGGGGATTTCAAAGGCTCCTCCTGCTGTGATTTTTGAAACATTGATTTGTCACTACTAGCTACCTTTCCCTGCAGACGTCAATAAACCATTCATACCTTCCAATCCTTTACTATTTTGCACAACATTTACTAGCATCCATTACTTTCTCTATTATTTTTTATGTGTCCTCTAAAAGCTGGTCATCATGTTCTGTAGATGGAATATACACCTGGATAATCAATACATCTTTATCTACTCCTTTCAACCTTACAGCAATAATCTTGTTATTTGCATAATCTACATTTTTTACCCATTTAGCCAACTCCTTTATCATAATCACTCTTACTCCATTCCTTTATTTTATTCATCCTCTCAAGTAGTATATTATGTATTCATCTGACTGCAATTCTCCGCTTTTATCCCATACTGCCCAGCAACTTTTATGAGATCCATATTATTATTCTCAATTTCTCTTTTAAGGTTTTCATATTCCTGCTTGTAGCAGTGTTCTGACTTCTCAAGTACGAGTTTTTGTTTTGATACTGCGACTCCTTTCAAGTTGTTTCCCCATCTCCAGAGATCCAAGCAGGGCACTATTTTACCTCTGGATATTGATTTAACGTGAAAGAAAGCCGTGTTTTGCATATAAAATGAAGAATGTATTATGGGAGGGAAAATAATCAGCAGTGATACTCCCTTGCCTTTGGGATTCTGGTGGCTGCCTCTAATGTATGATGCAAACACATTTTTGCAGCTGCTTGCTTGAGATCAGATGCTACATTACCTGTTGGTCCCCTGAAGGTATTTCATTTTCCTCCTACCACCCATATCTGGAAGGAATTCCCCAATCTGCCAGCTGGAGACACACCCTCTAGAGGTTACATGCTCCATGGAGGGCAATTTTTTTTAATTACTTTTTCACGCTGACAAACACTTTTTCCAGGCCAACAAATCCTATGAATATGTTTTGATTGTTCTTAAGTCTTGTTTCCATTATCAGTCACAACATGGTAACAGCGTCACTGGTGCCCTTACCTTTCCAAAAGTCAAACTTGATCATCACTCAAAAAATCCTCAATTTTATTTTCCATTTTGCTGTATATTATTCTTCACTCTAGTACATCAGAGCAAAAAGCCATGGCACCTCATTGACAAGAAAAGAAATAAGAATAGCATATTTAAAAAAAAGAAAGAAAGAAAGGAACATACTATTCTGTGACAACTGACTTCACTCCATACCATCAATGACTAGCAGTAAATGCTAACTGTGTAAACAGTTGCAGTAATAAACAACAAAAACTCATCAAAATAAATGTAAAAAAGCAGTATTTCAAATCTTGGGAGAAAGAAATATCAGAAAGCGTAAAACTCTATTGATTCTGTCAGTATAGAAAATGCATAATTTACTACAGAACGAAGTCAATTTAATTTAAAAGACATTTCAACCAAATGTCTTTCAATTATCACTAAGCCTAATTGTACAAACCAATAACTGCGTAAGTACCCAAATTAAGTTTTCTCATTCTTTTTTATAACACTAGAACCCAAGATCATTTGATGTGAAACAGTTTGTTTCATGACCAGTTTCAACAGTAACAAGCTGTCAACCTCAAATTCTCAGATCTCCCAGAAACACAAGGTGTGTGTGAAAAATAATGAGACTAATTTCCTTTCTACAAATATTTTTATTTATTTCAAACAACAATATTGCCCCTTCAAAGTAGTTCCCTTCAACAGTTACACAACAGTGGAGTCATTGTTCCCAGTCTTGGTAGCAGTGCTGAAAGCCTTCACCTGGTAGTGTCTTTAACATGTCAGTCACATTCTTTTGTATGTTCTTCAGAGTCCCAAAATGATATTCTTTCATGACATTTGTCAATTTTGGGAAAATAAAAACATCACAAGGACTCAGATTAGGTGAATAGGGAGGCCGTGGAAAAACTGGAATAACTTTTGAGGGCAAAAATTCCATGATGGAAGTGGGCACGTGACATGGAGTATTGTCATGATGCAGCATCCACCTGTCTGTCTTCAGTCAAAATTTGATTTACAGTGAAAGTATTTAAGTTTAACAGGCCACCCATCATCCTTATTGTTACCCATCAATCTGATACCACAAGAGCAAGCACACCCTCAACGTTTCCAACAGTTTTTGAAATTGAGGGTCTCCCTGAGCGAGCTTCATCTTCAACATATTCTTGGCCTTCCAAAAAAGATTTGTGCCAGAGAAAGACATGTGCCTGGATAAGGAATTTTCCCTAAAGACCTGTTTCAACTTTTCAAAGGTCACACTTGTGGATCCTCCAAGTTTAACATAAAACTTGATGACATAACATTGCTCTAAATCCCACTGTTCCATTTTCATAACACACAACAAAAACACAGTTTCACTGATGGCACTCTCAACAATCATGTGATGGCTGTATGGACCTAAAACTCAAACTGATCTACACACATAGAACAAAACAGCATTGCCAAACTGCTCTCAGTGATGCCAGTCTCATTAATTTTCTCACACACACTTTGTATAATTACACAACATTCTTGTCAACATACTGAGAACATGCTCGACACTGGTTTGTCAAATTTATAAAACTTGCTAAATAAAATATCCAAGGCACCAACAAGGAGTAAAGGAGATAAAACAGGTACATCAGTAAAGGTGATGCGACAATGACAACTCAGGAAGACTGACTCTTTCCTGATGTACCTGTTTTTGCTCTTGTACTTCTTTTTGTGCTATGCATATTTTACTGTAAATTTCACAAACCAGTGAGGAGCCATTTTATTATGAGGATGAGAGTTAGTTGCTATTGAAACTGGCCACAAAATAAACTATTTCACATCAAGCGATCTTGGCTTCTAATACCATAAATTACAGCATTAGATTGCACCAACATTGTGTTGTTATTGTTTGTTACAATATATGCAGTGTTGACTACATCTGTGATGCACTAAAATGCAGGTAGGATCAGGAATAGAATACCGTTACAGCTTTAGGAAGCATTGTTCTTCCAATATTTTGCTGAGAAAATCTTACGAACTGACTAAGAGCATTAATACATCAGCAACTCATCTCCACTGTCTCAGTTCGAATTCCAGTTTGGCATATGGTTGCAGCTTGTCATAAACATTAACAGTAATTATCAAGCTAAATGTCGCAATAGTAACCATAAGGTTGCAGACAGACCATAATACTACACTGCATTCTTTCTCAATTAGCTGCTGCTATGCTCAGACTGGCGGAAATCCATTGTAAAGGTCAAAAGAAATGGAGAGCAGTTACAGGGTATACATGCAAACAAGCAAAAAAAATCTTGTGTTTCCCAGTTAAAAATACACTTTGTCCCAGGCGAAAATATGCTTTTCTTCAGCTGAAAACACACTTTTTCCATGTTAAGTGACTATATACTTGACCTCAGAGCTGTTAAAACTAATCAATCCTTTGAATGATAAAGGTTCTATACACTGGCGCAGAACTTCTTGGCACTTTAGGAAACAAAACCCAGCAAATAAGCAATGTCTTTTGGAAAGTTCTTTTATGCGCACAATATGTACGCTGCAAATTTTTTTATTATGAAAGTATAAATATGAATTCCAGTAAATATGGCACGGTAGCTTCTGAAGCACTGACATCGAGATAGGAATGCACTTTGTCAGCCAAACATAGCTTATGTCACTTGATCTTGTCAGCCAATAGCAGCAGATAATCAGAGCATAGGATACATGATGTAAGTCAGTCAATAGCAACGTCATTGGTACAAAATGCAAATACACAGATAGGAAAAGGTAATAATTTAAATTAACATACACTGTAGCTACAAGACAAGCTAAGCCTTCAAATATAACCTTTAAGATATGTCAAACACAAATGTGCCAGTAAAATTTTATTAATAGCATAAATGGCTGGCCTTCTGGACCTGAAATTTTTTGAAATGGCTGGCCCTGAAAATGTTAAGTTTTGAATGAGAGTCAAATACTCTATGATTTAAGACATTTGTCACACATTTTCATTAATCCTGCATAAGAAGAAATTTACTTTGAAAGCACAGCTTCTCAAACCACAGTCACAATATTTTCCTGCGTCCTGTTAGAAATATAAATAGTTGTGATGTCACACTCATCAAAAGCAGTTTGTTGTTACAAAGTATTGCATGTTCTTTGTCTAAAAACTTTGACACATTTTGCTGTTGGCAAATGCTTGTGTGTGAACTGTGTTTTGTTGTGTAAACGGTGCATCTTCTTTGTATCTACAGTTTTATTTTGGTGTTATTCTCTTGTTCATCTTTTATTGCTGTAGTCTTATTCTGTAGTTGTGGACTAAATTAAAATTCTTTGCTGGAGTATCAGTTCTTATGTCACAATTACAAAAAATTAATTGAAAACTAAAACAACGAAAAATTCCCATAACTCTAAAAATGTCTCATACTTCAAGTTCTAAAAGTGGAAAGCGTAAGTCATGACTGCGCAAGAAAAATTAATCAACCACAACAAGATAAGTGTTTTTGAACAATGCTCCAAGTTCCTACCATATGGAAAGCTCAGTTAGCCCCTGCCTCATATGCCCATAACAGGAAGTTGCTTCTCAACAAGCCTTCACTTCATGTCAGTCAGTTAAATAACAAGTCCATTAATTGAGCCAAAAAAGTAATGATATTTTCTACAATTATTATAATCAAAATATTATTTTAAGGAAGCTCATTTTGTGTAACTAGTCTCATAACATGCATTTTTTATAAATTAAATCAAGGACAGTATATGATCAGATGTAATTATTTTTTATCAGGATGCCTGCATAAAAATAATACTCTATGCTGTTCCCCCATGGAATCATGGATCTTTCTGTGGTGAAGAGGCTTGCAGACCTCAAGAATACAGGTATCTGTACCATAGATATCCTACCAGAGGAGTATCTGTAGGCAGTACAGACTAACCCATGGTTCCTGAAGAGGGACAGCAGTCTTTTCAGTAGTTGCAGGAGTGACAGCCTGTACGATTGACTGATCTGGCCTTATAACATTAGCCAACAAGGCCTTGTTGTGCTGGTACTGTGATTGCCTGAATGCAAGGGTAAGCTACAGCCATAATTTTTCTTCTGAGGACAGGCACCTCTAATGTATGACTTAATAGTAATGACACTGTCTTGAGTAAAATATTCCAGAGGTAAAATAGTCCCCCCATAAGCATCTGTGGCCATATGAACCCATAAGCATCTGTGGCCATATGAATCACCTCATGGTGGACAGCGTCAATGGTTGGTTGGTTTGGAGGATTAAAGGGACCAGACTGCTATGGTCATCGGTCCAGTGTCAATGAACCGCAAATAAGAGGACCTTGCTGACCCATACACCATGCACCCATAGTCCAGCTGTGAATGCACAAAAGCCCAATAAAACTGGAAGTGACGGGCCCTGTCCGCTCCCCAAGACCTGTGGCTAAGGCACTTGAAAATGTTCAGTGCCTTCAGGGTTCTGGCTCTCAAATCTCGCAGGTGTGGCTACCATGCCTACCATGGCTACCAGCCCTGCAGCCCTGCAGCCAAGCGACTAGCGCGAGGTTTGGTGTTCTCGTAAAGATAAGTTATTTTAGATTATAAAACACATAGATTAGTACTGATTATGTGGTAAATAAGTGTATTAGTGTGCCGTTTAAGTGTACCATTAAAGGTTTCATTTCTCATTACGTAATATAGCAGAAAACGCGAAAAGACCGTACAGTCGTATTTTCTGTTTACGTTCTGCTGCAGCAAATCTATAGAATTTCGTTTAGTTGTTCCTTGCTCTCTCCAGCAATTTAACTTGGCGTACCTCTTCATTATTTAACTAGCATTTCCGGAAAGTAGCGTAAAGTTTAACTTGTTGTTTCAGAAACTTTGCACTTTTGTTTTTGTTTACACACAGTTGCGTATAGGCCAAATTTGTGTAACCATATTTTCGTGTTTATCTGTAATTTAATTGACTTATTCTTAATAAATTATTACGTTTATCATGAGTGAAAAGTGCTTGACTTGCCGTAGAATTGTTAGGTCGGGGCTTTGGTGTGATGGGTGCTGCAGTTTTTTCCATGTGGGTGACTGTAGTGGCGTGGGAATAGGGGAAGTAAATGAGACTCATCAGTGGTTTTGTAGGATTTGTAGTAGAGATAGGAAGATACTGGAACAGGAGGGGAAAATTGCTGCCCTTCAGGCTGAGTTAGACAAGGCCAGGGGAGATCTTGACAGGTTAAGGAGGGAGAAGGGTAAAGAGAGGTGGGAAGTGGCAACAGGCAACAGGAGGAACAGGCCTAGAACTTTGTCTGACAGCTTTATGGTGAATGTGGAAAATAGATTTGACCTGTTGCTTCAGTTAGAAGCTGGTGAGCCTCAAGCAGTTACAGGTGTAGACAGGGCACAACAAACTTTCAGCAGCAAATTGAAAAGTAAGAATGTAGGGAAATCAGTAAAGAGAAAGAAAGTGTTGTTGTTAGGTAGTTCCCATGGAAGAGGTGTTGGCCAACTCTTGCAGGATGAACTAGGATCAGAATACCAGGTCACCAATTTTTTTAAACCTAGTGCTGGTCTGGAGCAGGTGACAGAGGATTTAGGATCACTTTGCAAAGATTTCACTAAGGAAGACACCGTGGTTATAGTGGGTGGGGCAGGTAACAGTATTGACAGAGATCCTGGGTACAGCATAGAGTGTGACCTGGCGAAGATTGCATCAGCATCGAGGCATACCAGTGTTGAGTTTGTATCTGTTCTTGGGCGCCATGACCGACCTCATTTGAACTCTTCTGTCAAGAGAGTTAATTTGGAGCTGGAACGGCTGCTCATGTCGGGTGCGGGGTCACACATTGGTGTGGTTCATGTTGATTCTGTCAGTAGGTGGGATTATACTAGGCATGGCCTTCACCTCAACAGGAAGGGGAAGGGTAAATTGGCTGGGGAAATAGCAGGAAAGTTAAAGGGGGGAGGCACTGTCATGAGTGGTAAAATACCAGTGGTTATAGGATTCAGAAAAGACCCTTTTTTAGGGTAGGGAGGACAGAAAGAAAACAAATTTTAAGAGAGGTTAGAACTGAGACAAACCTTCAGTTTGAGAAAGAAATCAAAAAACATAATTCCAGCTTATTACATCAACATAAACAGCCATTGGTTAAGAATTTTCAACTGTCAGCAGATATTTTAACTCCATCCAATTTTAAGTCAGTCAATGTGAAATGTCAGCTATCTTTATTGCATCAAAATATTCGAGGACTGAGAAATAAAATTAATGAATTAACTATCTGCATAGATGAATTAGAGTCTTCAAACCCAGCTGACATAATCTGCCTCTCTGAACATCATGTGACCACTGGTATAGAACTTTTAAGTGTTACAGGGTTTAGGTTAGCATCTCACTATTGTAGATCAGAAATGGAGAAAGGAGGAGTTGCCACATTCATCAGGAACTGTCATAAATTTAAGAACATAGACATTCATAAATTTTGCCTAGAACAGCATATGGAAGCATGTGCAACAGAATTAGATTTTCACAAAAAATCTTTCATAATATTAAGTGTATATCGAGCACCTGCAGGTAACTTTAATCTGTTTGTAAACCACCTTGAAGCTGTACTGGCCCATTTAACAACCAAAAACAAAGAAATAGTGGTTGCTGGTGATTTCAATGTAGATTTCCTTAAAGACTCTCCCAATAAGAACCTATTTGAGTTAGTAACACTATCATTCAACTTAATTCCCACAGTAAAGTTCCCCACTAGGATAACCACTTGCTCACAAACAGCCATTGATAATATCTTTATAGAAAAGTCAAATGAACAAAATTATATTACAAAACCAATAGTCAATGGCCTCTCAGACCATGACATGCAGTTCCTTCTGTTAAATGTTAATACTGAACAGGATATAAAATCTGTTAAATCTGAGCTCAAGAGGGTAATCAGTAAGCCAAAAATTGATTATTTTAGGACACTCCTCAGAGACATTCACTGGACTGATGTTTACAGTGCTCATGGCATGAATGAAAAATATAACATTTTTGCTAATAAAGTGCTTACCTTATTTGAACACTGCTTTCCCCCAAAACTTAC
Organism: Schistocerca americana; assembly: GCF_021461395.2. Classification (NCBI taxonomy): domain Eukaryota; kingdom Metazoa; phylum Arthropoda; class Insecta; order Orthoptera; family Acrididae; genus Schistocerca; species Schistocerca americana. The sequence goes on along the minus strand of NC_060120.1, from coordinate 369,722,308 downwards.
CAAGGTTAGAGCAAAGTCTACAAAGAAGCCATGGATTACTCGAGGAATAGGGGTATCTTGTAAAACAAAAAGAAAACTGTATCTGTCAATCCGAAACATTTCCAATGTTGATGCTATAGCACATTATAAGAAATACTGCAAAATATTAAAGACTGTAATACGGATGTCAAAGCAAATATATTACAAGGAAAAGATAGTCATATCAGATAACAAAATAAAGACAATATGGGATATAGTGAAGGAGGAGACCGGTAGAACCAGACATGAAGAGGAACAAATAGCATTAAGAGTAAATGATGCATTGGTGACAGATGTGTATAGTGTTGCAGAACTTTTTAACAAACATTTTATAACTGTTACTGAAAAGATGGGGTTGTCAGGTTCGGTAGATGCTGCTATGGATTACCTTAGACCAGACATTTCAAGTAACTTCCATAATATGAATTTGACCCTCACTACCCCAACAGAAATAATGTCCATCATAAAATCTTTAAAATCAAAAACATCTAGTGGGTATGATGAAATATCAACAAAGTTAATTAAAGAATGTGATTCTGAGCTAAGTAACATATTAAGCTATCTGTGTAACCAGTCGTTTATCAGTGGAATATTTCCCGAATGGCTGAAATATGCTGAAGTTAAGCCACTGTTTAAGAAGGGAGATAAAGAAATAGCAACAAATTTCCGTCCAATTTCACTGTTGCCAGCATTCTCAAAAATTTTCGAAAAAGTAATGTACAGTCGTCTTTATAACCATCTTATCTCAAATAACATACTATCAAAGTCACAGTTTGGATTTCTAAAAGGTTCTGATATTGAGAAGGCTATCTACACTTACAGTGAAAATGTACTTAATTCATTAGACAAAAAATTGCAGGCAACTGGTATATTTTGTGATCTGTCAAAGGCATTTGACTGTGTAAATCACAATATCCTTTTAAGTAAACTAGAATATTATAGTGTAACAGGAAATGCTGCAAAATGGTTCAAATCTTATATCTCTGGCAGGAAACAAAGGGTGTTATTAGGAAAGAGACATGTATCAAGCTATCAGGCATCATCCAACTGGGAACTAATTACATGTGGGGTCCCACAAGGTTCCATTTTGGGGCCCTTACTTTTTCTTGTGTATATCAATGACCTTTCATCAGTAACATTACCAGATGCCAAGTTTGTTTTGTTTGCTGATGATACAAACATTGCAATAAATAGCAAATCAAGTGTAGTCTTAGAAAGATCAGCCAATAAAATATTTGTAGACATTAATCACTGGTTCCTAGCCAATTCTTTGTCACTAAACTTTGAAAAAACACACTACATGCAGTTCAGAACTTGTAAGGGGTGTCCCAAGAGTATAAGTCTAACATATGATGACAAGAAGATAGAAGAAGTGGACGGTGTTAAATTCTTGGGATTACAGCTTGATAATAAATTCAACTGGGAGGAGCACACCACAGAACTGCTGAAGCGTCTTAACAAATCTCTGTTTGCAATGCGAATTTTGTCAGACATAGGGGATATAAAAATGAAAAAGCTGGCATACTATGCTTACTTTCATTCCATAATGTCATATGGGATTATTTTCTGGGGTAATTCATCAAGCCAAGCTAAAGTTTTCCGGGCACAAAAACGTGCAGTAAGAATTATATGTGGTGTGAACTCAAGAACATCCTGCAGAAGCCTGTTTAGGGAACTAGGGATACTAACTACAGCTTCCCAATATATTTATTCCTTAATGAAATTTGTCATTAAAAATATATCACTTTTTCAAACCAACAGCTCAATTCATGGAATCAATACTAGAAATAAGAATAATCTTCACAAGGATTTAAAGTCACTTAGTCTTGTACAAAAAGGTGTGCATTATTCAGGAACACACATTTTCAATAACTTGCCAGCAGCCATAAAAAGCTTAACAACCAATGAAATTCAGTTTAAGAGAAGCCTAAAGGATTTATTGGTGGCCAACTCCTTCTACTCCATTGATGAATTTCTGAGGAAAACCAACTGATTTGTATATAAGTACAACATAACTTCTGCACAATTTCAGTGCAGTAATGTGTTCACTGAAAATTTGTGTGTGTGTGTGTGTGTGTGTGTGTGTGTGTGTGTGTGTGTGTGTAAGTATAATCTAACTTCTGCACCATTTCAGTGCAGTAATGTGTTCATTGTAAATAAGTATTACAGTAGTTGTATTACATGTTTCTTACCTTATAAATAAATATAAAACTTTTTTATTTTAAATTCAGTGCAATAGTATTTGTAAAATGACTCTTAGTGTTCATTAAAAAATGACGATCATTCCACTTGGGACCTGTGGAATGGTACATTAGCTTATTTGTTTTAGTTTAAATATTTGTCATGTATTGTTGTTTTTCTGACATGTTCCACATCCTGGAGGACCTCCTCACTACGGATCAATTGGAATGAAAGTAAATCTAATCTAATCTAATCTAATCTAATCTAATCCATGACAATCTGGAGTCAAAAATAAGGCCCAGAAACTGAACTGTGTTTCTAAAATGTAGGATGGTGTCCCCCATCTTCAGTACAGGCAAATTAAAAGGACAACGGGAACGATTAAAATAAACAAATACACACTTATCAGCAGAAAACCAAAAACCTGACTTTCCGTTCCACTCCTCCAACCACCGCACTGTATGTTGCAACTGACGGGTCGCTGCTGCAACACTGGAGGAGGAGCAGAAAACAGCAAAATCATCCACAAATATGTAGCACTGTACAGGGCTCCTTACCATAGATGCAATACTGTTAATGGCTATGGCAAAGAGTTTGAATGTTAACACTGAACAGAATATAAAAGCTATTAAATCTGAATTCAAGAGTCGAAAACTGATTATTTTACGACACTTCTCGAAGACATGAACAGGAGTGTTGTATACAGTGTTAATGCAGGATGTATTTCAGGGGGAAAAAAGAAAGAAAAAACATGCACTTTGGGAAATGAAACCCAGCGAAAAATAATGTGTTTGGAAAGATCTTTGCTGCACAGCAACATGTACACTGCATATTTTCATATTATAAAACTATAAACATGAATTCCACAAAATACAGCTAAGCAGCTTCTGAAGCACTGAAAACAATATTGCAAAGCTCTTTTGTCAGACAATCATAGCTCACGTCCCGTGACCTCGCAAGGCAATGACTGCAGTTACTCAGAGCACAGGATATGTGATGTAGTCAGCCAACACCAACATCACTGTTAAGTAATGCAAACACACAAATAGGAAAAGTTAACATACATACAATATAGCTACAAGAAAAGCTAAGCTTTCACACATAATGTTCGTCATAGAAAATTTTTTGCTGTCCCCCCCCCCCCCCCCCCCCCTCCAAGTGTGTGTGGCTAGGCAGGATACTAAGAGCATAGCTCAAATTTCAGCCACTGAATATTTCTGACAAGCGCGGTTATAAATTTCACTGCTGTGCACCAAACATTTCGTGCATTACCTGGCTGGATAAATGTTACTTTCAACACTTCAACTTTTCCACAGAAAAGACAATTACATGTGAAATTGCTCAAGAACTAACCTCACTGTTTTTTGAATGATAATTATCCTTTTTGCTATTATTATTACACTATTTGTAATCTATGAAAGAACTAAAATAAATACGAAAACCTAAGCTTGAAGCCTGGTCTTTTTTAGCATGTGTTATCCTTTAAGATAGGCCTATACCAAACACAAATGTTCCACTAAAATTTTAAATAATGGCATACATGGCTCGTCTTCTAAGCCAGAAATTTTTCAAAGTGGCTGGTCCTTGAAGTGTTAAGTTTTGAATGAGAATCAAACACCCCGAGACTTAAGAAATTCATCACACATTCTTACAAGTAGCATAAATCATCATGCATAAAAAGAAATTTACTTTGAAAGTAACACTTCTCAAACCACCATTCCCCATATTTTCCTGCGACCTGTAAGAAGTGAAAGCAGTTGTGATGTCATACACATCGATGGCAGTTTGTTGTTATGAAGTATCGCACAGTCTTCACCGTAAAGCCTTTGACACATTTTGCTATTGGCAGACGCTTGTGTTTTATTTTGGTGTTATTGTCATATTTATGTTACATTGGTGCAGTGTTATTCCGCAGTAGCATGCTGAAGTAAAATGCTTTATTAGAGTACCATTCCTTACCAGCCAAATTTATGAAAATTTAACTGAAGACCAAATCAATGAAAAAGTCCTGAGATTTTACAAAACTCCTTAGTTTTTACTGGATTTCCCAGTTGTCCAATGGCATATACACCCTGTAATGGCATGAATGAAAATACAACACTTTTATTAATAAATGGCTCACCTTATTTGAACATAATTTTCCCTAAAAACTAACCCAGATTATACCAAAATCTACAAAGAAACCATGGATTACTCAAGGAATAATGATATTATGTAAAACAAAAAGGGAAACTGTATCTGTCAATCAGAAACAACTCTGATGTTGATGTTATACCACATCACAAGACATACTGCAAAATATTAAAGGTATTATAGTATATAAAAATGAAAAAGCTGACACACTATGCTTACTTTCATTTCGTAATGTCATATGGGATTTTTTTTTTTTTTTTTTTTTTTTTGGGCAACTCATCAAGCTAAACTAAAGTTTTCTGTGTACAAAAACATGTAATAAGAATTTTTTGCTGTGTGAACTCAAGAGCATTCTGCAGAGATCTTCTTAGGGAACTAGGGATATGAACTACTGCTTCCCAATTTATTTATTTCTTAAGAAAAATTTGTCATTAAAAATATATCTCTTTTTTCAGACCAACAGACATGGAATCAACACTAGAAGTAAGAATATTCTTCACAAACATTTAAAGTCACTTTGGTCCATAAAGGTGTCCATTATTCAGGAGCGCACAATTTTAATAACTTGCCAGAAACCATGAAATGTTTAACTATCCAAATTCAGTTTAAGAAGAGCCTAAAGATTTATTGGTGGCCAACTTTTTCTATTCAATTGATGAACTTCTTAGTAGAAACAATTGTGAATGAGTGAGTGTGTGTTTTATTAATAACATAAAATAATGTGAATATTAGTACAATCTAGACTTCTCTACAAATTCTGTGCAGTAATGCAAACTGCAAATAAGTGCTGTAAAATGATTATTCTACCTCATAAATGAAAATATGTTAGTAAGTTTTTTGCCTCATTCCACCTTCTTGATGATCATTCCACATGATGTCTGTGGAAGCTACATTAGCATACTTGTACTGGTTTTTCATTGTAAATATCTATTGTATATTCTTGTTCTTCTGATATGTTCTACATCCTAAAGGATGTAGAACCTTGTGTCAATTGGAATGATAATACATCCAATGTAATCTAATCTAACAAAGATATAGTGGAAATTAGCAAAGTATGGTGTCAGAAAGGACAGTACTTCTTGTTAGGTTAGTATATGGTCATAAATATAAAATCAAACAGGGCTAATGCAGTAGTACGCCACATAACGATCATCTCTAATAATCTCGATGTCGATGTAGTGTTGAACCATAATCTTCCTTCATTCTGCCTTCCAAATAATGAATAAGACAACATGAAAGTGGGTAGTCTACCATGAACAGCATAGTGAATGCATTATCATAGCAAAGAAGACATGAAGCCAGCACCCACAACAGTAGTACATGTTTAACTGCCAACTGGCTTTGCAGGTGATGAAGTGATTGAAAAAGGAAGTGTCTGTATCTACTTCTACATCTACATAAATATTCTGCACAAGATCGTACAGTATACGGCAGAGGTTACCATGTACAATGACTAGTCAAACCCTTTTTTGTTCTGCTCATAAATAGAGCAGGGGAAATAAAGACTGTCTTATATATCTCTGTATGAACCCTAATTTCTCTTACCTTGCCTTTGCAGTCCTTATGCAGAAAGTACATTGGCAGCAACAGAACTGTTTTGCAAACAGCCACAAATGCCAGTTCTCAAAATTTCCTCAATAGTGTCTCACGAAAGGAAAGTCACCTTTGCTTAATAGATTCCATTTGATTTCACAAAGCATATCTGAAATACTTGCAGGTTGATCAAAATTACTGGTGACAAATCTACCAGCATGCTTCTGAATTCCTTCAGTGTCTTCCTTTAACCAATCCAGGTCAGAACCCAAATACTTGACCAATAATCAAGAAAGGGTCATGCTAGTGCTCTATACACGGTCTGCTTTATAGATGAGATACTTTGCTAGAATCCTCTCAATAAACCGAAGTCAGCCACCCACCTTTCCTATAACCAACCTTACATGCTCACTCCATTTCTTGTTGCTTGGCAACGTTATGCCTTGATAATGGGTTGGCCTGTAAGCCCTGGCATTTTTTTTAAAGTGAAAATATTGCATGAAAAATTAAATATTTTGGCAATGTGTTTTTATGTTATTTGATACAAAATTATGTGTTCTAAAAATGGTACGTTTAGTTTTTTATGCTGATCTCCTTTCTGTTTTTTCAAGTCATTAAAATAGAGTGTCATGACGACACAAAAGAGTATTTTATAAACCTGCTTTTTATTTTTAATCGAGGTGCCAAAGCCACAGAACCTGTTCAAGTGATTTTTGAAGCCTATGGCAAAGAAGCGATGCCTCTTCAGATGTCCCAAAATTCTTTAAGTGATTCAAAATGCTAATTTCTACCTCAAAGACATGCATGATCCACCATGAACTAGTTGCTCAGAACCAAAATAGAACATCTCAACAATGCCTCCAGCAAAAATGACCTGAGTGGCAATGAAGCATTCTTCCGCAACATGACAAGCACTCACATCACCAAGGAAGCGTTTTAAACACATGGCTGGGATGTACTGCCCCATCCTGCATATTTTCCTGACTTGGCACATTCAGATTTCCATCTGTTACGATCCCTCTTGGATGCACTGCATGGCACTTTTCTCAATACTAGCATGAAATTGAAGGCTTCGCTGGATGATTTTACTGTCAACATGCTGAACAGCTTGATGAACACTAGGAAGAAGTTGTAAATAACAACAGAGAATACATTATTGATTTATGGGCCAATCAATATTTCATCAATATGATTGTCAAACAGGAAACCACTAATACAGGGTGTTTCAAAATGAATATATGGGTTTTAAGATTTTGTAGTGTTTATTACAGCCAACTTACAATTATAACTAATACATCAAACAAAAGAGTAACTGAAACAGTTTTGGCTGCACACCTGTGGAGAAGGGGAAGAGTATGGAGCAACCATGAGTGATTGATGAACATGCTGAATGAGTGAGTCTTTCATGTGTAGCCCCAAGAAATCAGTTTGGAATGCTTTGTGAATTAACAATTCCTGTGATGTCTACTTGGAGACTTAAGGAGATGCTTACAACAATGTCCTTATTGTTTTCAGTTTTTATGCTCTCTGAAGCCTACAGCCTATGGTTTACATGCCAACTTTGCAAACGAAATGTCGCTGCATGAAAACAAAGATTTTTCTGGAACGAGTTGTCTTCAGTGATGAATCAACATTTAACTAATGTGAAAATGTGAACACACTTAATGTGCACATCTGAGGGTTAGCACATCCCCACAAGATGGTACAGCTGCAGCAAAACTCCCTTAAATTGAATTTTTTTTATCCCAGTGGAAAGTTTATGGGCCTTTCTTTTTCAACTGTAACTGGTGTTTCTAATCTTTATGTGCTACAACTATGGCTCTTTCCTCAATTGGAAGAAGCTGAACCTCAGAACTTTATTTGGCAACAAGATGGTGCACCACCTCACTGGTGTATCTCAGCACACGATTGGTTAAATGACAGTGTACCTGACTGCTGGACTGGCCGCAAGGGGCCAGATTACACAGCTTGTTTTGCACAACCCCCACATTCACACACAATCTGACACCATGCGATTTTTATCTTTGGAGGTTCATAAAGGATCATGCATATGTGATTCCATTACCAGCTGACACTACCCAATGTTAGAAACTGCAGTGTTACAACAATTACTCCAGACACACTGATCAATGTTTAGGAAGAACTTGCATATCACCTTGATGTGTGACGTATAGTACTCACATTGAACACTTGTAAGAAAAACTGTTCGAGTTGCTCTTTCATATTACGTATTATTTATAATTATAAGTTGAATGTAACAAATGCTACAAAGCCTTAAAACCAATGTATTAATTTTGAAACACCCTGTACTGTATTTGAACATTACAGGGTAGTTTATCATCTGCAGTAACTTACATTTTTATACATTTAGAGGAAGCTGCCATTCACAGCAGCTGATAAAATGCTGTCTAAGTCATCCTGCATCCTCAGCCACTCAATGGTGACACTTTCCCATACATTACAATATCTACAGAAAAACAGTTGCAGATTGCTATTTACTCTCTCTATCAGATTGTTTATGTATATAGGAATGTAACACATCTAACGCTGTTCAACTGTTGTACATAAGTGGTGGACAATGCATGATACAAGTTTTTGTGGTCACCATTACTTATCTCTATTAACCGTTTGACTGGACTGTGTTACTCCATCTTGAGGAAGTAGAGTCCTTTCTCGAAGATGCCATACTGGAAATACCAAACACTATCACTATAAAATAAATTCACGTGCTGCTTTGTTATCGTGCATGTATTTCACACCTCCATTATTACATTCCATGTTGGATTTTAGTATAGCAAAACTTTAACAATTCTCACAATACATATACTCCTTTGTTTTATAGCTTTGTTTGTCTTCTATGAGCTGCTGTTGACATATGACATAATGATCATTGTCTTGCACAGCAAGATTCTGTGGTCCATGGTGAATCTCCACAGTGGGATGGTGGTTTCATGTCATAACTTCCCTGATAAACAGGTGTCTCCATGTGCAGGAATCCAGGTGCCCATCGCACCTGCCATGCAGATGTGCAGTGTCCACAAAAGAAACAAAATTGCCCACAAAATATTCGGCCCAAAACTAACACTTACTTACTAAAATCACAAAAATGTTTGTTCAATGTCATGACTATCCTTTGTTGGTTAGAGAGATAGAGGGAATAAAACATCACTTTCTCCATGGTGATATGTTACCCCTCATACGCCCCTCCACTTAAGCCAAGGATGTCATGACAATTGAATCATCCAAACAACTAAAAATATGTTTAACTGTTTTACAAGTGACTTTACACATAACTCATTGCACAAAGACAATAATTCTTTCTTAGCATAAGTTATAACTACTTACACAAAAAATTGAAATATATTATTTTACATTGTTTTAGAGCTCATTTCAAAGTTAGAACATAGCTTAAACAACCCTTATGATTGTATTTCTGTCTTTAGAATAAGCAAGTCTGAGTAATTACTCAATATTGCCATACCTTTCCATTTATATGCATCGCTTTTCCACAAAGTCATTTTATTAACAGCATTAATAAAATCGGAACAAGGTAGGAAATTAAGGAGATGGGACCTGGATAAGTTGAAAGAATCAGACGTTATTGAGAGTTTCAGAAGGAGTATTAGGCAGCAGCTGACTAGAACAGGGGAAAGGAATACGGTAGAAGACAAATGGATTCTTTACGAGATGAAATAATGGAGGCAGCAGAGGATCAAAAAGGTAAAAAGTCAAGGGTGTAGTAGAATCCTTAGATAACACAAGAGATATTGAATTTAAGTGATGAAAGAAGAAAATTTAAGAATTCAGCCGATAAAGCAGGCGAAAGGGAATGCAAACGTTTAAAAAATGAGACTGACAGGAGGTGCAAAATGGCTAAGCAGGAATTGCTAGATGACAAATCTAAGGATTTAGAGGCATATTTCACTAGTGAAAAGATAGATACTGCCTACGGGAAAAATAAAGAGGCCTTTGGGGAAGAGAGAAGCAGCTGTGTGAATATCAAGAGCTCAGATGGAAAACCAGTCCTAAGCGAAGAAGGGAAAGCTGAAAGGTGGAAGGATTATATAGAGGGAGATGAATCTGAAGGCAATATTATAGACAGGGAAATGGACATTGATGAAAAGGAGATGGAAGACATGATATTGTGAGAAGAATCTGACAGAGCTCTGAAAGATCAAGTCGAAACAAGGCCTTGCGGGTAGACGATATTCTGTCAGAAGTACTGATAGCCTTGGGAGAGCCAGCCATGATAAAACTTTTCCATCTGGTGTGCAAGATGTATGAGACAGGAGAAATACCCTCAGACGTCAAGAAGAATATAATAATTCCAAGTTGCTGACAGGTGTGAAAATTACCAAACTATCAGTTTAATAAGTCATAGTTGCAAACTACTAATACGAATTCTTTACAAACAAATGGAAAAACTGGTAGAAGCCGACCTTGGGGAAGATCAGTTTGGATTCCAGAGAAACGTAGGAACATGCGAGGCAATACTGAGCCTATGACTTATCTTAGAAGGCAGGTTAAGGAAAGACAAACCTACTTTCATAGCATTTGTAGACTTAGAGAAAGCTTTTGACAATGTTGACTGGAATACTCTCTTTGAAATTCCGAAGTTAGCATGGGTAAAATACACGGAGTAAAAGGCTATTTACAACTTCAATAGAAACCAGACAGAAGTTGTAAGAGTCGAGGGGTATGAAAGGGAAGCAGTGGTTTTTGAGAAGGGAGTGAGACAGGGTTGTAGTCTATCCCCGATGTTGTGAGACAGGGTTGTAGCCTATCCCTGATGTTATTCAATCTGCACCTTGAATAAGCAGTAAAAGGAACCAGAGAAAAATATAAAGCAGGAATTAAAATTCAGAGAGAGGAAATAAGAACTTTAAGGTTTGTTGATGACATTGTAATTCTGTCAGAGACAGAAGAGCATTTCAGTGGAACGGACAGTGTCTTGAAAGGAAAATATAAGATGAACATCAACGAAAGCAAAACAAGGCTGACAGAATGTAGTCGAATTAAATCGAGTGATGCTGAGGGAATTAGGTTAGGAAACAAGACACCTGGAGTAGCAGGAGAGTTTTGCTATTTGCGCAAAAAATAACTGATGATGGCTGAAGTAGAGAGGATATAAAAAATAGCCTGGCAATGTCAAGAAAAGCATTTCTGAAGAAGAGAAATTTGTAAACATCGAATATAGAGCTAAGTGTTAGAAAGTCTTTCCTGAAGGTATTTGTGTGGAGTGTTGCCATGTATGGAAGTGAAACATGGACAATAAACAGTTTAGACAAAAAGAGAATAAGTGATTTCAAAACGTGGTGCAACCAAAAAATGATGAAGATTAGATGGGTTGATCACATAACTAATAAGGAGGAACTGAATAGAATTGTAGAGACAATAAATCTTATTTATTTATTTAATTTTTTTTCATAGAATCAAAAAAATTATGACTATTGCAAATGTCAGTGTTGTTAACATAATTATGAAGATGGCCTTAAAATAGAAACAAAATAAATAGTTAATATAAATTAGCAATACAAGCACACAAAGGGAATGTAGTGTCACAGAAGTAGGTATGCAACTAAATTATTTCTAATTTCTCATACAAACTATAAGATTTCGTGTTTTAAACTTAGAATTCAGACAGAGAGTACAAACATTTCTTTGCCAGGAGGAATTTGAGTTTCGTTTTAAAGATATTTCCATCATAGGCACTTAAGTCTTTTGGCAATTTGTTAATTCAAATTTGACCACTGATGTACGGGCTTTGATCTGTTATTTTTAACTTTGATCTTAGCTTAAAGTAACAACTGTGGCACAACTTGACCAAAAGAAGGGATTGGTTGATAGGACATATTCCAAGACATCATGGGATCACCAATTTAGCACTGGAGGGAAGTTGTGACGAAGCGAGCTGGGATATTTTTAATTCTCCTTTTGTTTTGTCACCTGCCTCCTTAATTTTTTTTAATTTTACCTGATTACCATTGACATACATGAATATAATCTGTATTTTCATATCAGAGAAAGGCTGGCCCTCAGTTTCAAAGAATATAACATCAGATCTAACTTTGCGCTTAGTTTTACGTATGTAATTGATTTTCTAATTTATTTCGACTGTTCCTAGTTAGTATCTTTTGTTATTAGGTGAAATCAGTGATTGTTTCATAACTTAAATTCTATTGTTGATGTATAAACAAATATAAATTCTGTACTAATAATAAACATTTGGAGGAACAACTAATAGTAATCTTATAAAGTATCTATTTGGCTCTATTAAAAAACATGTTACCAAAACTAGCCCTTCATTAACTCCAAAGTAATTACCAGTTTTATCAAAAGTATTGTTTATGTAACTGTATTTGTTAATTTCATGATTTAAATAAATAATTCAGCTTAACCCTCACGATAGAAGAAACTGATAAAAAAATTCAATGTATTCAGTTAATTTAATGAGTTAAGTGTTAATTGTAGTTTCTGTAGATTAAACTTTAAACAATGTGTAGTTTCAGTACCTATTATTGTGATGATATATAAGGGCCTGATTTTTTGTCACAAGACAGTCAGTCCACTGCCAAGTTTCAGACGAGAGACCTATGTTGGTTAGAACAACAACAATGCTTCAACTTAACTGTGGAATAAGTGTTAAACAATTAGGCCATGTGTTAAAGCAATAACAGTGTTTGTTCCATACGTACCTTTCTATTCTTCAAGAACTGTGAACTTTGTATTTAGGTTTTACTGCTCATAGATGTTCAACAGGAAACTACTGTAGCAGTATGTGGAGGTTAGCCTGCAAACTATTAATGAGGCTTATGGAAAGTTAAACAATAGTGCACTGGCTGTATTAAATGTGTATATGTGGGGTTGTGAAAAGTGAAATTAAACTACGGTGAAATGCAAATGCGTACCTGTTGGCTACATTATTTACGGTAGTCAGAGTCCAAATTACAAACCCCATTTTCAGCCACTGTAGAAATGCGGTACATCGACACCAAGGACAACAAATGAAGAAAATTAAGCAGGTGGAAAGTGTGGGGGATTAAAAATTGTAGAGGGAGACCAAGAGATGAATACAGCACACAGATTCAGAAGGAGGTAGCAGATATTTGAAGAAGAAGAGGCTCACACAGGATAAAGTAGTATGAAGAGCTGCATCAAACCAGTCTTCGAATTGAATATGAGAAGGGCATTTGAAAACTTCTGTTCCATTTACTGTTACCAACATACTTATGCTCTTTAAGCTACAATTTGATAAACAAGCTCAGATGCCTGTCTCCTTTTTCATTAAATTTTATCAAGATTTAAGAATACCATCGAGTTTATTCACTTTGCTAGCTTATAATAAGACAAAATAAAAAATTAACAGTGGTAGATTACCCTTATAAATGCCGTCAAATACATCACTTACTGCAGTCTAACAATTCTCCACTGAAATGGTGTCCCCTTATTCCTTCCCTCACTCCCCTTTAGATGCGGGTCATCCTTTTGATCCTGCCCTCTTTCTCTTACACAAATATGGAGGGTCATTATCCCTTGCCATATGAAGCATCTATCTACTTTCCATTCTATGAAACATACTCCTTTAGCCATCTAGAGCTCACTTCTCCATCTTGAACTTGCACATCCACTATGGCTACTCAAGAGTGCTTCTCCAAGTATTGAAACACTGTAAGCTCAGATATTGATACACTATCTTCACTAGGATATAGCCTGGATGCTACCACGTCATTAGCTATGGATCTGGAGTACAGTGACAAAACTTTTAAAAAATGAGAGAAACTTGTTTTATTCAGTGATTACTTAAATTTTAAATCATAACTCATAACACAGAAATCATAATAAATACCTGTGTTGCGCTAAACACAGTTTGGAAACCCTGATCTAGCAGCAACTGAGAGAACTACGTGATGACAGAACAATGTACCTTTTTTGGATATAAAGGAAAATTTTTACACAGTAGAACCAGTTATTTTAGCATTTATGTTTTGATCTTTATTTTAGTTTATAACAGACAACAAAACAAACAATTTCATGTAAAAATGAAGCCCATTTGACATTTCATCTGTTACTTAAGTTAAACCTCGAAAATTCCAACATGGCAGATTCTCCACAAAGTGGATTTCTGGCGACTTTGGGATTTTCATCCGGACGTCATGAGCATTTGTGCCAATTTTCAACTTGCTTTTTTGAAAGGTCCTAGTTAGGGCAATTTTTTATCTAATTTGACTGAACTGCAATTTTTTATTTAATTTGACTGGACTATTAGGCCAATGTTCACAATGGTTTTGAATACTTCTTATGCAACATGTTGACATTGGAAAATGATTTATAACACATTTACATCTTAATATTAGGAAGGGTAAGTTTTCACTACTAGCAGTGATCAATCCATACACAAAAAGTTACAACATTACTGTTTATATTATTTTGTGTTTACATAAATGTTTACAAGTTTCTTAATGGCTGGTTACACACTAATCAAGTTAGTTAACATGCATATCATTTATGGGGAGGTATGATAGAAATTCAAGCAGCATGGTACCTAGAACAAACCCACCACAAGCATACAATCCATAGACAAGGAACTAAATACCTCCAATGACATGGAGGGAAGTCTAAGGCATCTCCTGTATTCCACCATCAACAGGGATTTACTGCAAAATTGTGGGCTAGTATCGTTTACAAACATCCAGTTGGGTCGCATCTTCTGTCTAACATGCTCGGCTGAGGAAATTAACATAGCTGTCTCCATGAAATGTTACTGGAAATGACGTAAGATGTCCCACTAGCACTCAGGCAACAACTATGGTTCCAGCATAACAAGCCACACCGATTTTTACCATCAATGTCAGGTAACATTTTGACAATGCTTTCCTCAATTGCTGGATTGGGAGAATTTGGTCTGTACCATGATCACCGCGTAACCCCATCCCCACTACTATAGATGTCTCTTTTTGAACATAGAGACAAAGAGTTTAGTGTATGAGATACCAACATAGACTCCAGTTGAGCTGGTTGCCTGTTTGACTGAAGCTGGAGTCATTATTCATTAAACACCTGGTTGTTTTACGTGTGTTAGACATTCATTAGCATGCAGATGCCAGTTTTGCATTATTGTAAATGGACAACATTTTCAGCAACCACTCTAAGACATTATTCATCACATGGCTGTTTGAACACTGTCTTTGAAAATTATTATGTATACCTTGCAGGGAAACAGTGCAACTTTGACATTGTCACATAAAAGTGTGTTTCTTTTTATCTCCTAAAAATTCCCTAAAATTTTGTAAACATGCCTTTTTTTACAGCTTGTATATTAAGAATAGAATTGTAACAAATATACTATCTGATGCACAACTATGTTTGTGTGTTCCTTGTCTGACAACTGTTTGACTGAAAGTTTATCTTCAGCAGGTATGTGAACTATGTACCTAGCTTCTGCATCCTATGTTCCAGGTGAGACAGGAACCACTCTGTTGCTATTACTCTTACACCTCATACTTCTAGTATGTTTAGTAGCACAGGGCTACTGTAAATGATTCATTCATTTTCAAAGCTCTATATTTTCAAAAGTGTTACATATACAATATGATTTGTGCATGCAATGAAACCGTAAACCCACCACATCTGCATTTTGCATTCTACAAATGTTTTATGTGTGCCCCTCTGGTCACATGAAACACGCCCAAGCAGAAGTCAAGTTCTTCCATAAACCACGTAGCAACAGCCTGTCAGTAGTCATCACAGCAGCATTGTTGCATTCTCTGAGCTGTTCTAGTTTTTTTTGGCAGTTTAGGTAGAAATATGTAATCCTTGATAAACCACCAAGGCAAAAAGTCACAAGGCATTAGGTAAGGTGACCTGTGGGGGCAGGCAGACAACAGAAGAAAAATGGCCTATATAGCTTCACTTGTGACACTGCTTAGAAAACATTAATCCACAGCATATCTCATTCATGTGCCACAATTTCATGAGGAATTTCAGTTGTCCACTTTCTCACATTGTAGTGATTAACCTTTCCAGATAAATGGAAGGTTACTTCATCACTGAATATAAGATTGGAGGCAAAATGTTCATGCATTGTGTTGAAGGCTCTGCCCATAATCTTCTGGCTTTAATTGTTGCATGAGGTGCAGACAACATAATGTTCCACACTGTTTGCTGTGGTATTTCAAGTCCATAGCTTGCATGGATTGTTGAGTTTTTTGGACTGCATACAAAACTTCCCCTCTCCCTCTCCATGGTTGCATCTGGCACACTTGGTCAACCAGTACTTTTCTGTTTGCAAAGTAAACTAGTGTCCCTAAATTGTCAATACCAAAACTCAATGCTGTATTTACATGGCAGTTCTTTTCCATGATTCCTTCCACATACACAATGCATGCATGCACAGAACATTTCATATATTTTAACACACAAAAACTTTTTCATGCTTTGGGAAGGCATTTCACTTTTATCAGAATAGTCCCATTAGTAAGGCAATGTCAGTCGGCGGTTATTTTTTTCTTCACTTAAATGATAAAAAAATACCAAGAATAATTATAAAGGACAATTGCTTTTACTGTATTTTCTACATAAATAAAGAAATATAATTTTCTTAATGTGACAGTTATGCTTCATTCATACAACTTAATGAGACTTGTGTAAAAAAAAACGCTTTGGTAATGGATGACATAATTCAGTTAAGTACCTTGTTCTCATTTGCAATATAATAATAATTCAGATCACTCAATTCCTCTTAAAAATCACAAAAATTCTATTATGGAGAGGAATACATGGGAAACAAGATGGAATAGAAAATAAATACATTCAATAAATATTTTACTAATGAAATTCAAAAAATCCTAAGTAACATAATGACACTTAATAGTAACGGAATGACACTTTCATTCAAATCAATAGTTTCATTCTGCATTGCTGTTGCATGGGAAAAATGGCACTGCCCCACAAAAGATCTTGACCATTCTTTTCCAGCATATACAAGCAGAACAAAATCCCCTTGAAACAAGGAGTATGATTAATCAGTTCATGTGAATTTGCTTTGGCAGAAGCTTGCTTTTTGAAATTGTGTGCAAGCGTCTAAGTAGAGGGGGATAGGGAATATACTGGTATTCAATAAAAAAAAAAGGAGAAATAGGCATAACTACAAGAATGGTTTTGGACTGCTCTGTGGGATCAATTCCCATCCACATTTGATCTAATTCCTCCTCATTATCTGCAATTTGCAGGGCAGATATAAAAAATGTTTATGCTGCGACACCTTTCACTAGTAATTTTTGCGAAGTCCTCAGCACCAGATACGAGGGTGGTTTAAAAAGTTCTCAAAATCACCACGAAAGGTCAGCGGTGGCGCAAAGAGTTGTTTAGGTAATCCTCATTGGACTGTTGCCTATAAACACGTGCCACGTCAGTGCTCTTGGATGAGAGCTGTGTCAGCGACATGGATCTGTTGTTGTTCCCGTGTAGTGATTTGCAAAGATGGAAAAAATTGAGATCTGAGCAGTGATTAAGTACTTCGTAAAGAAAGGTATGAAAGCAAAGGACGTTCATGCCGATTTCCAGAATACACTGGATACTCTGCTCCTTCATATTCAACTGTTGCCAAGTGGACAAATGAATTTCAATTTGTTCGGGAGAGCATAGACGATGAGCTGCACAGTGGTTGGCCAAGATGTGTCACTACTCCAGAAATCATTGCAAAAGTGCACAAAATAGTCATGGAGGATCGCTGATTGAAAGTGCGTGAAATTGCTCATGCTTGTTAGATGTCATCTGAAAGGGTACACCACATTTTAAATGAAGAATTAGAAATGAAAAAATTATCTGCAAGATGTGTGCCACAACTCTTGACACTTGATCAAAAACGCATGAGAATGGACATTTCAGAACAATGTTTGGCCAGTTTTAGGAGAAACAAACAAGATTTTTTGCACAAGTTTGTGACCTCAGATGAAACTTGGGTGCACTACTATACCCCAGAGACAAAGCAATAGTCAAAACAGTGAAAACATGCTGATTCTCCACAACCAAAAAAAGCGAAGACAATTCCTGTAGCAGGAAAGGTCATGGCATCAGAGTTCTGGGATGCGAAGGGGATTCTGTTTGTAGATTATCTCCCCACTGGGTGAACAATTACAATTACTGGAGAATACTATGCTAACCTCCTGGACAAATTGCAACAAAAGATATGCGACAAAAGGCCAGCTCTAGCAGGGAAAAAAGTCATATTCCATCAAGACAATGCATGCCCCCACACATGTGCTGTCACCATGGCAAAATTACACGAACTGAGGTATGAATTTTTGCTACAAACACCTTATTCACCTGATATGGCCCTGTCAGTCTTCCATCTCTTCCCAAAACTGAAAATGTTTCTTGGTGGACGAAGATTCACTTAAAACAAAGAATTGTTGGCCAGAGTTGACAATTATTTTGCAGGCCTGGAGGAATCTCATTTCTGAAATGGGATCAAGGCACTGGAAGGTCGTTGGACCAAGTACACTAATCTACAAGAAGACTACATTGAAAAATAAAAAAATGTTTCAGTTATGTAAGTACTTTTTTTTCTATTCAGTTCTGAGAGCTTCTCAAACCACCCTCCTAGTGTGTATTTCCTGGCTTTGCAGATATTCCAGATTGCACGCATTACAGTTCCCCCAATCCCAACCATGACACCCTTGCCGTGTGGTGTTGCAGAGAAGCACCATGAACAATTTATTCCATAGCATTCTCTGAAAAAGTCAAGTTGACAAAGAGGAGACACTGCTTAAATTGGCTGGCTGCACCATAATTACAGTAAACTACTAACACATAAAAATTTTTTGGAACAGTGGTCTGGGAAAAGCAGCAATCTATATTATAAATTATTTCAATACACACAGTTGTTTATTTTTATTTTTAGATGGCTGGTTTCAGTTTTCTAAGAGATCACCTTTAGGTCTTCCATTGCTTGATGACGGTAGGAACCATTCACGTGGAGTAGGTCCATCTGTGCAAGCGTAGAGAACACTCAATGAAAAAGACTGTGTGTATTGCAACAAGACATAAAAATGCCTTTATTATTTAGGGTTAATTCACAGTGACCTTCAAAGATACCCAAAATTCTGCTGCAACAAATAGTCAGTAACCCAAAATTCTGCTGCAACAAATAGTCAGTAACTTTTTCCCCGACTGGCTATATAGAGTGTATTCATAATTTGGCACATGCAGTACTTTCAGCAGAAAGTATTTAATTAGCTTAGATTACGGAAGAAGAAAGACTATTCTTCTGCATGTAGTATGCATCCATTTACTCACTCCATTTTATATTTTTAGTAATCAGGATTATTGGCCTGCCTTCCAGAAGCTGCTTTTCAGACACTGTATATAAGTTCCTTCTCTCTGAAAATTATGTTTTTGGTTTACAGTACTTCTCTACTTTTCTTACACATTCTCTTTGATTTTTACTAATAGCTATAGTCAACATATAACTGTACCTGATGTGCAACATTCTAAGGTTCTAGGAATGTCAGTAATTCCATTATAAAATTAATGTCATAAATTACTCCATTTACACGACTCTGTTACTGTGTGTGTGTGTGTGTGTGTCAAACTGTTACCATTATAAAGTACTAGCTGCATTGCCCAGCTTGCCCTGGACGTTTAATACCTGCCATGCAAAGTGGGTGGCCCTGTGCCTTGTTGATATTCATAGTAAATGCAAGCCACGTGGGAAGCTGCAATTGTTTTAAATCGATGGGCATATTTAAATCACTGGGCATGAACCGAATGTGAGGAACGAATATTTCTTCATCTGTGGCATATGGCATGATGATGGTGGCCTCTATTACATTTAGCAATAGGCTCTTCACAGCCAGCCTTGTTCTGTTGCATATGTAACAATGGCAACTAATCAATAAATAAGAGTTCGCAGTCATGTTTCAGTCAAATTTTCAAGCTTTCGCTCATCCCACAGTCCACTGATGTCTGATGGTTCTATCTCCAACACGGATATTGCCACTGTAATTCATTCCCACGAAAGGAATTACTGTCAGTTGACCGTGATATATTTCATTTGTTAGGCATTTAATCTTTCAGTAATTTTCTTCATTGTTTTACCTGTATGTAGAAATTTCATGGTATGTTTGGTAACAACATTTCTCCTTTATATATTTTGTATATATTAAAAAATACATGGCCTGTGTCATCCCAAATGTTCATTAGGGGATTGTGTAAAAATTTGAAGTAAATCACTAAAGCACTCTTAGGGATTTTTGGTAACAACCTTTCCCCCTTATATGTTACATACAAATATACAATGTAGGAAAAGACAGATTACTACTTACCGTAAAGAAAACTGTCAAGTTTCAGACAGGCACAATTAAAAGACACTAACATAAAGCTTTCGACAACAACATGATGCATTCTGGCCCAAGATATTGAGGTTGGTGGTCGTGAGTGCATGAGGTGTGCTTGCTTGGGTGTGTGTATGTGTGTGTCTCTTTTACTGATGAAGGCTGTGGCCGAAAGCCTTATGTGAGTGTTTGTCTACAACCTGACGGTCTTCTTTATGGTAAGTAGCAATGCCTTTTTCTACATTGTTGACATTCCTCCCAGGAGTTTTCATTGTTACATACAGATATGTTTCAAGTCATATTATGAAGTCTTATGTAGTTAATGGTCTTCCTCACGTCTCTAATACAAAGTGTGCAAAATTTCATCGTAACAAAACTGTACATTTGTATGAATTACTAACAAACAAATGGACACTCTTCTTGATATATATATAGATCGCTAAAATTAATACTTTTTTGTCCTGTGTGACTATTATTAATCTCATAAATCTATAACTGCATGCCCATTTTCAGGCTTCTATAAAATTGCATTGGTACTGAAAAACAACTTTTAGGCTTTTTTAAGTGATGGAATGATGGGAGACAGCAGTTAACAACAAATCAGCCTGGGGCCCAGTTAATTACAAGGTGTACAACTTTGCTTCCGCCAGTTGCCAATAGGTGGCGACAACAGTAAGTAGTGGTCGAAAGAAACAGATCACAGACGTCAGGCAGTTACCTTGGACCTCAATCAACATAACCTCATTCGAACATTAGTCGATTTGTGTCTGCATTATAAAGTTGTTCTTGATTGGAAATGTCAGTTTACGAGCCTATTTCTTGTCATTTGTGGGAGGTGTTACTGTTTTGTTTCAATATGAAGAAAACAGCAGCTGAGTCTCATCGAATGCTCTCAGGTATGTATGGTAAGGACATTATTAGTGAAAGAACATGTCGTGAGTGGTTTCAACACTTCAAGAATGGCGATTTTAACATCGTAGACCGGCACAGTGGTGGAAGAGAGAATGTTTTTAAAGATGCAGAATTGAAGACATTGCAGAGTGAAGACTCGCATCACACTCAAGAAGAATTGGCACAATTAGTGGGAATTACACAGCAAACCATTTCAAAATGTTTCAAGGCTATGGGCGTGTTTCAGAAAGAAGGAACTTTGGTCCTGTGTGAGCTGAAACCAAGAGACGTTGAACGGCATTTGTGTGTTTGTGAACAGTGCCTCAGAAGCAAAAACAGAATGGATTTCTGCAACGCGTTGTTACCGGGGATGAAAAATTGGTTCATTACGATAACCCTAAACGCAAAAAATCATGGGGATATCCTGGCCATGCTTCTACATTGACAGCCAAACCGAATACTTACATCTCCAAGATCATGCTCTGCATTTGGTGGGACCAGCTCGGCACTGTGTACTACAAAGTGTTAAAACCAAGTGAAACAATCACAGGTGCTTGTTGTCGAATGCAATTAATGCATCTGAGCAGAGTATTAAAAGACAAATGGCCGCAATACAGCGAGAGGCACGATAAAGTGATTTTGCAGCATGACAATGCTCGACCCATCATTGCAAAAGAGGTTAAAACGTACTTGGAAACGTTAAAATGGGAAGTCCTACCCCACCCGCCGTATTCTCCAGACACTGCTCCCTCTGACTATCACCTGTTTAGATCAATGGCGCTTGGCCTGGCTGATCAACACGTCCGATATGAAGAAGTCACAAACTTTATCTATTCGTGGATCGCTTCAAAAGATGAACAATTTTTTTGACACGGGATTCGTATACTGCCCGAAAGATGGGAGAAAGTAGTGGCCAGGGATGGAAAATACTTTGAATGATACATGTGTAACCAAATTTGTTTCATTAAAGCCTCAAAAGTTGGGGAAAAAACCGGAGGAAGCAAAGTTATCCACCTTATAAATAGCTTCAATAAAAGCAGTTGGGATGTAGATGCTTAAGATTTTTGTATACTTTTTCAGAAATATTTTGTCAATAAATGCTTTTACAATGCTTTATTGCACTGCTTTAAGAAATTACACTACTGGCCATTAAAATTGCTACACCACGAAGATGACGTGCTACAGATGCGAAATTTAACCGACAGGAAGGAGATGCTGTAATATGGAAATGATTAGCTTTTCAGAGCATTCACACAAGGTTGGTGCCGGTGGCGACACCTACAACGTGCTGACATGAGGAAAGTTTCCAACCGATTTCTCATACACAAACAGCAGTTGACCGGCATTGCCTGGTGAAACGTTGTTGTGATGCCTTGTGTAAGGAGGAGAAATGAGTACCATCACGTTTCCGACTTTGATAAAGGTTGGATTGTAGACTATTGCGATTGTGGTTTATCGTATCGTGACATTGCTGCTCGCGTTGGTTGAGATCCAATGACTGTTAGCAGAATGTGTAATCGGTGGGTTCAGGAGGGTAATACGGAACGCCGTGCTGGATCCCAACGGCCTCGTATCACTAGCAGTCGAGATGACAGGCATCTTATCTGCATGGCTGTAACGTTTCGTGCAGCCACGTCTCGATCCCTGAGTCAACAGATGGGGACATTTGCAAAACAACAACTATATGCACGAACAGTTCGACGACGTTTGCAGCAGCATGGACTATCAGCTTGGAGACCATGGCTGCTATTACCCCTGACGCTGAATCACAGACAGGAGCACCTGCGATGGTGTACTCAACAACGAACTTGGGTGCACGAATGGCAAAATGTCATTTTTTCGGATGAATCCAGGTTCTGTTTACAGCATCATGATGGTTGCATCCATGTATGGTGACATCGCAGTGAATGCACATAGGAAGCATGTATTTGTCATCGCCATACTGGCGTATCACCCGACGTGATGGTATGGGGTGCCATTGGTTACACGTCTCGGTCACCTCTTGTTCGCATTGACGGCACTTTGAACAATGGACATTACATTTCAGATGTGTTACGACCTGTGGCTCTACCCTCCATTCGATCGCTGCGAATCCCTACATACAGAAAATAATTGACTGCTGCCCTGGGCAGCACATTCTCCAGATCTCTCACCAATTGAAAGTGTCTGGTCAATGGTGGCTCGTCACAATACGCCAGGCACTACTCTTGATGAACTGTGCTATCGTGTTGAAGCTGCATGGGCAGCTGTACCTGTACACGCCATCCTAGCTGTGTTTGACTCAATGCCCAGGCATATCAATGCCGTTATTATGGCCAAAGGTGGTTGTTCTGGGTACTGATTTCTCAGGATCTATGCACCCAAACTGCGTGAAAATGTAATCACATGTCAGTTCTAGTATAATATATTTGTCGAAGGAATACCCGTTTATCATCTGTATTTCTTCTTGATGTAGCAATTTTAATGGCCAGTAGTGTACTTTTCAGGGGTAACTAGATGTTGAAATTTTAGGACAGCCCAGCACCAGCTAGTGGACACAAGACAAACTCAGTGAGTAATGGTTACATTCATGCAGCAATCATATTTGTACATTTAATGCTTTAGAAATATAGAACTCTGAAAATGAATGAATCATTTATAGTAGCCCTTATTAAATACGTGGTCAACACCATCAGAAGCCTAAATTTTAGAATATTTCTACAGCACAGCCATCCTTGTCAAGAGCTTCAAGTACCTCTTTTGGGAATTCTGTAATGGCTGATAATGCGCTTCTCCCACTTCGTAAACTAAACTGTGCTTCTTTATAAAGGTTGTAGTTAGTCATGTAACTCATTACCAGTAGTTTATCTTTCACAGCTGATTCAATTATTTTTGAAAATGTTGACAGTAGTGAAATTGTTGTGCAGCTTTTTATGCTCTCCACACTAAAACTAAAACTAAATGCACAAACAGGCCATGAAGGCCCAATGGTACCAACCAGCCGTTGTATCATGCTCAGCCCACAGGTTTCACTGGATACTGATATGGAGGAGCATGCGGTCAGTGATCAGCACACCGCTCTCCCGGCCATATGCCAGTTTACAAGACTGGAGTCACTACTTCTCAATCAAGTAGCTCCTCAGTTTGCCTCACAAGGGCTGAGTGCATTCCGCTTGCCAACAGTGCTCGGCAGACTGAATATTATGCTCTCAACACTGCCTTTCGTTAATAAAGGCACAACTCTCAGATGCTGTAGGTACTCTGAAAAATACCTGAACTGTAAAAGGACTCACTGAATATGTTTTTTAATGTGGGTTCTTATGCTGTCTATGTGCACCTTCAAAACAGAGACTAGAACCTCGTGCCTGTATCTCCTGAGTTCTTATTTTTTTTTTAATTTCTTTACTGTCTTCCCAACTTAAAGCTCTGTTGATGGAAACATCATCATTATGCTTCTTGTGTAATTCATTGTGAATGTTACATGTGTTTACCTGGAAGATTTTGTTGTAATATCTCCTCAACACCTCATTTGAAAATTCGTCCAGTTCCCAAGGCTTTTCTGTTACTCTACTCCTGCCTTTGATTTTTATGTTTTTACACCTGTGTCTTCCACTTCAAGTTTTATGTTTTATGGCATCTCATACTACTTTGCTCTTATTTTTTGCATTACAAATTATTTTGTCGTTAAATGGAAAAGTAGGAAAAGAAGAATTCTACATACAACACATAGGAAGGCACATTTTGCATAATGAGACCAATGAGAATGGTCAGAGGATGATCAATTTAGCTATCTCAAAGAACCTGAGAGTAAGTTCAACTTACTTCGAACACAAGAGATTACATATGGGAACATGGTGCTCACCGGATGGAAGAACCACCAACCAGATAGATCACATCTTGGTGGACCAGCACTATAGCCATAGAGTTATGGATGTCAGGTCATATAGAGGAGCTGACTGTGCGTCAGACCACTTCCCCATTGTGTGCAGGCTTAAACTCATGTCCACCTACATGCCTAAGAAGAAGGGGACACTAGAACCTGCTTTGAATGTTGAGAAAGTACGAGAGTGTGCCATTAAAGAACAATATGCTATAGAAATCAAAAACCGTTTCAAGGTCCTAGAGACCCTGGAAGCAATAGAGAACGTGGAGGAAAGGTGGAAAAAAATACAGTCCACAGTACTAAGTGTAGCAGAAGATATATTGGGAAGAAAGAAGATAGTGAAGAAGCGGAAATGGTTCGACGAGACATGCCAGAAGGCTACGGAAAAGAGAAGGAAGATGAGGGAGAAGTGGCTAACTGACAGGGAGAATGAGCAGAAAAGAGAACATTTTATCAACATCAGAAGGGAGACAAAGCGAATCCTAAGGGCAGAGAAGAGAATATATCTAACCAGTTCACTAGAACAAGTTGGGGCAGAGAGCCAAAACAAGAACTCAAGGAAATTCCTCCAATACATAAAATCGGAAACATGAATTTCAGAGCCCAACTTTTTTCATTAGAGATAAGAACGGCAACTTGATAAGTGACAAGGGAAGAATTGTAGAAAGATAGAAAGAATACTTCTCAGAACTGTTGAATCGCCCAAACCTAGATGAGATAGTACCTGCAAACACTACGGAGGAAAGGAAAGATGAAGAAGAATGGGAAGTTAATGAAGAAGATGTGAAGATCGCAATCAATGGACTTAGAAACAACAGTGCCCCAAGGGAGGGCAGAATGTCAGAATTAATCAATGAGAGAGGTGAGAGCTTATGTTTAGAGATATATAAACTGATCCAGATGATATGGGAGAAGGAGACAGTGCCAGAAGAATGGAAATTGGCTATAATATGTCCAATATATAAGGAGGGAAGCAGAATGGAATGCAGTAACTACAGAGGAATCAGCTTGTTGAATGTAACATATAAGGTGCTGTCCACCATTATCCTCAGAAAATTGCAACCATTCATAGAGAACAACGTACAGGAGGACGAAGCTGGTTTTTGACCAAACCGATCGACAATAGATCACATTTTCACACTAAGACAATTATTTGAAAAACACTGGAAATACGATAAAGATATCTACAGCCTGTTGGTCAATTTTCAACGTGCATACGACAGCATCCACAGGAATAGCCTATACAATGCAATGCATGACCTCAGAATCCCTGAGAAGCTAGTGAGAATGGTGCAAGCTTGTATGGAAGGGTCAAAGGCAACAGTACATTTCCGAGGAGCCACATCAGAAACATTCCAGATAGAGACAGGCCTCAGACAAGGGGATGCTCTCTCATGTGTTCTGTTCAAAGTCATCTTACAGGAAGTAATAAAAGAGTGTAGGCAACAGGAGTGGGCTGAAGTAGAAATGGACGGTAACTTCAATTGTCTCGCATATGCAGATGACGTAGTACTACTAAGTGAATCAAAGCAAGAGTTGAAAGGAATGTACCAAAAAATGGACAACTATGCACAGAAGGTAGGGCACAAAGTGAATCGAGACAAAACAGAGTTCATGCAATTAGGAAGAAGACAAGGGCAAGAAGAATTTCTTGAAATAGGTGGCAAGAAGTTCAAGAGAGTACACCAGTTCAAATACTTGGGATCTTGGTTTACCACGGACAACAACATAAAAATGGACATCAAGGAAAGAATAGCAGTGGGAATGAAATGCATGCATTTCCTCAGAGAGACACTCGGCTCTAAATCGATCTCAGTGAACACTAAGATGAAAATCTACAACACAGTGATACACCCAGCAGTAATGTATGGTTCAGAAACATGGAGCATGACTAAGTAAGAAAAGGAAAAACTATTAATATTTGAAAGAAGAGTAATGAGGAAGATATAGGGACCAGTTTTAGATAACGGAGAATGAAGGAGGAGGAAAAACGAGGAAATCTACCTTCTGATGCGACAACCAACTATCCTACAGAAGATAAAGAGCAAAAGAATACGATGGGTGAGCCATGTAGCCCATATGCCAGATGGAAGACAGGCGAAGATGGCACTAGAGGGAAAACCAAACACCAAATGCCCCATTGGATGACCAAGGCAGGGCTGGATGGACGACCTGGCGAAGGACCTAGCAGCCCTGGGAATTGAAGACACCTGGAGCAACCGGGCACTAAACAGGAAGGAATGGAGGCAGTTTGTAGAAACAGCGCGTGGTCTGCAGGGCCTGTGATTGCTGGATATCTATCTATCTTGAATGATTTTTTTGGAGCTAGCCATACCCTCCTGCATATCTTCTTTTAGCCCCTTGCATCTGGGCATAGTAGTACAGCTTTCTTTGCTCAACACATACATGATGCAAGTGAAGTTCAGAAAGCAATGCTTCTGGCATAATCTAAGTTCAAAGTGAGCAACAAATCATATCACAACAAATTTGCCTCATATTTTAACAAGGCATAAGTAGCCAGGAAAGGGCACTATGGACATGGTCTTTTGCCAAACCTTATCTGTCTGGATGTTGGATATTTCACAAATTAGTGCCTAGTTTGTGTGTTTAATTACTGTGCTACCATCCTGTAAATTTGCTAAAAATGTGAATATACCATATTATACCCATGTCCAAAGTCGTGTCACACAATGGAGACCTACCACATCACATTCATTAATACCAATCAATAGAGCACATTTCATTCTATTAGAAATACTTACTTCCATTTTGATGGCTCTTTCGGAAAGGCGGACTTGACATTTTGATGTTAGTGTCTGAAGCTTATCAAGTTGTTGTTAAAATGAAGAAAAAAGATCAAGTCAATGAATGCAATTGTAGAAATGCTGATGCCCCAAGCCATTTAATGACATACTGTGCCTTAAAACGACTGAAAGCTGCTAAGAAACTTTCATTAGAACAACAAGAATTGCTTACTCAATTGAGTTGTTTACAGACTACTGAAAATGATCTACTATGCTTCCATCATAAAGCTTTATGCCAACAAAGATTTGAATTTTTGTTTGCAAAGATCTTGCTGCAACCCATTTGGTAAGGAAAACCAAACTGCACAAAAAAGTATGTGCTCAATCAACGAGAAAACAGCTGACTAGCTAAAAAGGATAATCAAATCTGATGTTAAACCAGGCCAAAAAATGAGCCCATCCTGTACAAAAGAATTTAATTCAACAGAAAATTCACAAATGGAAGTTACACATAAATCACATAAAGATGATGAGACTAGTGTTTCTCACATTTTGAATGCAAGCTTAACAGCTGTTGGAATATCACCATTAAATTTTCAATGAATTGGTGTAAGGGATACAAAAGGCTAAGCAAAGCAAAAAATACATCAAGTTGAAGGTGAATTAATAAGAAAATTGCAGCAGCTGGAGGATTTGATCCTGGTGAACTGGAGAAACCATGCACAAGCAAGCAAAGCTTGACTTGTTTTAAATTATAGCCAACTGATCCAAGAATTGAAAGAAAAATTACATATATCAAATCATAATGATAAAATTGAAATTTTGACCTTAGTTCCCCAAAGCTGGTCTGTCAGAACGACTCTTGAAGAATTTGATGTTCCAGAAAGAATTGTAAGAAAAGCTAGAAAGTTAAAGCTAGACAGGTAATATTGGCACAGCCCAAAGCTAAATGTGAAAAAAAGCTTTCTGATGCTGTGAAGGAAAGTCAAAGATTATTTTTTACGGTGAACAATTTACCTGGGTTTATCCGGGTAAAAAGGACTGTATTACTGTTCAAATAGATAGAGAAAAGGTTCAAAAACAGAAGTACTTGTTAATGAGCCACTTAAAAGAAATGCTTATTACTTATCACAATAAATATGGACAGGAAATTAGTTTTTACAAATTCTGTGAATTAAGGCCGAAGTGGTGTGTGACTGTAGGTGCAGCTAGTTCATACTCAGTTTGCGTCTGCACAATACATCAGAATGTGAAATTATGTTTGCACACAGTCTAACAAAAGAAAATTATAAAATCTTGCTCAACAAAATTGCCTGTAATTTGGAAGAGAAGGATTGCTTGCTTCATCACTGTGAAGTGTCCAGGAACAGAAGCTTTAAAGGAAAATTTGTCAAGTGTTTTTGGAGATATTGATCCTGAGGATGCAATTCAGTTCAAACAATGGATTCACACTGACAGACATCCACTTGAAACCAGAGAAATGTCAGCTGAAGAATTCACTGAAGAATTAATTACAGAACTTTTGGCCCTTTCTATTCACCACTACATTGCAAAGCATCAGAGCAAGCACTTGCAACTGACTATAGAAGGTCTCAAACCAGAAGAATTGATTAAGTTAATGGAATTTTCTGAAAAATTATTCCTTTATTATCCAAGATGCAATTCAAGGATTTCAAAGGGAAAGTAGCCAAATTATGCTACATCCATTTGTCATTTACTACAATGATAATGAGGAACTAAAAAGCATCAGCTACTGCATAATCAGTGATTGCCTCAGACAATCAGTGATTGCCTCAGACATGATACAGTTGCAGTGCATGTGTTTTACTTACTTGATCAAACTGCTAAAGTGCACTTTTACTGAAGTTAAGCATATTCATTATTTTAGTAATGGTTCTGCTGTCCAGTACAAAAATTTTAAGAATTTCTTAGCTCTTTGGCATCATCCAAAAGATTTTGGCATTACTGTAGAACGGATTTTTTTGGAACAATCCATGGGAAATCGCCATGTGATGGAATTGGGGGCACAGTTACGCGTTTAGCAGCAAGAGCTAACCTTCAGCAATCAGTTGAAAACCAAATCCTCACACAAACTGATCTGTTTGAATATTGCAAAGAAAATGTGCATGGCACTGAATTTGTTTGTATCAAAAAAGAAATTATTGAAGATGCAAAAATTGGTCAAGAAAAGCATTTTGAGAGTGGATGCAGTTTCCATTACAAGAGAGCATCACCATTTTGGCCAATTGATGAAAAGTGAGTTCAATTTCGTAGAGCATCAAATGATACGGTGTCCTTTATAGCAAATGTTGACTGAAAAAAGTTACTTCTAAACATGTTGCCACTAGTGAACTAGAACATGAACAGTACATTGCTTGTTCTGCATTTATGATGGAAAATGATGGATAGGAAATATCTGTGAAGTTTCATACGAAAAAAAACAAGATGCCTTGATTAACTTCATGCATCCTCATGGAGCTGCTCAATCATTTCATTGGCCTGCTAGAAGAGACATGTGCTGTATTCCAAAACAACAGATAATTGCAGCCATTCCAGTTCCCACTGCATCAATCATGGGGCAGCAATATTATTTGCCAGAAGCAATAGTTTTGGACATCAGCAACAAATTTAAAGCAGTCAACAACTGAAGAATTCTGCATTCTGGCTTTGGAACCAGAAAGATATTCAAACAAGGCTTTGGAACCCGCCAGACACATACATTCAGGCTTGGGAATTTGCTAGATACCCACAGTCAGGCTTGGGAACCTACAGTAAAGAAACCCACCTGTGGCTAATCTTGCCTGGCTATCAGGGTTGGCCCCTCGGCAAGGGATGGGGTTGCTAGTCACTGTGATTAGCAGGGGCATGGCCACCATGGAACACCACAAGGATTTTTCTTGAATTACAAAAAAATGTTACTAGTTTAGGTGAAATGTTTGCACCTTACCCAGAGAGATAGCAAAACAGAAATAAGTATTTATAATAGAATGAAGTGTGCTCCACTGATTGTCTAACATTTTGGATGACTTGAAATGGTGAAGGATGTGTGGAAACTTCAACTTCTTTAACGATGCGACTTGCTTGAGATGGTCAGCCAACTGTCCCAGCTCGTTAACCTGCTGCGACAAACTCCCTTTCTCTTCTTCTCCGCAGTATATTCCTGAGAACAGGAATTTCTCAAGACTCTTTCTACTTATAAAAATAAGTAGACATACACAGTTTCTTTTGTTTCACTCAACGACATATATTTAAACATCAAACTTTTACAAATCTCACTCTCCACATGAATAAATACTGTTAAGTAAGTCTCCTCATGCGTCCAAACATTAGAAACACAGTTACATTTACAACAACTTGCTAACCACGACTCTATTATACAGAAATCATACACCTGTCTTGCCTCTAGCAAGTTCAATTTAAAAGTTACTAATAATCTTTTTTCAACTCAACTGTTTTTTCATCACTAACAAAAGTCACAGTTATAAAACAGCACAGAATAAAACAGAAGTTCCTTGGTTATGCCATGTACTTTCATTACAACTTCCATGGTGCAATCGACAAGTATTTGGCGGTGCCGTTCAACTAACCTTTGAGAGCACTTCCTCTTTCCATTCTAGTAGGTACGCCCCTTTATAAAACATTCCTATTTTTCAGGCCACAGTTCGTCCCATCTCAATGTAGGTACGCCTGCCCTATTTACTTAGCAAATGCCGGGTATGCTCCTCTTATCCTTCCTGAGTAGGCCTCATGGTTCATTACCCTAGTATACATTTCTATGTATACTACAATTAAGCATTTTCTGGTAAAGCTACTAATCTATTTTACACTTCACATTCACTTTTATAATACATCATTTAATCCCTTGAGTCCTCCTCTACTTCTCAACCCCTATACCCTTAGTATATACCATCTCTACCTATAATTCAAGTCTCACTATCCTACTATTCATCATTTTATCAGAGTATTTGCTACGCTGACTTTTCTTAAATAAGCATCATGATTAACTCCAATCTTGCTTGCACTCTCTTTCATTACTCATGCCTCCTTCTTATGTACATTCGATGTAGAATCATCATATTTCATAGTTATATATATGTGATATGGAATCGTCGTAGTGTTTATATACCTATATGTGTATGTTCTTATAAGTGATAGTTTTTATATAAATAGACAATGGAGAACTGTCATAGTGTTTATATACCTTTATGTGCATGTTTCCCTATGTACACATATTCTTTCCCCTACAATACGTGGTGGTTCTCACATCGTAACAGGTTTCTAGTCTGTAATTTTAATGTTTGTTTATAAATGTAATTTTGTGTGTATGTGGATTTGTGTTCGTGCAGTCTGATTCTTCGGCTTTCTTATCTGAAGATAAGCTGTAGGGTATTGGAAACCACGGAAACCTAGAAGGACTTCTGAGATAGAAGTAGGTGAATATGAAAAGAGGGGAAAAAATAGATAGGTCCTCAAATTAGAAGTAGAAAGGAAATAAATAGAAATTGTTGCTAAGATCGAAGAAGAGAAAGAAGACAGCCCCAAAGAGAGGAAACCCTTCCCACCCCTCTTCCCCAGGATCCCTACCTCGCAGGTACTTGAGAGAGATGCCGGAGGAGATTTGGTGCTAAATCGTCTCCTAGAGAACGGACATTCCCACCTTCACCCTTGAGGTTCCCGATGGAAATCTTAACAACCCTACGGAAATGGCAAGTGATGAAGAATCAGGCACACTTGTTTGTGAGGGTTGTTTGAAAGGTGTGATGTGTGTTTTGTGTTAGTCATGATTTATGTGTTCTCGTAAATCATGCTTTTATCTACAATAACCACCCCTTTCAAAACTGATATAAACCCTCCCATCTACGTCACATCTCATAAAAGGTATAAAATATTCTATACAAAGTAGAAAATTATACACTACAGTATAATAGTTACCTAGTTAGTCACTTAATATTATATTTTATATACACATAAAATACTCTATCCATTTTATTTTATGCCAATATCACTTTCTTCTTTTATTCTGTGATTCTCTTGGATTGTTTTTTATTTTGTTGTCATATCCAGTTTTCTAAGTACTAAGATTGCAGGATAGTTTAAGGTTTTAGGAATAGATGACAGAATAGTTTTGAGATTTGAAGGGCATACGGTGTAGGAAAACTATTTTGGAAGAAACACCGAAAACAACTAGGGATCCAACAGTCGTCACTCCGCCTATTAACTCAGAACGTTGACGTCCCTGGGGGATAGATGCCTCTGCCCGGATCCCATGGATCTGATATTAACTTCACTTGAGCAAGTGCAGACCAGTACTTCTCAAAGTTTTGTTTAAAAGTCTCCCCACGACAAAAAAATCACCACTTCACTAGGTAACACAACATTGGGTGAAGTTCCTCATTTTTCTACTTGTTCCTGGACAAGTTTGACTTGTCTCCAGAGTTCGTCTACGCACTTCCTGGTATCAGTAAGGTCAGAAGAAGCCATAGGTGATGCATTCCCGGATGTTATTCTCTCAGTGACTTTCCGATCTATAATTTCTTCTACCTGTTCCTCCAGACTACTTACATTTATATAAGAGCTTGCTATCTTCTCTTTGAAGCTTCTATCTACACTGTCTACTCGTGTTCTTATACCCGTAATTTGTAATTGAATGACAGGCATTAATTCACTATGCTTATCAATGCTCTCTTTCAAAGTATGCCATCGATGCTTTACAGCATTAAACTTAGCATTACATACATCCTACAATGATCCTAACTTTTCATTAATCTCTAATTCTACACTATTACATTTCTCCTCAATATTCAATTCTAATCTTTTTGTCAGAGCCTGAAAATTATCCTTCTGTTTTTGATTAAAGTCAGTAAATATTTGATTTACATGAATGTTTAAAGAATCAGTCAATTTCTTCTTTAAAACTAATTTCAAATTTTCTACTTTACTATTTAGGGTGTCAAATGCAGTCTTTAAAGCATCCATGCCTTCGCGTAGATTATCAAATTCTCTGCTCTGTGCATCAACCTTGGCATTTAATAAACCTATATTTGTTGCTTAATTATTCAAGGTTTCGCTCTGATTATTTAGAACTTCACTCTGGGCATCTAATTTATCATTTAAAGTTTTACTTTGATCATCTAATCGAGAATTCATTATGCCTAATTCTTCACATAGTCGCTTTTAATTGAGTTTTAATTAGATTTACTAACTCAGACCAGTCAGGTCCTTCTTTTGTAACTCTCGTAGCCATGACTGGCTCTGAAGTTTCCCCAACTTGCTGTTTGTAATTCATATTTTTACCAGCTTTGAACCTTATGAGCATTTAAAGGTTAAGTATAATAACTAGACTAATCAAGTTTATTCCACAGTTTGTACCACATTGTATTGAAACAATAAAGTTCTGTTTTACGCTCATACGGCGTAGGATTTGGGCTGCGTCGGTGAGCGGATGTGGAATAACCACCGGTGAGCAGCAACTGGTGCCGGTGGCCTCGGTTGTTGGTTTCCACGTAGGCGTCAGTGAGCGGATGTAGAAGTAGGTCAGCACTGGTGAACAAAACTGGTGCCAGCGGTGTCGGATGTTGTTTACCGCGTCTGCGTACCCATGATGTGTGTGAGGGCTATCCACTCCCCGCACCAGATCTTCTTAATCAAAGTGTATTTCTTCTTAGAGAAACACACTAGAATCCTCTTCACTATTTCTCAATTCAAATTTTTGCTCTTTTGCATACTGGAACATGTTCCAAAGTTTCGGATCAAATTCTTTATCATGTTCTGTTTAGTTGCTATGGCAACGTACAACATCCATTTCTGTTGTTTTTGGTCTTAGAATTCCTGTTTTTCGAGTCCTTTTTCCCTGGTTGCCGCATTCTAACGTTTTGAACAACTTGAAGTGGTGAAGTATGTGTGCAAACTTCAACTTCTTTAACGATACGACTTACCTGATACGGTCAGCGGCCTTTCCTAGCTGGTTAGCCTGCTGCAGCAAACTCCCTTTCTCTTCTTCTCGGCAGTGTATTGCTCGGAACAGGAAATCCTCAAAACTCTTTCTGCTTATAAAAATAAGTAGACGTACACAGTTTCTTTTGCTTCACTCAACGACATATATTTAAACATCTAACTTTTACAAACCTCACTCTCCACATGAATAAATACTGTTAAGTACATATCCTCGCGTGTCCAAATGTTAGAAACATAGTTACATTTACAACAGTGTTGGCTTGCTAACCACGACTCTATTATACAGAAATCATACACCTGTCTTGCCTCTAGCAAGTTCAAGTTAAAAGTTACTAAAAATCTTTTTTCAACTAAACTGGTTTTTTTTTTTTTCGTCACTAACAATAGTCACAGTTATAAAACAGCACAGAATAATACAGAAGTTCCTTGGCTCTGCCGTGTGCTTTCATTACAACTTCCATGGCGCAACCGACAAATACTTGTCGGTGCTGTTCGACCGCTGTGTCTACAATCTTTCCAGAACTGAGAAGCATTTGTTCTCTGTCAGATTCATTTGTCTAACTTCATATAATAATAAGGAGGAATATTACTTTTCCCATGGCTGTGATATGATGCTATTCTTAATGACACTAAGCCAGATTCATTTGACTAACTTCATTCAATACCACGGAGAAATATTACTTTTCTCACAACTGTGATATGATGGTATTCTTAATAACACTAAGTGGAAAACAAAAGACAAGTGATTCAAATTGTGAGTCAGTGAACAGTAGCCAATCCCACACAGGCTACACTAAATCCAGTGACCAAAAAGATGTGTGACTGTTCCTAACATTCATAGATCGATTTAAATGTCCAAACTGACTAATCTAAAGTATTTAATAAGACAGTGCAAGTCTCCTCCTCACCTCCCCTCTTTGATAGCCACAACCCATCAATAAAAATTTGGCTGCGGTGAGAGATTGTGTCAACAGCAGTGTAGCCTGAAGTCTAGGTTACAATGGAATGTCCCGCGCCCGGGTTCCCGGGTTCAAATCCCGGCGGGGTCAGGGATTTTCTCTGCCTCGTGATGGCTGGGTGTTGTGTGCTGTCCTTAGGTTAGTTAGGTTTACGTAGTTCTAAGTTCTAGGGGACTGATGACCATAGCTGTTAAGTCCCATAGTGCTCAGAGCCATTACAATGGAATGTGAAAGTATGGCAATGAACTGACAAAGCCAAAGAACTCAGGATAGAGAAATGTTCAATATGAGTTGTGGACTTTGACTAGTTACATAGGAAAGATGTGACAGTCGCTGTAAACAATATGATGACGTTAATGTGACATTACTAGCAATTTTTTCGAATGGGCTACGCTACACATCAGTCTGTCACCACAACCAGATTTGTTTAGTGTCACATTTAGTGGCTTCGACAACTCACAGCCAAACTGTCCCTTTCCAACCTAACATATACCTCAGGCTAGGCTACAGATCACCTGTCACCACGACCAGTTTTTAATGCTTTCAAATTCGCTGCTTTCACCAGCTAACAACAAAAATGTGAATGCATGACATAACCACCAAATGGTGACAAGACAGCAGCCATTAACATTATTTTGACTGGTATCGAACATTCCTCTTGGCCCAGAACTCCAATATGGAGTAGAGAACAGCAGTAAATTGATCTACGCCTGTCGGATACATCATTGGTAACATTTGTTCCATATTTAAAATGTCATTATCACTGCATGTGAACCTTATTTCGCAAGGGTCATTTCTACTTCTGGACAGAATCCTCGATTATTATTTTATTACCAGATCTGTATCATTTCCCAGTCACAACTGGGACTGCATCACAATTATGTACACACAAGTTACTTACAATTATTCATCTATATAAAGAATATAAAAAAGATTAAACAGTATCATTTTGTCCATTCACTTTGGCCACTAGCACTGAAGAATGTTCAATTGGATTATAACAGGTACTCTTTCAGGTCCTGTGCAACTTTCCTTCTGAATGATCTGGCGGCAGGGCCTGCACTTCTCTGGTCAATGAGCTGAACATTTTTAAAGCAACCATTGGAAAACTATCTTGTGTTAAAGACACTGCCAGCTTGGTATATCAACGTTCCTCTTGTTGTGGTTGTCACAATTATGTAGGCCTATGTCTTTGCCTCTTGCTGAAAACCCCTTGGTTTTCTTTTACGTTGATGAGGCATAAAAACATATACTGGCTGAAGATTATCATTATTCCTAACTGGATGAAAATAAGCTTGCAGTGCTCCAGCCTTGAGCTTGATGCAATAACACTGACTGCTTTCTTTTGGGTCATTCCATATCAAATCACCCAATAAAAAATAAATTTTACACCCACCTCCTTAGGTTTTCATGAAATTTGGCTCAAATGGTTCTAATACCATCCTGACAACACCTGCAAATTTTTTTTGCTGTATGTCTTACAGTTTTTTTTATAAATTTTTGAAATTTTTATGTTTTGCGTTTTCCGAACCTTCGGAAATGGTAAATTTAATTTGTATTCAAAACTTTAAAATTGCTTATCTTAAAAACTCTTTTAGATAACATCATGAATTTTTGCAGCAAGTTTATTTATTATACATATTTGAAGGTAAAAATGATACTATTAAAATATATTAATATTTTCTATGAAAAAATATATGTAATTTTTTTTTTTTAACGGATGTTTTGTTTTATAAGAATTGCAATATCTAGAGTCTCAGACTTGATAGAATGCTCAAATTTGTTCTAATTTACTCTTACACATATAGGCTACTTGACAAAACAAAAATAATGATGGCTTTTTAACATGTTTATTAATTATAGTAGGTTACATTAGAATTATGAACAAAGATAGTGTACTTACGACACTTATGTATAACCCAACTGACTGCTTGAAACATTGAATTTTTTTAGTAATTTTGTCTCTTTAATAAACATTAATGCTGATTGAAACTGTTTTTCCACTTCATCCAAGAGCTTTCAGTTCTTTTGATACAGTCTTTTTTGAAGTAATACATTCTTCCAGTGCCGCTTGATTGAGGTGCGTCTACTACACAGACTGTGTGTTCCAAAGGC
Organism: Schistocerca americana; assembly: GCF_021461395.2. NCBI lineage: Eukaryota > Metazoa > Arthropoda > Insecta > Orthoptera > Acrididae > Schistocerca > Schistocerca americana. The sequence goes on along the minus strand of NC_060120.1, from coordinate 369,684,585 downwards.
ACTATGCAAGAATCTTCTCTTTCAGGCCAATAAAATGATGCAGCTGGTCCTAAAGGATGTAGAAATAGAATTTCTGCATCTTCTTCATCATTGAATATCGTTTTTACCAGTCCAAAGTACCAGTTACCATCATAATTTGCAGCCACATAGCTATTTATGGATGGTTCAACACAAACCCAATCAGAAGAAGAATGGAAAGAAAAGACTAAGGAGGGTTTACACTATCTGTAGTCCTTCTAATTTCAAGGTTGTGTGTTGCAAATGGTTTGAAGTTATGAAAACTTCTTATTCCAGGAATAGTTCAGGTTGCTGAAAAACGTTTTTCTAGTTTTAACCATAGCAAATCAGCTTCTTTTTTGCCAATAAAGTGAAAATTAATGTTTTCAATATTTTTTTTTTTCACAAAACTTGTACACATCGATTGCTGTCATTATTTGTTCTTCGGCTGAAAGCTGTAGACTGGCTTTCCATAAAATTCTTTTAATAGTTCCTCCTAGGCCATCACAAATTGACTTCCCATGACTTGTTGCAAAAAAAGAGTGTTGGGCCTTCAAATTAAAGTCTCTCAAGTGTTCAGTCAAATTTTTAAAACTGTTTCTATTTTTGTACTGCCCAGCACAACCATCTGTAAAGTAGCGAACTGAGTCAATGTCAGTATGATGTAATGACAGCCACTTTGCAATTTCTTTTTGTACAAACTTAACAAAACCAGTGTCATGTTCTTGGTCATCACTAATTAATCAGTGGTTGGAAACAAAAACAATGTTTTCCTCATTTCTTAGAAAAACTTCAACTGTGTGTAGAGTACAACCACCTCTATTCCAGTGGTAACTTTGGATCTCATTTTGTATAACAAAGGAATAATTTTCACTGAAATCCATCACAATAATTGCTGTTTTGGGTGGTGGGTCTTCTTTCAATCTTTTAAAGGCTGCTGATTGGGATTTTGCTATAAACGAGTGCGGGGTGAGCTTTTCCAATGACCTAACCAATAAAGAAATGTAGTCTTCAACACTGATCGACTGTTTGATCATTTCTGCCCTGTCTGTGTTAACCCACTGACTGATTACAATTTCTTCTTCTAAATCATAATCTACACTTAGTTTTTCAGTTAAGTACTCAGTTAGTGCAGTATTTGCAGGACAGCTGTCACAATGATGTAGCATGCAGTTTTGGTTTTCCGTGTTGCACACAAGCATCTTAATTAGGTCTTTATAAGATTCTTCAATTTTCACAGCATCCAGTAATAGTTTAACATTCTGGTGGATACTGCATACACATACAGTGTGTGTGCCTGCAGCACCAGCAAGGATACACCATTTAGGTCTCAAGAAACAAAATTTTGAAAATCCTACTTCTACCTCGGGATCCTCCCATTTGAAAGAATAATAGAGTTCTCTGAAGTTACACAAAATGATTCTTTTTTGCATGTACACATTTTTTTGAACACTTACTTTGTCTTTTGTTCCAGGTAGCACTCTGGAACTTTCATCCTTTTCATAAAAATCTGTTACAAGTCTTACTGTATTTTCAGAAAGAATTTTACCTTTTTTTGGACCAGGAGATTCCAAAATACCCTTTTCAGATTTTAGCTTTCTAGCTTGTCGCACCATGTACTCACTTACATTAAATCCTTTCATCACTTTATTTCGACTCCAAAAATATGGAGCCAAGGTCAGAATCTGGATTTTTCTAGACCTCCCAACAGATGAAATCTTCTCTTTCATAAGAGAAATCATTACATCAAAATCCTTTGCTTTCTCAACCACACCTGTATCTTCTTCGTCATCATCAAAACTTGGTGCATCATATTTTAATGCTTTTGAAACCTCCTTTTTTGCAGTCTTTTCAATACTGCTAACCTTCCTTTTAAAATAAGACCCTTTACATTGTTCTGACAAGCCATGAAGCTTTATAGGTGTTAAACCTAAATTATCAAGAGCAATGTTTGTTTGTACGAGGGATTCATTTCTGGATTCCAATGATTCTAATTCAACCATGACTTCATCATCTGTTTCACTTTCATTGACTTCAACTCTTAATTTTTCCTCACAAAAGTTACGGCATGTTGAGCAAAGCTTTTGTCCAGGTTTTATACTAATATTTTTTGTCAGTAATTGTTTATAAAGATCCAAGCCTACACTTCTCAACGATTTTTTGATGGGCTTTTTGTGTTTTTTTGGTGGGTCTACACATGTTGTTTGATACTTTTCAAAAACATTTAAAAAGTAGTAGCTGTGGTGTGAACATATATTCTTAAATCCACACAGATTAATTCCAGATCGTAAGTGGATAAAATCTTTTTCTTCCTCACTCAATTCAGATACCGGTTGTAACTTTTTTGAAGGTGTGTAGGTTGTTTGGAAACAGTCAGATTTTTTAAATAACCCTACGCTACAGGTTTGAATATCTGACACTAAGTAACAGTACTTACTGAAAGTTCGAATAAACTTAATAAAATACTATCCAAGCACTATTTAACACTGTAATAATTTTTTACTTCAAAACACAGGAGTAACAAAACAAAATAGAACTGTACATCGTTACTCCAAGAAGACAAAAACTTATTTTCGGTGTCTAAGTCACTTGGTACTTTTTATTTTTAAAATATAATTAATATTATTTTAAAAATTAGATAACTATTAAACAGGTTAAAAAGCCAACATAATTTTTCTTTTATCTAATAGCCTATACAATTAAGAGTATTTTAAAACAAATTTGAGCTTTCTATCAGGTCTGAGACTCTGGATATTGTAGTTTTTGTAAAACTAAACATCTGTTAGCTATAAAAAAATAAAAATAAAAATTACAGGTGCTTTCACGATGATCAAAGAAGTAATTGTACCAAGTTTCATCAAAATCTGACATGGTTGGTGTCAAGGCCTGGGTGACTTGACATGGAATGACCCTTTCTTAACATTAATACATCCTTGCAATCTGCAGAGTCCCCATAATAGTTGGCCATGATTTATGTGGCTATGAAACAATACATAATACACTGTCATCAGGTATCAGTCAGTTACACCTTTTAATCTCGTCAGAAGGTATATTACACAGGAGAGCTTGGAGCACACAAACACCGTGTGGTCATTCATTGATAGTTTGCTGTTAATCATGAATCCCAGCAGTATGAGAGCCTCCGTATTATGGCGGTATCCAACACTGCTAAGACTGCCTACCAGATGTGTTTTCTCTTAATTGATTTTTAGTGTGATGTCAATTATCCATTCTTTGATGTTTTCAAAGAGCACATTTATTGCTCGCAGAGCTTGTGCAGAAGCTTTTCCTTTTGCAAAAAGATTGGTTTCTTCAGCAAACCGTTGTTACAACCCAGATGGCTGACGTAACTAAGGAACAAGAGTGGTCCTTTGACGAATCTCTGGGGTATGCCATGCTCCAGTTTTTGTTCTTGGGATATTGTACCATGAACTGATACTACCTGATTTCGGTTTTCGGAACAGGATTGCAGAATAGACAGTGCAGCACCTCAAATACCATAGCACTTTCATTTACTACGCAATATTTTGTGCAGTCAAATGCCTTTTCTGAGGTCACATTAGCACAGTATTTAGTGCGCTTTCCTTCATTAATAGCTAAAACAGTAAAATAAATTCGGAAATGCTGTTCTATGTAATAGAGATGTCGCCTACGAGTATGCAAGCTTTTCGTGAAGGCCTACCCACACAGGCCTACATCGCAGATCAATAACGGAACACAGCAGGACAAGAGTAGTAGCCAGTGTAGGCTAAACCAGCGCAATTGGCAATTTATCGATTTCCATTGAGAATAAACTATCCCAAATCGAAAAAAACAAAAGTTATGTATGTAATGGAGGTGCTCTGTCTGGACATCCTGATTTGCGTTTTCCTCGTTCTCTACGGCAAATGCCTCCATCGTTCTTTAATCAACGCCGCGGCCGACCACCTATCCTATACTCAAAGCGACAGTACGTTGTGTGTTGTATATCTGACCCATTGATTTGTATTGTATTACTTTGCCATACCCTGCATCATTGTGAGATGATCCTCGGATGCATAATGATAAATAAATAACAAAAATAAATAACACGAAAACGATGTAGAGAATGGTGATGCGTGTGAATCAAAATGAACTACCTGCCTTGACCATGTCCTTTAAAAATGCGAGTTGTGGAATGTACAATAACAAACTTTTAATCCGCAAGGGCCAGTTTATGTTACAATGTAAATTGATAATTGAATGTGACCAGTAATAGAAACCATTTTTCAAAAACGTTGTGCATTATGCCAACTGTGCCTTACTGTTACAAGATTGCTGCTGTGACTGGCGTTCTTAACTAATACGTACACTACTACAAAAATACGACAAGCCTTACTTTCCGAAGCACATGAACAACTGTTTGAAGCTGCTTCTTCGTCCGTTATCATTCTTGGTATCTGACTGTGGCTGTCTCGCCGAATTAGCTGCAACACTTGGCGTCCCATAATTGATAATTCGCTTTCTGCAATATTTTCCGATAACCATAGTCGTAATCTGTCCATACCAATCGTTAATTATTCTGATATCGTAATATAGCTAACCGATCTCCAAACGTTCACAACAATAGCCACTAATCGACTTCCAAAAATTTATAACACCATCAATATATTACAAGGTTTAATCACCGAGTCACAACGTGTTTGAAAAACCGCTACAACAATAATAGCGGAAGAAGAGACTACGTATGTCAATACAAACCCGTAGGTCTGCATTTTTAAAAATATTGAATCCTACGTTATTATTTCATTAATGTAAACGGAATGATACTTACATTGATGTTAAATTACTTAATGGCTTGCCATAGATTTACTTCTAATGGCACATTAAACTTAATTTTGCATAATACAATATTTGAAATAGCGTAAACAATCTCGGTTGTCAAAGCCAGGGATAGGGTAGAAATATCTGCGGAGTGAAAATTGCGTTCTGCACATGTCGTCAACATTAAGGTGAATTCACACTTGACGGAACGTCTCCGACACGTCCATTACGTTTCGAAAGATTTTCCTATATATACAGGGTTGTTGTTGTTGTTGTTGTCTTCAGTCTTGAGACTGGTTTGATGCAGCTCTCCATGCTACTCTATCCTGTGCAAGCTTCTTCATCTCCCAGTACTTACTGCAACCTACATCCTCCTGAATCTGCTTAGTGTATTCATCTCTTGGTCTCCCTCTACGATTTTTACCCTCCACGCTGTCCTCCAATGCTAAATTTGTGATCCCTTGCCTCAGAACATGTCCTACCAACCGGTCCCTTCTTCTTGTCAAGTTGTGCCACAAACTCCTCTTCTCCCCAATTCCATTCAATACCTCCTCATTCGTTATGTGATCTACCCATCTAATCTTCAGCATTCTTCTATAGCACCACATTTTAAAGCTTCTATTCTCTTCTTCTCCAAACTATTTATCGTCCATGTTTCACTCCCATACATGGCTACACTCCATACAAATACTTTCAGAAACGACTTCCTGACACTTAAATCTATACTCGATGTTAACAAATTTCTCTCCTTCAGAAACACTTTCCTTGCCATTGCCAGTCTACATTTTATATCCTCTCTACTTCGACCATCATCAGTTATTTTGCTCCCCAAATAGCATAACTCCTTCACTACTTTAAGTGTCTCATTTCCTAATCCAATTCCCTCAGCATCACCCGACTTAATTCGACTACATTCCATTATCCTCGTTTTGCTTTTGTTGATGTTCATCTTATATCCTCCTTTCAAGACACCGTCCATTCCATTCAACTGCTATTCCAAGTCCTTTGCTGTCTCTGACAGAATTACAATGTCATCGGCGAACCTCAACGTTTTTATTTCTTCTCCATGGACTTTAATACCTACTCCGAATTTTTCTTTTGTTTCCTTTACTGCTTGCTCAATATAGAGACTGAATAACATCGGGGACAGGCTACAACCCTGTCTCACTCCATTCCCAACCACTGCTTCCCTTTCATGCCCCTCGACTCTTATAACTGCCATCTGGTTTCTGTACAAATTGTAAATAGCCTTTCGCTCCCTGTATTTTACCCCTGCCACCTTCAGAATTTGAAAGAGAGTATTCCAGTCAACATTGTCAAAAGCTTTCTCTACGTCCACAAATGCTAGAAATGTAGGTTTGCCTTTCCTTAATCTAGCTTCTAAGATATGTCTTAGGATCAGTATTGCCTCACGTGTTCCAACATTTCTGCGGAATCCAAACTGATCTTAGCCGAGGTCGGCTTCTACCAGTTTTTCCATTCGTCTGTAAAGAATTTGCGTTAGTATTTTGCAGCTGTGACTTATTAAACTGATAGTTCGGTAATTTTCATATCTGTCAACACCTGCTTTCTTTGGGATTGGAATTATTATATTCTTCTTGAAGTCTGAGGGTATTTCGCCTGTATCATACATCTTGCTCACCAGATGGTAGAGTTTTGTCAGGACTGGCTCTCCCAAGGCCGTCAGTAGTTCCAATGGAATGTTGTCTACTCCCGGGGCCTTGTTTCGACTCAGGTCTTTCAGTGTTCTGTCAAACTCTTCACGCAGTATCGTATCTCCCATTTCATCTTCATCTACGTCCTCTTCCATTTCCATTATATTGTCCTAAAGCACATCGCCCTTGTATAGACCCTCTATATACTCCTTCCACCTTAATGATTTCCCTTCTTTGCTTAGAAATGGGTTTCCATCGCCCTTGTATAGACCCTCTATATATTTCTTCCACCTTTCTGCTTTCCCTTCTTTTCTTAGAACTGGGTTTCCATCTGAGCTCTTGATATTCATACAAGTGGCTCTCTTTTCTCCAAAAGTCTCTTTAATTTTCGTGTAGGCAGTATCTATCTTACCCCTAGTGAGATAAGCCTCTACATCCTTACATTTGTCCTCTAGCCATCCCTGCTTAGCCATTTTGCACTTCCTGTCGATCTCATTTTTGAGACGTTTGTATTCCCTTTTGCCTGCTTCATTTACTGCGTTTTGATACTTTTTCCTTTCGTCAATTAATTTCAATAGTTCTTTTGTTACCCAAGGATTTCTACTAGCCCTCGTCTTTTTACCTACTTGATCCTCTGCTGCCTTCACTACTTCATCTCTCAAAGCTACCCATTCTTCTTCTGCTGTATTTCTTTCCCCCATTCCTGTCAATTGTTCCCTTATTCTCTCCCTGAAACTCTGTACAACCTCTGGTTTAGTCAGTTTATCCAGGTCCCATCTCCTTAAATTCCCACACCATATACAGGGTATGGGCAAAATAACATGAACAGTGGCGGTAATGGCGTGGTTGTGTTCGATGGTCAACAACGCAGGTTAGGCACGTATCGCACTGGACTGTGCGTGTTCATTTCGGACTAGGCATCAGTGCAGATTGTTTACGAATAATGCACACTTCGTATTTGCATTCAGAGGCCGAAGTTGACGTGCAGTGAAAGATCTAACAGGGTACCAAAGAGGGCAGATTGTGGGGGTCCGACTAGTGGGAGCATCAGTAACCAAGACAGCCAAGTAATAAAACGATTCAAGAACAAATGTTTCAACAGTCGTGACAACCTATACGAAACATGGGAAGACATCATCGTGTAAATATAATAGTGGACGCAAATCAAAACTAAATGTAAGAGATCATCATGCGCCAACACGAATTGTGTCAAAACAAAACAGAACTCTTGTTGTGGTCTTCAGTCCAGGGACTGGTTTGATGCAGCTCTCCATGCTAGTCTATCCTGTGCAAGTTCCTTCATTGCCATGTAACTACTGCACCCTACATCCTTCAGAATCTGCTTAGTGTATTTATCTCTTGATCTCCCAGTACGATTTTTACCATCCACACTGCCCTCCAACACTAAACTGGTGACAGCCTGATGCCTCAGAAAATGTCCTAACAGCCGATCCCTTCTTCTAGTCAAGTTGTGCCACAAATTTCTCTTCTACCCAATTCTATTCAATACCTCCTCATTAGTTACGTGATCTACCAATCTAATCTTCAGCATTCTTCTGTAGCACCACATTCTGAAAGTTTCTATTCTCTTCTTGTCCAAACTATTTATCGTCCACGTTTCACTTCCATACATGGCTACACTCCATACAAATACTTTCAGGAAAGGCTTCCTGACACTTTAATCTATATTCGATGTTATGGTAACAAATTTCTCTTCTTCAGAAACGCTTTTCATGCCATTGCCAGTCTACATTTTATATCCTCTCTACTTAGACCATCATTAGTTATTTTGCTCCCCAAATAGCAAAACCCATCAACTACTTTAAGTGTCTCATTTCCTAATCTAATTCCCACAGCATCACCTGATTTCGTTCGACTACATTCCATTATCCTCGTTTTGCTTTTGTTGATGTTCATCTGATAGCCCACTTTCAAGACACTAACCATTCCGTTCAACTGCTCTTCCAGGTCCTTTGCTGTCTCTGGCAGAATTACAATGTCATCAGCAAACCTCAAAGTTTTTATTTCTTCTCCATGGATTCCTACTCCAAATTTTTCTTTTGTTTCATGTACTGCTTGCTCAATGTATAGATTGAATAACATCAGAGATAAGGTACAACCCCGTCTCACTCCCTTCCCAACCACTGTTTCCCTTTCATGCCCCTCGCCTCTTACAACTGCCATCTGTTTTCTGTATAAATTGTAAATAGCCTTTCGCTCCCTGTATTTGACCCCTGCCACCTTCGGAAGACTGCTACCATTAACAGGGGAACGTGAATCAATACCACCACAGACTTTCCGTACACGAACACATTCTAGAAATCCCCTCACATATATCTTCTATCATTACACTTACAATTAAATCTTACGATCGAGGTCTAAACTGAAACGTATTCGACGATGAGCGAAGTATCGCAAATACATTCTGTTGACCACTGTGGCTCTGGAAACACATGTACCTTCCTTACCACTAGACATACTCCTCCCTTCGCTATCACAGTACTCCAAGTCAAATACATATCATCCCTACAATAGCACATAAATGTTTCCCTTACACAAACAGATATACTTTATGAACCTGATGCTCAAAATGCGAACATATCACACACCCAGCACTAATACTAAGTTTAACATTACCTCCTCAATAACTGGGTACATACGGCACCAAATAATACTGCCCGAAAATCAATGATGGGTGTGCATGTCTCTTATGTTCTTCTGGCGTATCATAACACTATGTCATAGACGTAATCGAGCACACGTTAAAGAAAAAACCCCGATCCCAACAACTACTGCATGTTACTCTCACAAGCGCTCTTCGTTCTACAGGTGCACTCAAGTATCCATGTTCAAACCTACAACCGCTTTACGAATCGAGGTACATTACCTCTGAATGTTTTGCGGACAAATAACGTGACCGTGATCGTATAAATGAGTATATTACGAGCCAACGATGCAACCTCACGATAAACTCTATGAACTTTGAATGCAGTATGCAAGCGCTATTTGCGACTCCATCAAACCGCACACAACTACATAATCCATAAGTTTTTGCAGTGCATTCTGTCTCGAGACGATATCAGACGTTCCACGATATATCCGCTGAGTTATAGGCGATGACAGACAGTATTCTATACCCACCCCAACATAGAAAAATTACGAATTATGAAAGCTCATACAAATTAGAAGTCACGTAGACGTCGATGCATTCACAATGACACATGGCTGCGGTCGGCCTCCAGCTTGAAGAAAGAGATTTCACAACACGTCCCCAGAACAGCATAGTGTTCAAAAATGGTTTTAATGGCTCTGAGCACTATGCGACTTAACTTCTGAGGTCATCAGTCGCCTAGAACTTAGAACTAGTTAAACCTAACTAACCTAAGGACATCACACACATCCATGCCCGAGGCAGGATTCGAACCTGTGACCATAGCAACAGCATAGTGTGCTGCCATCGAGGCATTCCTAGCGGTACTCCCCCTCCTCAGCGGCTCTCACTTCAAACTGCTACTGCTATTTCTGCTGTGTCTATGACACCATTCTATTAAATATACAGACGCCGCATAGGCCACTTTGAAATTTCATCACCTATACTCCAAGCGAATTATCGTATGAGACACTCCCTCTGCTCCTGATTCAAACTGTTTCCTAACACTGCGAAAGATTTCATTTTCCATCACGACTTCGAGGTTGGTGTCAGATTCTACTCACATTAAGACCCACGACCTCTCACAGAAAACTAAACATCACAGGATGTAGATAATATTCTTACAGCGGACAGAATAAGAATCGATCATTTTTAAATAAAACACACTTACAACATGAGGAGCCTAGAAGAGTTTGGCGGTGTTCTCGAGAGTTTCCAAACCAATGTCCGAAAGTGATTGACGACCTCTACATTTAAATTCATACGAAACAGTGACGGAATAGATGATGGCTCCGTGTTCCATTTCCACTCATTCCTCATGTTGACCTCATGTATGCGATCGCTGTTTCGCTGCTAGCAACCCCAGGAAGTTGCCGTCCATCGACGAAAACTTTTTCCCCAACTCAAACAAACCATATCAGTCAATCATTATCTGCTAACTATTGCATGGATGCGATGGAAAAGACACCATCCATGTACTCTAATTATTAGAGTACTTGATAGTGCGAACAAATTAAACTAACTTCAACACCAGCCAATCAAGTGACAGCAAGTTTCCTCTATTTCACTATCATGGCTAAACCATCCATTCTGTACTTGACATGTATCATTGCGAGCATGGATAGAGGACTACTCAGCATGTCCATTCACAGTTAATTCTCGAACACTTAAATCATCAAAGTAAGTTGACAGCACTTAACATATTTCTAGGACCTCGAGCATAGTACTTAATTTACGATCCATCTCTATGCATATCGGGGTCACAGAGCATTCTCAACTCTAAATCATTGTTCTAGAGTCTGGTATCTGTACGTGGAAGGTATTGGTAAGAGAGAGAGAGAACACATGCACTCCTAAGACTACAACGTTCTGTGCTTAGAAACACGCTATAATGTTAGATCTACACTCCTGGAAATTGAAATAAGAACACCGTGAATTCATTGTCCCAGGAAGGGGAAACTTTATTGACACATTCCTGGGGTCAGATACACCACATGATCACACTGACAGAACCACAGGCACATAGACACAAGCAACAGAGCATGCACAATGTCGGCACTAGTACAGTGTATATCCACCTTTCGCAGCAATGCAGGCTGCTATTCTCCCATGGAGACGATCGTAGAGATGCTGGATGTAGTCCTGTGGAACGGCTTGCCATGCCATTTCCACCTGGCGCCTCAGTTGGACCAGCGTTCGTGCTGGACGTGCAGACCGCGTGAGACGACGCTTCATCCAGTCCCAAACATGCTCAGTGGGGGACAGATCCGGAGATCTTGCTGGCCAGGGTAGTTGACTTACACCTTCTAGAGCACGTTGGGTGGCACGGGATACATGCGGAAGTGCATTGTCCTGTTGGAACAGCAAGTTCCCTTGCCGGTCTAGGAATGGTAGAACGATGGGTTCGATGACGGTTTGGGTGTACCGTGCACTATTCAGTGTCCCCTCGACGATCACCAGTGGTGTACGGCCAGTGTAGGAGATCGCTCCCCACACCATGATGCCGGGTGTTGGCCCTGTGTGCCTCGGTCGTATGCAGTCCTGATTGTGGCGCTCACCTGCACGGCGCCAAACACGCATACGACCATCATTGGCACCAAGGCAGAAGCGACTCTCATCGCTGAAGACGACACGTCTCCATTCGTCCCTTCATTCACGCCTGTCACGACACCACTGGAGGCGGGCTGCACGATGTTGGGGCGTGAGCGGAAGACGGCCTAACGGTGTGCGGGACCGTAGCCCAGCTTCATGGAGACGGTTGCGAATGGTCCTCGCCGATACCCCAGGAGCAACAGTGTCCCTAATTTGCTGGGAAGTGGCGGTGCGGTCCCCTACGGCACTGCGTAGGGTCCTACGGTCTTGGCGTGCATCCGTGCGTCGCTGCGGTCCGGTCCCAGGTCGACGGGCACGTGCACCTTCCGCCGACCACTGGCGACAACATCGATGTACTGTGGAGACCTCACGCCCCACGTGTTGAGCAATTCGGCGGTACGTCCACCCGGCCTCCCGCATGCCCACTATACGCCCTCGCTCAAAGTCCGTCAACTGCACATACGGTTCACGTCCACGCTGTCGCGGCATGCTACCAGTGTTAAAGACTGCGATGGAGCTCCGTATGCCACGGCAAACTGGCTGACACTGACGGCGGCGGTGCACAAATGCTGCGCAGCTAGCGCCATTCGACGGCCAACACCGCGGTTCCTGGTGTGTCCGCTGTGCCGTGCGTGTGATCATTGCTTGTACAGCCCTCTCGCAGTGTCCGGAGCAAGTATGGTGGGTCTGACACACCGGTGTCAATGTGTTCTTTTTTCCATTTCCAGGAGTGTATTACCTTTCCGTCCTATCAGACATACATCCTTCTTCACAGTTTCTCTACACTGAACTATCTTATTGAATCCTAAAATAAAAAAAAAAACTACTTCCCTAAAAAATTTACGTCCGACATGTGAAAATCACAACTCATTCCGCCACTAACTCTGTAAACACAACATATGTCATGCAAATCTGTACACGGGGATTGTAGCGCATCACAAGCTCATACCTATAATTTAGTTATGACGCTGAAGTCCCGATTTTTGGAGATCGGTTTGATGCTCCAATATTCTTGGGAGTATAGTATGTATTTGATGACCTGTAGAGAAGTTTACGATGTTTAGTTGTCAGGGCAAAATGGAGATCAGTGTAAAATAGTTTATTACCACTGAGTGTAGTGTTTGTAGAAAGAAAGAACAGGTTGGGGGTTTATAGATTGAGGGAACTGTCGGTGCAATTTAGCAACCTTTGCAAAATAACGACAGAAAGCCCAAGGAAGAAAATGCTCGATTGATTGTCGTGGGATATAGGAGCGGGGAGAACATTTGCGTATGTTGAGAGTAGGAAGGCTATCATGTTATGTCCGGGAGGGAGACAGGATTCGGTGATATTGTTGGCAAACAGATTCTGTTAGGGCAGGAATTTTGGCTGAGACAATAAGAAAGCGACCGTTAACTAATTCTGGGAGGGGGGGGGCTATGGAATTTGGTAGAGTTAGACTTGGTTATTATTATAGATAGCAATGTGAGTTGAGTATAAGATTGATAACATAGCTAGATGAGTTTGCAATGGTATGTAGCTATGTGTGGTGAAGTGTGAGTCAAACGTGATGTATGGTCTGTCAGAATCGCTAAGGAGAAAGCAGGTTCTGCTATTGTGGAACGGAATTATGCAGCGTCTTCGCTGGACCACAGTTAGAGTGAGGGTATAGAGAAAAGCCGAACGTGTGTGGCTAGGTCTGGAGCTCATGGTGAACCCACTAGGTGGCGCCATCTTAGATTACGGTACTTGCGTCACTACAGCGTCCTCTAGTGGCATCGATATGAACTAAGGCAGTTGGGTTATGGACTCAGTGGCGAATACACTTTGTGGTGTTGCTGCCTCTAATTGTTTAAATAAATGCTGGTGTATGATTTCGACAGTTGACGATTAGTAAACAGAGTCTTTTACATTGATTATTATTTTGTCAATTTACAAGTTGTTTGGCTATCTAGAGCTCATGGCGAATACACATGTTTGAAATTGGTTACATAATAAAGAGAAGTCCATTTTTCCCGCCAGTTTCCTAGGTGTGACGGATTATCATGTTGGAATTTTAACTTCATGCCATTTTTCTGGGTGAGGGAGGCATGGCACTTTCCCACCAATATTCAAACTTCCTGCCAAAATCCGCCATCTTGGATGACATCATGCACTGTTGCCAAGTCTACACACTGCTATCTTGGATGACATCATCGCTGCCATCTGCGATACATCTGGCAACAATGCAGAGTGGGGTAGAAAGCAGGTTGTCCCAATACTTGGTTCATGTGGGGAACACAAAACTATGGCAGCTAAAGTGACTACAGAGCTCAATAGCCATCTTCAAGGCCCCATATCCATAGACACTGTCTGCCAAGAACTCCATAAAGTGAATATTCATGGATGAACTGCTATACCGAAACCATTAGTGATGAAACCAATGCAAAGAAGTGTAAAACATGGTGTCAGGAGCACAAATCCTGGACAGCTGATCAATGGAATCAAAAAAATGGTTCAAATGGCTCTGAGCACTATGCGACTTAACTTCTGAGGTTATCAGTCGCCTAGAACTTAGAACTAATTAAACCTAACTAACATAAGGATATCACACACATCCATGCCCGAGGCAGGATTCGAACCTGCGACCGTAGCGGTCGCTCGGCTCCAGACTGTAGCGCCTAGAACCGCACGGCCACTCCGGCCGGCCCGATCAATGGAATCATGTCATATGGTCCGATGAGTAAACATTTTCATTATTTCCAACATCAGATCTGGCTTACATCTGGAGAACGCCAAAAGAAGCCTACAACCCTGATTTATTGATTCCAGCGGTTAAGCATGGAAGTGGAAGTGTGATGGGGTGCACAGCCATATCAAGATATTCTGCTGGTCCTATCATTACTCTCTAAGACTGAGTTACAGCCAACAATTATATGAATATTTTAAGTTATCACGCACACCCATTGATTCAAATGTTGTTCCCCAACAGTGATGCCATATTTCAGGACGATAATGTACCCACTCACACAGCCAGGACACTCATTGGCAGACCCAGGTTTTTGTTTTGAGATGGGCTTGACCCAACTGAGCGTAGGCTTTCTCAAGGTAAACATTAATATACTAAAAAGGGCACATAATTTTATTTTGCTCATTTAAAGCATAGCGAGTCTCCTCGGACAACGCTTTGCTAATTCTTCAATGACTTCATAAATTGTAAGCTGCCAGATATATCTTGGTGAATATACATGGCAGCCAAATCCTCCAACCTGTCATTCATCATTGTCGTATGAAGGTACTGGTATGACTTCGTCAGTTTAAGCGCCCGAAATATCAACGAACTCAACCCAATAAAAAGTCACAAACTTGACTAATCGTGTTTGTATGAATTTCATTAAGTACATACCTGCTGAACGTTGAGTCGACAATGATAAGTCACCGACGTTGTTTCCAGGTAATACTGGTTCATTTTTGGACGATTCTACCTCTCCTTTTTTCCTTTTCAGTAAAAGAAATGGCGAAGATCTCCTTGTCTACGTTTCGATGTTTTTTTTTATCTGACAAATACAAACAAAAGCACACCTTGATTAAATTAAAAACTATTTGAATAGCGCATTCTATTACGTCTCATCCGACAAACACTACGCCAATGCCCTACGTGTACAGCTGTGCGGCACGCGTACTCGCAAACCGCACACTCATATCGGGCGGGCGTGTAGCGGTGGCAGTGGTATGCGTATGTAGCTGTGTTCTGAATGGGTGGCGCGCGATTTAAAAACTAGTCACACAAGCACCTTCTTAGAGAAATGTAAAATTTGAAAACATACGACACCTACTTAAAATGGATTGTGTAACAAGTGATGAAAATTGTACTGTAGGTAGTATAGTACTAAGACAGTAGGATAATATCAAGTTTAATTTGAGATTTGTCACGGTTGGACCCAGATATTTTTTTTTGGGGGGGGGGGGGGCTTGAGCCTCTTACCCCTCCCCCCCACCCCGAATACCCTACTGCAGGACAGTACAATTGTGGTATGAGGAGCATGCAACTGAAATGGCCAGCACAGTCCCCAGACTTGAACGTTATCAAACCCTTGTGGATTGTATTGGTAGTGCAGGTGCACACTCCGGAGCAGATTTCCACCTCCCTTGTCACTACAGGAGTTAGAAGAGGTTCTGATCGAAGAGTGGCATAACATTCCACTGGAGACCATACAATCATTATATGCCAGTATTCCGAGAAGAATCGAAGCTGTTTTATGGACAAATGGGTGTCCAATCCCTTATTAATCAGCCATTCCCAAGTAAGTACAGGTGTTTACATTATTTTGCCTATCCCTGTAGCACAATTTGTGGCATTCGCGGACGCCATCAACGGAACGTCATCGACACGTCACGTCAAGGTTTCTCGGGAAGAATGTTCTGACGGGTCATGGTGTAGCCTACTTGGCGATCAACTGTTACATTATGGACACATTCTGAACTAATGCGAAAGTATTCCCCACTGACTGCTATTGCCTTAATATGCACTGGAAGACAGTAATAACAAAAAATATTTCATTTTATACACTGAAGGAATATAGTGCAAGTTAAACGATACATATCTTGTGCAGTGTGCTTTATTCACGATTTTTCCAGTGGAATAGCGAAAAGGAAAACTAGGAGTAAAGCTGATGCGGCATGCGGAACTTTAAAATAAGATTCGTAATAAATTAACGACGTACAGCAGGTAGCAGAAATACATATAAACATAGTTCAAGTACACTAAAATGGCCCATCTAGACATACTGTAGGCAAACCATCACCTTCTCCCAATATGATATTGGACGCCTAAGACTTGAATTTCTCTTCGTAATTTTTATTTGTATCTTGCTTAACAAGTTAAAAAGTCTGTTGTTCAGCATTCTGATATATATATATATATATATATATATATATATATATATATATATATATATATATTAACGTTTTTATAGCCCACGCTCTTTTTGCTCTCTGTTCCTCATCATCAAGTGCAACAGCAATCATTGCAAACTGCTGTGAACTTAATTTTGGCATTCATAACGATCTACCATGAACTAAGAAACAGCGGCTCTGATAAGTATTTAATGATCCAGCTGTAACGTCACGACGTTCTTTCGATGTTGACGTGTCATGTGCGCAGGAATTCCTGACTGTCGACGTTCAGAAAGGCAACGGGGACATTCTGGCAAGTGTGATTCCTCCTTTAAACTGGGAGGCATTACGGCAAGTGTGAATCCACCTTTAAACTGGTATTGTCACGTAATCTCGGGATACCGATGTTGGCATACACCTTCTGCAGGGTTCAAAATTTTAATGTTGGGCGTATTTGCTGCGTTTTAACAATTTGTTACATTGGTAATAGCAGTGATGAATGACTGTTATTACGACAGATGCAAAGACCAATACAAGAAAGGAGAAAAGTTATGCTATGTGATTACGTTGATATGTTGTGCTGTTTTGGTTGCATTTTGAATAAATGTTTTGAATTTGTCGTTATGTACTAAATGGGTAGGACTGTTAAGCAAAGTCTTTGGCCATTTGCAGCGGTCGTAGTGAATTCCATCTTTGTATTCACACACATAAAAGGCAATAAATATCTACATCAAAAAAATTTAAGTTTCTTAGTACAGTGAAACTCAAAAGAGACATGTAGGAGTTAGGCTCTTGCTGTCTTGATTCATTTCTATTCAGACTTTTTCCCTCTTCGTTCATTTCTGCTATCACATGCCTGCATTACTTAAAGTCAGTTTTGTCGTTTTAAACTGGAATATACTAACAATATGGTACTCCGTAAAATGAAGAAACATTTTTCTGTTTTATTCAAAAGCAAAATGTTTGTGAAATATTTCACTCTTGCCTGAACTGATGCTTTCCACAAAAAAAGTGTGTGTGTGTGTGTGTGTGTGTGTGTGTGTGTGTGTGTGTGTCCGAGAGTGAGAGAGAGTCAGAGAGAGAGAGAAATTTGGCATATTTTACCGTATCTGAGGTCTGTTTATCCATTTTTTCACTTTCTGCTTTTGTGTGTGTGTGTGTGTGTGTGTGTGTGTGTGTGTGTGTGTGTGTGCGTGTGTGTGTGTTTGTGTGTGTTTGCGTGTGGGAGAGAGAGCGAGAGACAAATTCGTCATATTTTACAGTATCTGAAGTGCATTTATCCAGTTTTTTTCCACATGTTAATTATTCTGTAATGTGGCAGCGCCGGCCGAAGAGGCCGAGCGGTTCTAGGCGCTACAGTCCGGAACCGCGCGACCGCTACGGTCGCAGGTTCGAATCCTGCCTCGGGCATGGATGTGTGTGATGTCCTTAGGTTAGTTAGGTTTAAGTAGTTCTAGGGGACTGATGACCTCAGAAGTTAGTGCTCAGAGCCATTTGATTTTGTGGCAGCTTGCACGTAATATGTACTAAAAAAAAGTCCAAGTGTTATCAGTTTTGCAAAATTGTGTGATAGCCTGCAAAAAAGAGAAAAATTAATACGCTAATGATGAACGTGTGTTACTGGCGGCAGTGTTCTGTAAATTCATTGTTTTTCATTGTTTTTCGGAGAATTTCTTACTGGGTGACAGGGAACGTTCCAATAACATAGTCAGAATGATAGATCTATAAATAATTTGTTTATAAAGCACAATACAATGACACATCCACATACGACCATGGCAGAGAACCATAGAGTATACACAGAATGCACTGAAGTATTTGCTCTGTCCACTGATATACTTATGCTTGCATGATGCCAGGAATGTAGGTCATTGTCAGCGCTCCACAGAGCCTCCCCTTCGTAGCGCAGAGCACTGAAGGGAAGGTGTGAACTACATCATTGTTGGCTGGGCTGGCATGCACAGGTGCTGACCAGCGTGTGTGGCTGGGTGCCCTGCAGAGAACAGCAGGACCATTTCTGAAAGTCGTGTCATGGGTGGCACTGGCCCCGTAATGCTGAGAGGTGAGCAGGTGGCATGAAAGATGCCTGGTGCACCCATACCTGGATACTGGTGGCTTATCCAGCGATGAAGGCTCTGGTGACGATTGAGTCGTCTCTACAACGTGGTCCCCCTCATCCTGAGGTGACTCTCTATGCAGCGATCGTGAGAGAACCCTCTGGCAGGTGATAGGGGACGCCTTTTGTGGAAAAGTGGAATGAATGGAGGCATAATCGATGTCACTGGGAGGGGTGTATATGTGGTTGGATGCATGCTGCAATGTGGGTATTATCATTGCAAGTTGTGAGGCACTGCTCATCATGACTAACCCCAGTTCATCGTACCCAGGCGCCATTCAGCTCTATCTTAGTGACTTCAACCCAAACAATATCACTGTCTGACTCATCGATTATGATCTGTGCCTCACGGCTTGCAATGATAACACGCGATGTAGCATGCATCCAAACACATGTACTCCCACCCCAGTGATATCGACTACGCTTCCATATCATCTCACCTTTCCGCAGATGGTGTCCTCCCCATTACCTGCCAAGGGTCCTCTCATTAATTGTCATTGCTGTTTGTGGTGATGTTCTTTTGAAGAACACAAACTGGTTTCAAGTGGTTTATCGAAACAGTCGTTGGTTAGTCAGCAAGCAGAATGTAAAATGCACATATGCCTCTTCTAAGCAGTTTGAAGGGACCTGTGTGAGGCTGAAGTGTCAGACTGTGTCGTTTCATAGCATGACAGGTTTGCAATTTTAGAGCGCTTTATGTATGAAGACCCTGAATGCTGAGTGGGGAGTGGGAGATAGCACATGGATATCTCTAATGTGGTCCTTTTCTCACTGAACTAGGGGAGGTTGGTCTGTTTTCTCAAGGCCTTGTGCGTGTAAAACGAAGTCAGTGGGCAGAACTAATTATTCAGCACATAGTATCTCAGCGAGGGAAGCATATAAGTTCTCTTTGAAGGTATTCAGACACCAAGTAGAACCAAAGATACTGCTTTGGTCCACAATCCACTGTGACCCATTAGATTTGCTTTGAGAATCCAATGCCACCGCTCAACTATCCCATTACTCTGCAGGTGATAAGCTGTATTGCTGTTATGTTTGATTTACGGAAGTTACACAAAGTTGTGGAGAGTGCCAATTCAAACTGGTGGCCTTGGTCTGTAGAAATCGTTTCTGGTGTGCCAAATAGTACTATCCAAGCCACAAAAAAGTCGTGGGCAGTGGATTCCGCCATCATGTTCTTGATTGGGACCATTTCGACCCACCACAAGGTTCTGTCTATGAATGTCAGAAGCTATTTCAATCTATTAGACACAGGACAGGCTTCATTGAGGTCGATATGTACATGGAGGAAGCGGGCTTTGTAGATTTCAAACTGCCGTAACTGAGGTTAAACAAGTCTTCCGAATCCACTGTGTTGGCACAGTGCGTGTGCTTGTGTCCAGGTGCGGCTGTCTTGCTTGATGCTGAGCCACACAAAGAACTCCATTATGAGGTGGACTGTGGTCTGACGACAGGGTGAGAAAGACCATGGAGTTGGTCGAAGAGTTCTCATTGCGTTGTTATTGGTACCAGTGGCTAGATCCTGGTTAAAGTGCCATAACTGAGAATTGGTATTTCAGTCCCGAAAACATTGCATTGTTCGATTTGTAGGCCTGTTGTGTCATTCCAATCAGTTTCGCTATGCTCACATCATTGAACTTATCGGTAGTCAGCTTCTTGTAGTCAGAATTGAGGGAGATTGTGTTGATTCATGATAAGCAGTCGGCAGTGAGACTGCTCGCTTTTTGCGAAGGTGACGTATATCCATCATGTAGTGGGTGATAACGTCCAGTTGTCGGTAACACCAGGGGCCGACATCCTTTCTTGTGTGTCGAATGACAATGACGAGTGATTGATGGTCTGTAAAGACATAACATGGTGGCTTTCAGTATCTTCTTGGAAGTATCTCAAGACTTCACAAATGGCGAGAAGTTCTTGGTTAAATGGCGACAATTCCGAATGAAAGGACGACTAGTTGTTGCAGTATGGTGCCAATGGTGGTGTCACCTGTGTCTGAGGTGACAGCGATTATGCATCTAGAATGCGATGGGCCAACGTGGTCGCACATGCAAGGCAGTCTTTGGCAAGTTCAAATGCGTCTTTCGTCTTTCCAGTCCATTCGATCTTCCTCTTTCGATATTTGTTAGTTCACGCTAGCGCCTCGGTGAGAGGTGCTTATAAAGCTGCTGCCTGTTGCAGATGACGCTGGTAAAAGTTCAAATTTCCTTGGAAACAAAGACGTTCGTGATAAATTTGGGAGAGCGAAAGCTGTCTTATGGTGTCGACTCAGTGTGTGGCCCGGCTTGATCCCTCCCGCACTATCTAAACTTCCGAGAAAAGTAACTTTTACTTTTCATAACTGGGACTTGTACTCATTGATCACTATACTGCAATCTCTAAAGGTAGTGAGAACTTGTTTGAGGTGTAGCAGTAATCAACACGAGAAAGAATCCTGTCAATGAAGCACTGCCACGTCTGACAGCATTCTTTAACCTGTACAGCACGAAAACATACAAGAGACCAAACAGCGTGTTAATCGCAGTTTTCACGTTATCGTGTTTGCCTTTGGAATTTGTAGATATTAACAGAATCTTCCGTCGATTCTTGGTAGAACAACATTATAATAAATGAAAAGCACCAGTTTGCTTTTGTTCTACAATATTTTAGAACAAAAGCAAACTGGTGCTTTTCATTTATTAATTTGTAGATAATTATTTTACACTAATTTACACTGAAAATGGGTGTGCCCCCTAGTGAATGCTAGAAGTATCATATATTGGGTACTGGGTAGCTGTCATGTACCATAGAGTGTTGGGGCTCTGTAATCGCTGTAGAGTCTCCAAGTTTTGTCTTTTTATGGAACTAATTTGATTGGCAAAACCTATACGCTGTCTGGTGGGCGAACAATGCCTGCTTGTAACATTTCGACAATCAATGCGTTACGAGCATGCGAGTTAGCCAAGGCCAGTCGGCACACTTTGGGACATACAGGGATCGTTAGGATGTGATGCACTATGCCATTACCTATTTATTTACTTAGCATCCTTGTATCTCATCATTATAAAAATGATATAACATTTGTCATACATTGCCTTACATAGAAAATAGGACATGATTAGATTTACAATTATATGTCCATAAATAAAATATTATTACATATAACATGAAACCATATGCATAACAACATTCATAATATGCTAAGTTATAATGATAGATGAATACAATTTAGTTTTCAATGAGCATTTTGGGTCATTACGATGAAGGAAATAAGCTACTGTATATTGAATGCTGGTGATTTAAGTATTCCTTCACACTATGAAAACTCTTTCTAATTAACATTTTTTAAAGTTCTTTTTTGAATATGTGGAATTTTGGTATACATTTAATTTCCTTTGGTAGTGCACTAAATAAGATATTTGGCTGATAAAGAACACTTCTTTGATACATAGCTTTTGTGTGACTTTCTCTATGAAAGTCGTTTCTATTTCTCGTTTTGTAGTTATGAACTTGATTGTTTAACAAGGAGTGTTCCTGGTGTGCCTTCATAAAACATATACTTTCATAAATATAGATACGAGGGCTATCCACAAAGTACATTACGTTTTCGTTTGCGTCCGTTAAGGGCGGGGCTAGCGCGGCCATCTAGGTGTCATGGCATTCTGCCGCCCAGTCGGCATCCTGCCGTGCTAGTGAGAGGTTCGTGCTGTACTCTTTTGAGTTACTGTGACAGTTTGAAATGTCAGCATTAATTGAAAATGCCGCGAAGTGCGAAGTGCGTGCTGTAATAAGGTTTCTGACTGCAAAAAACTGTACATCGATAGAAATCTATCGGCAGCTTTGTGAAGTGTATGGGGACAACATAATCACTGAAGGTGGAGTGCGTCAATGGGTCATAAAATTTAAAAATGGCCGAACTAACGTTCACGACGAAGAGCGAAGTGGAAGACCCAGCATAGTGACTGCCGAACTTGTCGAAAACGTCGATGCCGCGGTCTGTGAAAACCGTAATTTCACAATAACGGAACTCTCTATGAGTTTTCCACAAATTTCACGAAGTTTGTTGCATGAAATCATTACCGAAAAGCTTGGTTACCACAAGTTTTGTGCAAGATGGATACCAAAAATCTTGACAGAGATTCATAAAAGTCAGCGAATGGCTGCAGCGTTAACGTTTTTGGACGCTTACGAGAAAGATGGCGACTCATTACTCGATCGCATCGCTACTGGTGGCGAAACATGGGTTAAGCATGTGAACTGCGAGACGAAATTGCAGTCAATGCAGTGGGGGCACACAAATTCCCCCCAAAAACCCAAGAAATGCATGCAGACAATATCGGCAAGGAAGGTGATGGCGACTGTCTTTTGGAACAGAAAAGGTGTGATTTTTGTGGATTTCCTGGAAAGAGGCACTACAATAAACTCTCAAAGGTATTGCCAAACTCCGCACTACCTCAGAAGAGCAATACAAAACAAGTGAAGGGGAAAGCTGGGCTCAAAAATCTTGCTGATTCACGACAACGCCCGGACCCACACGGCAAATGTCACTCGTGAAGTTCTTGAATCTTTTAAGTGGGAGTTGTTTCCTCATCCGCCGTACAGTCCCGACCTGGCACCGAGCGACTTCCACTTATTCCCAGCAATGAAGAATTGGTTGGCTATGCAGCGTTTTGATGACGACGCACAGCTTCAAGAAGAGGTAACCACGTGGTTGAAGGCGCAGACGGCCGAATTTTACGACGAAGGAATTTCTAAGCTCGTCCATCGCTACGATAAGTGCCTTAATTTAAATGGCAACTATGTAGAAAAGTAGTATTTAAGTGTGGCTTTCATCAGTATATAACAAAAAAATTCCAATATTTTATTTATTTTTGCCGGCCGGTGTGGCCTTGCGGTTCTAGGTGCTTCAGTCTGGAACCGCATGACCGCTACGGTCGCAGGTTCGAATCCTGCCTCGGGCATGGATGTGTGTGATGTCCTTAGGTTAGTTAGGTTTAAGTAGTTCTAAGTTCTAGGGGACTGATGACCACAGATGTTAAGTCCCATAGTGCTCAGAGCCATTTGAACTTTATTTATTTTTAATTCCAAAACACAATGTACTTTGTGGATAGCCATCGTACATGGTAGAGTCATGATTTGTAGTTCCTTGAAAACTATTTTACATGATTCTCTGTGTGTCATACCTCTGATTATCCTTATTGCCATCTTTTGAAGCACAAACGAGTGTTTGGCCAAACTGGTATTCCCCCAAAATATGATACCATATCTTAGTGTACTATGTATGAGAGCAAAGTATGAACATAAAACTGCATCAACACTACAGGAAATTTTTAGTATTCTAAGAACATAACAATACTGACTTAATTTTTTGTTTAACGTTTCTGTGTGTTTCTCCCACATTAAATATTCATCTAGCCATTATCTTAAAAGTTTAGTGTGAGGGGTTTGCTCTATCAAGCAGAACAATTTTGAACACAATAACTTTTAAATGCAGGCGCTAATTGCTAAAAACGAAGTCACTAAAGAAAGAAAAAGAAATTACATTTGAAACTACATGAAATGCTTTGAGTTATTACAGGGGGAGAGGGCTTTACGTTGGAGCTTATCTCTTTGTAGTCGATGCCTTGCAAATTCGACGACCGCTCGTTGGGCGTAACGGCGTAATTAATACCGCTTTGTCAGTCATGAAACGGCAGGAAATACATTCTCTTACTCAATGTATGATTCTCTTTGCAAATACACTCTAAGACAAAATATAAAAAATTATGCACCATAAAGATATTAACCAAATGGGACGGAAATAGGTAGATATGATGTACAAGAACAGACAAACAAATGATATCAATTTCAGAAAAAATCGATAAATTATTCAAGAGAAAGAGTTTCACAAACAGAAAGTTAATAACGTTGTCGCTGGTCATCAAGGCTTAATTAAAAGTGGCACTCATCTCTGAAGACGATTCTAGTCCAGTCAATGAGATCCCAGGCTGAAGAGGTGGCTGTAGATACCTAAACTGTCACTCACCAACGGCCAGACAGCCAGTGGTAATGGTCTGGGATGCAATTTCTTTTCATAGTCTGACCTCTTTGGCTGTCATCTGTGGCACCCTTACAGTTCAGCAGTACATCGATGATGTTCTATGCCCCACTTTGTTGCCCCTTGCCATCCCGGGCGTAAATTTCAGAGAGATAATGCCCACCTGCACACATCGACAGTTTCTACTGCTTGTGTTTGCGCTTGCCAGATCCTGCCTTGGCCAACAGGATCGTCAGCTGTCTCCAGTTGAGAACGTTTGGAAAATAGCGGGAAGGGCCCTCCAACAAGCTCGGGATTGTGTCGATAAAACGAAGCAGTTGGTCAGAATTTGGTACGATATCCCTCAGGAGGACATTCAATTACTCTGTCAATCAATGCCAAGCCAAATACATGCATCCAAAAGGGTTAGAGGCAGACCCTTGCTCAATTCGCGAAGCTTTTTCTCTTGAATAAATCAACCAGTTTCTCTGAAATTGTAATCATTTGTTTACCTCTGTACATTTACATAACTTCTACCCATTTCCGTCCCAGTCGTAATTCCTTCACGGTGCACAGTCTTTTTATCTCTCTCTCTCTTAGTCGGATTATTATCCTCCTTGGTGTTCCTTTGGTCACAGATCTGTTAGACACAATTGTTGCTGTGTAAATCCATGTTCATATGTGTACAATTAAAACATTGACTCGCTGATTACGAAATTAAAGTGCACATGCTTTTAGCAATCACTATCGTGAATTTACAGTTCTCGCAACAAGAACACCTACCACACGTAACAAACGGTTTAAAATTCTCCATGCCGACAGTTAATTTTTTAACGCATTCAGCAGCTCGTAACGTTGCACACAAGATAATAAAACCAAAGAACATTAGGTTGTACAGCTCAGTTATATTTAACACAGTTTGGTTCTAACATGGATAAATACAGCCCATTCTCATAAGCTTTGTCACTGCTGGTTACAGAACTCGCTGATGCTCACAGTATTCACAATCTAAAATTTTGTTTCATAACGTCCACATCAGCATGTAGACTGCGGTCATAAATTTTCCTGTGTTTCTCTCTAGAACGATTACACAACAAAAACGTGCGAACACCGCGCCACTGCACACAACTGCAACTGACTGTTCGACTGCACAAATCGGTATCACTCTCGCATCGCAGTCCATACTACAGTGCTGCATATTACATTTAGTTTTACACAGCGCATTTCACAAAAGTATTACAAAGAAGATGAAACATGCATTGACACTTTTGCATGTTCAGTGCTCTAGAGCACAAATAAAGCTAAAAATATATAGTCATATTACGTATTGCAGAGGAAAACAAAAAATATTCTAGACCATTAAAGATATTTGTACATAGTAAATGATGCAAAAGAAAGGATGGAAGAACAAATTTACGTCTTATAATTCGCAATATCTTCACAATGTGCTTTGGTGCTGAGGCAATAGTTATAGGAAACCCTTCGCTTGGCTTGCAGAGTATGTATGTAGATGTAGACGTAGATAGTTGTAAGGTGCGTGTGGTGGATCCTTGCATCTTGATCTTTTTAAATGTCTGTGTGCTCTCCAGCAATATTGAGCTAATGTTGGATGCAGTATCCACCAAAAGGTGCTCTCTTGAATTAATATCGAACATGAACAGTCGGTCACCTAGGTGTGCAGTTGAGTTTGGGACCACACAGGAAGAATGGCAGTTGTGTGCTATGTTGCCAATCTGGGTGTGGTACCAGCAGATTTGTGACCTTGAGGACATGTCGTCACTTGGTGCAGTGTTGCCCACTGCAAGAGTGATGCAGTGCACAGCCTACCAATTAGAAACTGGGTTTGAGGCAGTGAGGTCACTGTTAGACATATTCAGCTCTGCTTGGGGTGGTCTGGAGTTGAGGACAGGCGGCCGAGTGGTCTCATGCTGCGGTGACACTATATACTGGAAATTTTTACAGTGCCTACGTCGTGGTACCGTGAACATTCTGTCCACGAGAGTTAATCGTCTTTTCAGGGTATGAGTTTCATGAGATATCATTTCCAGTTGTAGTTGTGGCGGAACTTTAACAATCAAGAACGTCCAAAGGGCAGCATTTCAGCATGAAGTTAAGGTCCACAGACGATCGGAGTTGTCGCCAAAGCTGGGACAGCATACTATTGTCCAAATGTTAGTCATAGACATTCTGTTTAAATTGTTGCTCAAGTGTCAGAGAAGGCCATTGTAGCAGTGCAGATTTGGCAGTATCATATTTGTTGTGGGTAGATGGCGCTACAATGATGTTAATAATTAACTCGGCGTGTTCTGCCAGGTGACAAATGAGGGTAGAAGTCGGGTGTCGTCTAAAATGCTTGTGAGTAAAATACACACTCTACAGTGGCGAACTACACTGAAACACCAAAGAAAATGTTGCAGGCATTCATTTTCAAAAACAGAGATATGTAAACAGGTAGAATACGGGGCAGCGGTCGGCAACGCCTATGTAAGACTACAAGTGTCTGGCGCAGTTGTTAGATTGGTTACTGCTGCTACAATGGCAGGTTATCAAGATTTAAGTGAGTTTGAAAGTGGTGTTATGGTAGACCAACGAGTGATGGGACACAGCATCTCTGAGGTAGCGATGAAGAGTGGATTTTCCCATACGACCATTTCTCGAGTGTACTGTCAATATCAGGAATCCAGTAAAACATCAAGTCTCTGACATCACCATGGCCAGAAAAAGATTCTACAAGAATGGGACCAATGACAACTGAAGAGAATCGTTCAGTGTGACAGAAGTGCAACCCTTCCCAAAATTTCTGCAGATTTCAGTGATGGGCCATCAGCAAGTGTCAACGTGTGAAACATTCAATGAAAACATCATCAGTTAGGGCTTTCGGAGCCAAAGGCCCACTCGTGTACCTGTGATGACTGCACGACACAAAGCTTTACACCTCGCCTGGGCCTGCCACCACCAACATTGAAGTGGTGATGACCGGAAACATGTTGCCTGGTTGGACTAGTCTCGTTTCAAATTATAAAGAGCTGATGGACGTGTATGGGTATGGAGACTACCTCATGAATCCATGGACCCTGCATGTCAGCAGGGGATTTTCCAAGCTGATGGAGGCTCTGTGGTGGTGTGGGGTGTGTGCAGTTGGAGTGATACCGATCTCTGATATGTCTAGATACGACTCTGACAGGTGACACGGACGTAAGCATTCATTCATGTTCATTGTGCATTCTGACTGTCTTGGGCAATTCGAGTGGGACAGTGCGACACCCCACACGTCCAGAATCGCTACAGAGTGGCTCTAGGAACGCTCTTCTGACTTTAAACACTTCCGCTGGCCACCAAACTCCCCAGACATGTACATTATTGAGCATATCTGGGATGCCTTGCAACATGCTGTTGAAGTGATCTCCACCCCTTCGCACTCTAACAGATTTGTGGACAGCCCTGCAGGATTCATGTTGTCAGTTCCGTCCAGCACTACTTCAGACATTAGTGAAGTCCATGCCACATTGTGTTATGGCACTTCTGCGTGCTCACGGGGGCTCTACACGATATTAGGCAGGTGTACCAGTTTGTTTGGTTCTTCAGCGTATAAAACACTTCGTTTAGGTTGGAGTGGTGGCAGTTTAGGCTGAGAACTAAGACTGTGAGGTAGGTGATGGTTATGATGTGGCGCGGTTGCTGTTGGCCAAGCTGGTACTGGTGAGGAGAGACTTGCTGAAATTGTGGCGCAGTAAGAAATGTAGCTCCTGGTATGTGGTAGTACCCTATTGTTTGTGTAGGTATGTGTGAATCAGTCAGATGTCTGGTCACATTATACGACGGTGGCATCTTGGTTGAGTTGTGTGGCATACTATAGTTTGAAACAAGTTCCACTTGCTGATTTTGTGCACACTGTTGTGAGTATGGAGCAGATACCTGTTCAGAGTCCAACAAAAAGTTGTCTGTTGCCTGTCATTGCATACTCATATGATATCACAGGTCAATGATCTGCACAATGATTGCATTGTCAGTACTCATCAAATGCGTTAATTGCAGATACGGTGTTCCACGGAAATGGTAGAGCTATATTCGTATTAAAGGATGACCACATTGTTGACTTGCAATAAGACAGCTCCTATGAAAATTTGCTTGATGCATTTCATAGTTGATTTGAGGGCACCATTGTGGGAGAATTCCCTACTGGGTGACAGGGAGCCTTCCAATAATGTAGTCAAAATGGTTGATCTTATAAAATGACTCTGAGCACTATGAGACTTAACATCTGTGGTCATCAGTCCCCTAGAACTTAGAACTACTTAAACCTAACTAACCTAAGGACATCACACACATCCATGCCCAAGGTAGGATTCGAACCTGCGACCATAGCAGTCACGCAGTTCCGGACTGAGCGCCTAGAACCGCTAGACCACTGCGGCCGGTGGTTGATCTTATAAATTAGTTATTACAAAGCATAATACAATGACACACCCACATTCGATCATGCCTCAGAACACACTGAAGTTTTGCTTCATCCTTAGATACACCTCTCTTCACACACCAGCAATGCATGTCAGTATCAATATCCCCACACTTTCAAAGGTAGCAGTTTACTAGCAAGCCATGTAGCAATGCTATCAAAGCAAAAATTTACTAGAACAGATTCGAAAATACGTTAAAATGGGCATAAAACCGACAAATGACGGCGGCTATCACATAAGTAAAAAAAAAAAATAAATGAACTGTGGCACTTGTTGCAAAGAAACGGATTGGCCCTTCATTTCTGACTTCATTGCTAAGAGCCTTGTTTTTTTTTTTTTTTTTTTGAGGTATCAGATGTATAGGAACACTACATTTAAAACAGTTACTCGAACTACTGATATGATAAGTTTCGCTTCATTATACACAGTCAACAAAAACCATTGGAAATATAAGCAAGCTAAACAGAACAGAAAGCTCTAAGAGTATGAGAAGTTTAAGAAACACTGCACTTGTCACATATCGATCAGTCAATTACGTTACTCCCATACAGCCTTTTCCCTAAAACGCAGACCATGAGGTAAAGGGGTATTTGACTTGTCCTCACAGCCAGCTGGAGGTTGTGTGTAATGGGAATTTAACTAATGTAGGTGAGACAGCTGGCTCTGGGGAGTGAATGAAGGTGCAGCCATTGGTGGGAGACAGTGCTAGAGGGGTGTGACGTGTTGGTTCCCCTGGTGTCGTCATGGTGTCATCGGAAATTGGTGGTAAAATCCAGGCAGGCTTAACCAGCTCAGTGGAGACTTCGGGACACTTGCTGTTTTGAATGACATCCATCGTTATATCATATCGCTGTAGAACCATGAAGGGTAGAGACTAGGGAGATTGTAGTGGAGTGTTGATGACATCTGTGCAATGCATGACATGAAAGCAGTCTGATAGTGCCTTGTGCATGAAAATTGGATGAGATTCGTGATGCATGCTGCAAGTTCTCACACTTGTACCAGGCAGGGAAACTGTAACTCATCCAGCAATGATGAGGGGGCGACAAAAACTGCTGGGATGGACAGAAGTTCGCCATAGACCATCTCTGCTTATGAGTGTCCAAGGTCAGGTTTGAAGGCCATGTGTAGTCCTAACAGAACCAGGGGCAAAACTTGAGCCTGAGTATCATCGTGGCACATTAGGGCAGCTTTTTGGGTGTGGTGCCATCTCTCAATCATGCTGATGGTGCTGGAAACTCCACAACTTTGACAGATCGTTGAAAATGTTAGACTCAAACTGTCGACCTTGGTTTGTAGTGACGTGAAGAGGGCAACTGAAATATGCTAGCCAGGTCTTGATGGACGTCCTAGCAGTTGTCTCAGCTGATATATCCTTGATCAGAACAGTCTCTGCCCTACGTGTCCATCTGCCCACTGCTGTGAATTTATGTCTGTAGCCTTCAGATGGGGGAAGAGTGCCGACTAGGTCAATGTGCACGTGGCTGAGCCTTGTCACTGAATCCAGAAAATTTTCTTCATTTGTGTGCATTTGAGTTCTGATCTTGCTGTATTGGCACTGGGCGCCTGAACAAGCCCAGGTGCATGTTTCTTTCCTGACAGAAGGCCACATGAACTGATCAGTCATCTGTTTAACTGCAGCATTGGCCCCCAGGTCTGCCAGATTATAGATGCTGTCAAAAACCATCTCTCGAATCTGTGTCATGACCTAAGATCTAGGTTTGTTTACAAATACATCACACGATATTCTTGTGATGACACCAGGTGCATCCAGAAATTGGTGGCATAGGCCAGTGAAGGAGTCATTCAGTAGTGGTAGACATCTGTTGTGAATTGGCAGATGTTTTTGATGTGTCCAAATTGGCGTGGAGTGCATTTGTCATTGATAGTTTGGAATGCTGATTAGATTAGATTAGATTAGATTTACTTTCATTCCAATTGACCCGTAGTGAGGAGGTCCTCCAGGATGTGGAACATGTCAGAAAAACAACAATACATGACAAATATTTACAACTAAAACAAATAAGCTAATGTACCATTCCACAGGTCCCAAGTGGAATGATCGTCATTTTTTAATGAACACTATATGAAACAGTCATTTTACAAATACTAATGCACTGAATTTAAAATAGAAAAGTTTTTTATTTATTTATAAGGTAATAAACATGTAATATAACTACTACAATACTTATTTACAATGAACACATTACTGCACTGAAATGGTGCAGAAGTTAGATTGTACATACACAGGCACACACACACACACACACACACACACACACACACACACACACAGACACACACTTGCACACGAACATTTTCAACGAACACATTACTGCACTGAAATTGTGCAGAAGTTATATTGTACTTATATACAAATCGGTTGGTTTTACTGAGAAATTCATCAATGGAGTAGAAGGAGTTGGCCACCAATATATCCTTTAGGCTTCTCTTAAACTGAATTTCATTGGTTGTTAAGCTTTTTATGGCTGCTGGCAAGTTATAGAAAATGTGTGTTCCTGAATAAATGCACACCTTTTTGTACAAGACTAAGTGATTTTAAATCCTTGTGAAGATTATTCTTATTTCTAGTATTGATTCCATGAATTGAGCTGTTGGTTTGAAAAAGTGATATATTTTTAATGACAAATTTCATTAAGGAATAAATATATTTGGAAAGTTAGTATCCCTAGTTCCCTAAACAGGCTTATGCAGGATGTTCTTGAGTTCACACCACATATAACTCTTACTGCACGTTTTTGTGCCCAGAAAACTTTAGTTTGACTTGATGAATTACCCCAAAAAATAATCCCATATGACATTATGGAATGAAAGTAAGCATAGTATGCCAGCTTTTTCATTTTTATATCCCCTATGTCTGACAAAATTCGCATTGCAAACAGAGATTTGTTAAGATGCTTCAGCAGTTCTGTGGTGTGCTCCTCCCAGTTGAATTTATTATCAAGCTGTAATCCCAAGAATTTAACACTGTCCATTTCTTCTATCTTCTTGTCATCATATGTTAGACATATACTCGTGGGACACCCCTTACAAGTTCTGAACTGCATGTGTTGTGTTTTTTCAAAGTTTAGTGACAAAGAATTGGCTAGGAACCAATGATTAATATCCACAAATATTTTATTAGCTGATCTTTCTAAGACTACACTTGATTTGCTATTTATTGCAATGTTTGTATCATCAGTAAACAAAACGAACTTGGCTTCTGGTAATGTTACTGATGAAAGGTCATTGATATACACAAGAAAGAGTAAGGGCCCCAAAATGGAACCTTGTGGGACTCCACATGTCATTAGTTCCCAGTTGGATGATGCCTGATAGCTTGATACATGTCTCTTTCCTAATAACACCCTTTGTTCCCTGCCGGAGATATAAGATTTGAACAATTTTGCAGCATTTCCTGTTTCACTATAATATTCTAAATTACTTAAAAGGATATTGTGATTTACACAGTCAAATTCCTTTGACAGATCACAATATATACCAGTTGCCTGCAATTTTTTGTCTAATGAATTAAGTACATTTTCACTGTAAGTGTAGATAGCCTTCTCAATATCAAAACCTTTTAGAAATCCAAACTGTGACTTTGACAGCATGTTATTTGAGATAAGATGGTTACAAAGCCGACTGTATATTACTTTTTCGAAAATTTTTGAGAATGCTGGCAACAGTGAAATTGTACGGAAATTTGATGGTATTTCTTTATCTCCCTTCTTAAACAGTTTCTTAACTTCAGCATATTTCAGCCATTCAGGAAATATTCCACTGATGAACGACTGGTTACACAGATAGCTTAATATGTTACTTAGCTCACAATCACATTCTTTAATTAACTTTGTTGATGTTTCATCATAACCGCTAGATGTTTTTGATTTTAAAGATTTTATGATGGACATTATTTCTGTTGGGGTAGTGAGGGCCAAATTCATATTATGGAAGTTACTTGAAATGTCTGGTCTGAGGTATTCCATTGCAGCATCTACCGAACCTGACAACCCCATCTTTTCAGTAACAGTTATAAAACGTTTGTCAAAAAGTTCTGCAACACTATACACATCTGTCACCAACATATCATTTACTCTTAATGCTATTTGTTCCTCTTCATGTCTGGTTCTACCGGTCTCCTCCTTCACTATATCCCATATTGTCTTTATTTTGTTATCTGATATGACTATCTTTTCCTTGTAATATATTTGCTTTGACATCCGCATTACAGCATAATATTTTGCAGTATTTCTTATAATGTACTATAGCATCAACATTGGAAATGTTTCGGATTGACAGATACAGTTTTCTTTTTGTTTTACAAGATACCCCTATTCCTCGAGTAATCCGTGGCTTCTTTGTAGACTTTGCTCTAACCTTGGTAAGTATTGGGGGGAAGCAGTGTCCGAATAAGGTAAGCACTTTATTAGCAGAAGTGTTATATTTTTCATTCATGCCATGAGCACTGTAAACATCAGTCCAGTGAATGTCTCCGAGGAGTGTCCTAAAATAATCAATTTTTGGCTTACTGATTACCCTCGAGCTCAGATTTAACAGATTTTATATCCTGTTCAGTATTAACATTTAACAGAAGGAACTGCATGTCATGGTGTGAGAGGCCATTGACTATTGGTTTTGTAATATAATTTTGTTCATTGGCCTTTTCTTTATAGATATTATCAATGGCTGTTTGTGAGCAAGTGGCTGTCCTAGTGGGGAATTTTACAGTGGGAATTAAGTTGAATGATAGTGTTACTAACTCAAATAAGTTCTTATTGGGAGAGGCTTTAAGGAAATCTACATTGAAATCACCAGCAACCACTATTTCTTTGTTTTTGGTTGTTAAATGGGCCAGTACAGCTTCAAGGTGGTTTACAAACAGGTTGAAGTTACCTGCAGGTGCTCGATATACACTTAATATTATGAAGGATTTTTTGTGAAATTCTAATTCTGTTGCACATGCTTCCATATGCTGTTCTAAGCAAAATTTATGAATGTCTATGTTCTTAAATTTATGACAGTTCCTGATGAATGTGGCAACTCCTCCTTTCTCCATTTCTGATCTACAAAAGTGAGATGCTAACCTAAACCCTGTAACACTTAAAAGTTCTATACCAGTGGTCACATGATGTTCAGAGAGGCAGATTGTGTCAGCTGGGTTTGAAGACTCTAATTCAGCTATGCAGATAGTTAATACATTAATTTTATTTCTCAGTCCTCGAATATTTTTATGCAATAAAGATAGCTGACATTTCACATTGACTGAGTTAAAATTGGGTAGAGTTAAAAATCTGCTGACTGTTGAAAATTCTTAACCAATGGCTGTTTATGCTGATGTAATAAGCTGGAATCATGTTTTTTTATTTCTTTCTTAAGGTCTGAAGGTTTGTCTCAGTTCTAACCTCTCTTAAAATTTGCTTTCTTTCTGTCCTCCCTACCCTAAAAAAGGGTCTTTTCTGAACCCTATAACCACTGGTATTTTACCACTCATGACAGTGCCTCCCCCCTTTAACTTTCCTGCTATTTCCTCAGCCAATTTACCCTTCCCGTTTCTGTTGAGGTGAAGGCCATGCCTAGTATAATACCACCTACTGAGAGAATGGATTTGTGATAAGTGTAAATGGAGACATGGCAATGTCCATTCACTTATTGGTGTAGTGTTGTGCTGACAGCAAATTAGCTGATGTCAACAACTGAAGCTAAGTCCGCCCCTGGAAATGGGATGTGGGTTGAGCGAGTGCTATAGCTTTGGCGAGGCTGTCGTGTAAGGCCTTGAAACTAATTTCCATTTCCATTGTCCACTGGAGGGGCACATGCCTTTCTATGTAGTGGCCTGTCAATATGCTGTTACGGCAGTTCCTTGGAGGTGGTGTTGGTAAAAATTAACCATGCTGAGGAAGCTCCAGAGTTACTGATAATTCTGTAGCTTGTGAAAGGCATGTTAAGTATCCAACTTCCTGGGTATGGGTGTGAGTCCATGTGTGAAGATTTTATAGCCAAGGAAGATTACCACAGGTTTACTGATGATACACTTGTACTCACTGAGCGTATTTCAGTAGTTAGTTAGTCTCCATTGCTCTGTCCTTAAGTGCTGTTTATGTAACTGGGTATCTTCAGGGAATACAAGTATGTCATCGAAGTACATGAAAGGACGCTTATAACACTGCCCAAAACACATTGTCAAGTTTGGAACGCATTTTTAAGGGCAATAGGAATAACCAAAATCTCAAGCAGTCCAAATCATGTTATCACTGTAGTTATAGATATATGATTATTTGCCATTGGGAACTGACTATACGCTTTTCGGCAATCTAACAAACAAAAAATCGTCGCACCAGCTAGAGAACTTGTGAAACCCTGGGTGTTTGGTTTTAGGTACCTAACTAATTGTTCAGGCGTACAGCACCCAATAATGGCTGCAAGGACACCATGAACCGTTCTTCTTGCATACGGGTTGTCCGAATGGTGTGTGATTCCATCCTGAAGCATCTGTTTGAAAATAGCTTTGATCTCATGCAGTTGTCCTGATGCAATCCAATGGATACGTGACGAAAGAGACATGGTACAAATGTGGTGCACCAATGTGTGTTCATGGCCACATTCTGTGGCTTCAAAATCCACTGTATTTCGAAAGAATTTGCTGTGTAAGACGCAAGGTTGCATTGTGAAGATGTCTTAACCATCTCCAGTGTTTGGCGAACTGCTTGTAGTTTACTTTCTGTCACCTTCAGAGTGTCGTCTAAAACACCGTTCTCAGTAAGGCAACCCAGTAGCTTTTACGCTTGACTGTTGAGTAATCCCTCCAATGGCATGGATTTCGGATAACAAGCTACAAGATCGAATTACCACTGGCCCCTATCATTGTCCAAGACCGAAGTACTTAAGTTGTCCACCCTGTGATTGGTGTGCGTTGTCGAATGGTCGTTTACCCCAGGTATAGTACGACCATTGACGGAATGTATCATACAAGCATTTTGTAAATCCACAGTCAAAGCAGGTTGTGCGAGTAAATATGTGCCCAAAATAGGTTGAGCAAAGCCAGTTAACATTTATGTCCATTTACAGCGACTGACGAGACCGATGTTGGACAACATAGTCTTATGACAGTACATGCAGATGGTGGAATCGTTGACTGCCCTTGAGGGCACCATACTGGTCTGTTTGGCATCAGGGTAGTAAATGGCCGGCAGAATGCTGTCGTCCGATCCCATGCCGATTAAAAACACTAATCCTGAAGGTTGATTGGTAACAAACAGTCTCTGCCTTGTAAGGGAGTGTAGTCGTGCTGGAGGCGACTGTGTGCTCGTCATACCACAATCAGTAGCGAAATGAGCACTTCTACGAGGCTTGTGTATCGTGGAGCACTGACAGATGTAGATGAGTGGATGTCACTCTCTTTTGCGCCAGAATCAGATCGCGTTTTGATGTTCAGGTGCGAACATTGCTTTGTGCACTGCTTAACCAGCTTCTCGACGTTGGCCTGGAGAGTTTTGAGGTCCTTGGCTACGTTCGATTGTCGTCAGACAGAGATTGCTTTGCAGTGAAACATTGATTCATTGGACTGATCCAGAATGGATGAGCTGTCGTCAGTAGGAGCGATGGTAGCGCTATTGGCGACTTATGGTAACTTGCATAATGGCTATCCTTCGAGAGCAGTTAGGGTTAGCTGAACTTGTGGTATCAGCTGTTGCCAGATGCATAGCTGTGAAAGGTTCGAAGTGATACAGGCTTCAGTCAATCCATGCAAATGTCTACAAAATCAGATGGTATCTTCTCGCCACATTTCTCACGGTAAATGATTCGCGTGAGCCTTCAGTCTGTTGGTTTTGAGCGTCATTTTGAGGGTGTTATAGACGTGTTGGAGAGACGTCCTTGGATTATGGCAACCCTAGACTGATGTATAGTCGTTTTTTAACTCTTCTCTGTTTTCGTGTTCTATAATTTTGCCTTGGACGCGTATGACCCCAATTGTTCTTGCTCCCTAAAGCAAAATATGACGAAAAATGCAAAATTAAATTTACATTTCTGTTGCCACAACGACTCACCACTGCAGCTAAGATATCTAACGCGCAGCAGCGCGATGGTGCTCAGCAAGGAGGTAAGCCAGTTCGAATCCTAGTGGTGGAAAATTTTCACAGCCAGAACTGGCCTTCAAGGGGAACAGAGGAAGTTCTTTATCGCCAGTCTCTGTGGCAAAGTCCTGGATTAAATTCTAAACCTCTCCACTGTTTCATAATGAAGTGAGAATATGTGACACTGTTGACACTGATTTGTCCATTGGATGTGGATACTGAGCCTGTCTGCTCTTCGAGAGGAGTAGGCTACGTTCCAGCAGTGTGTTTCACCCACTCCTTTCTCTTCATCCATAACAACGCAAACCTAACACTACATGTATAAGTACTCATCACAGTCAACCAAATAATGCATATTCGCTTCATAATAGTTCAGAGGAAGACAATGGTGAAACACTTCCACCAGTTCGTTGTCTGCCTGTGTGATGTGCAGTTATTTTCAGTGAGCTAGTGATTATGCAGCAGTTTCTTGTTTATTGATTAAAGATGGGCGGGCAGAGAGCCTGTTGTGTACAGACAAAGGGGTAATTGGCCACTGTCCGTAAATAGGTGGAAGCTTTGTTGACCAAGGTTGACAGGCTTCTGGCCACTGCCTTGGACTGCGGTGGTATTAAGGCACCTGAGGCGAATGCTATGGTACCTCTGGACCCCAGAGTGTCGACTGGGATCACTGATGTTGATGGGCCTACTGACAGTTACTTGACGGTGACTGGTGAACAGTGACAGGGTTGCAAAACTTCGGGTAGAAGGTGAAAGTGTTTACCAGCTGCATGGCTGTCCTCCTACGACCTAAAAACAAGTCTGATGTATTGCCTGATGCTGAAAGTACACCTGACCAAGCACGGGATGCCTCGCCCATTGGGAGTGTGGCCAATCATCCTGAGAGGTCCAGACAAGCACAGAAAGTGGAATTACTTCTGATTCAGAGCTCCAGTGTTAGTAGCTGATGGAGTCTCTCAAGGCAAGTGGGAAGGCCAGGAAAGTGGGCCAGAGTCCACTCTGTTTGCCCGCCAGAGGGTCTTGTCCGAGATGTGGAGAAGGCTCTGCCGGTTGTGACTGAGAGCTCTGGGTGGACCCATCTGTAAATCACGTCTCATGTAGGCACAAATGACACCTGCTGCCTGCGTTCACAGGCGATCCTTGGTTCCTACAGGTAGCTGGCTAATTTAGTGAAGCAGGTAGACTCACCTATAGGATAAAGGCAGAGCTAAAGTTTTGCAGGTTCGTTCCTAGAACCAGTCATGGTCCTATGGTTTGGAGCAGAGTGGAAGATCTAAATCAGAGGCTCAGACGATTCTGCATTGGCATCGGACGCAAATTTGCCAGCCTCCACTATCGGGTGGAGAACTGTGGAGTACCGTTTAAGGTGAGAAACTACATTAGGAGGTTCAAAAAATCCGTTTTTTATTGCAT
Organism: Schistocerca americana; assembly: GCF_021461395.2. Taxonomy (NCBI): domain Eukaryota; kingdom Metazoa; phylum Arthropoda; class Insecta; order Orthoptera; family Acrididae; genus Schistocerca; species Schistocerca americana. The sequence goes on along the minus strand of NC_060120.1, from coordinate 369,646,002 downwards.
AAATCGTTAGCTTAACAATCCAAGAATACGCTGTCAAAATTTCAAACCGAAATTTGCATTCGTTTAGATTTTATGAGCATGGCAGCGAGTGCACATTAGGTATGTCAAGAAGAGAATGGGGACTCGACTCCAAAACATTCCAAAAACTAAAAAGCTTGGTGGAAAAGGCAAACTCACAGAGTCATTAGTGAAAAAGCCCAGCACTTATTATGGACTAGCGATTTGGATACATATAAATAGTGTGAAACACACGAAAAAAGTAATTATGGTGACATACTATCATATGATTTCCACAGATGAAAATCCTCGACATGAGTATTGCCCAGAGTGAGACGACAGCTGGCATCATACGAGGGTTGGACTTTAATATGGGCACCTATTTATGTACAGCTCGTACAAAATAGATACTTTTTTCAAAGTTTTGCTGACCTTCAAAGTAGTCACCAGAATTGTGTATAACCTGTTGCCAGTGATGTGGAAGTCGTGGGATACTCTTAGCAGTGCCAGTTGTGTTGACAGTTCGAGCGTCATGGCCCATAGCCCGATGAATTTGTAGTAGTTCTGAAGTGAATGCTGTGAAGTGTTTCCTTCAGTTTGGAAATCGAGCTTAACTCAGGAGGGCTTAACCCAGGGGACTGCAGTGGGTGGTATAGCACATAGCAGGCCCATCAGTCAGACAAATCAGTAACAGCTTGCACTGTATGTGCTTGAGCATTGTCCTGCAAAATGATGGACAGGTCCTGCAGAAAGTGTCATCACTTCAGTCTCTATGCTGCTCATTTTTGGAACACACCTACAACCAGCTATCAGCTGCTGAACCACGTGCATGTGTCAATTCCGGTCCCATAAAGGTTGAGGCGGCAGCATCCCTTTCATACATGACACCTGAGAAATACCTGTCGAAATATGTATCACCCTCAGCGAGATGTTAGCATAGTGACTCACCCTCCCAGGCGCAGCTAAAAGGTTCTCAGTGTTATACTGACATCACACGTCTATATAAATAAGAGCCAAGTCTACCTCTCGAAAATAGTAAAGTGTTGCAGAAATAGTTGACGGTTGCTTTTGTAGGAGCTTTCGTGATGTCTCAACTTGTCTGCATGGAAATTCTGGTCTTAACAGGACCTGTTCACGAAAATAGCCCAGAATATCTCCGACTGCATTCTTCCTCGTGATCCTAACTGGACAGCCCATCCATTATTTATTATTTATCAGTCCCTTTTCGGAATTGGTAAAGTGTCACAGAAATACACTCCTGGAAATAGAAAAAAGAACACATTGACACCGGTGTGTCAGACCCACCATACTTGCTCCGGACACTGCGAGAGGGCTGTACAAGCAATGATCACACGCACGGCACAGCGGACACACCAGGAACCGCGGTGTTGGCCGTCGAATGGCGCTAGCTGCGCAGCATTTGTGCACCGCCGCCGTCAGTGTCAGCCAGTTTGCCGTGGCATACGGAGCTCCATCGCAGTCTTTAACACTGGTAGCATGCCGCGACAGCGTGGACGTGAACCGTACATGCAGTTGACGGACTTTGAGCGAGGGCGTATAGTGGTCATGCAGGAGGTCGGGTGGACGTACCGCCGAATTGCTCAACACGTGGGGCGTGAGGTCTCCACAGTACATCGATGTCGTCGCCAGTGGTCGGCGGAAGGTGCACGTGCCCGTCGACCTGGGACCGGACCGCAGCGACGCACGGATGCGCGCCAAGACTGTAGGATCCTACGCAGTGCCGTAGGGGACCGCACCGCCACTTCCCAGCAAATTAGGGACACTGTTGCTCCTGGGGTATCGGCGAGGACCATTCGCAACCGTCTCCATGAAGCTGGGCTACGGTCCCGCACACCGTTAGGCCGTCTTCCGCTCACGCCCCAACATCGTGCAGCCCGCCTCCAGTGGTGTCGCGACAGGCGTGAATGGAGGGACGAATGGAGACGTGTCGTCTTCAGCGATGAGAGTCGCTTCTGCCTTGGTGCCAATGATGGTCGTATGCGTGTTTGGCGCCGTGCAGGTGAGCGCCACAATCAGGACTGCATACGACCGAGGCACACAGGGCCAACACCCGGCATCATGGTGTGGGGAGCGATCTCCTACACAGGCCGTACACCACTGGTGATCGTCGAGGGGACACTGAATAGTGCACAGTACATCCAAACCGTCATCGAACCCATCGTTCTACCATTCCTAGACCGGCAAGGGAACTTGCTGTTCCAACAGGACAATGCACGTCCGCATGTATCCCGTGCCACCCAACGTGCTCTAGAAGGTGTAAGTCAACTACCCTGGCCAGCAAGATCTCCGGATCTGTCCCCCATTGAGCATGTTTGGGACTGGATGAAGCGTCGTCTCACGCGGTCTGCACGTCCAGCACGAACGCTGGTCCAACTGAGGCGCCAGGTGGAAATGGCATGGCAAGCCGTTCCACAGGACTACATCCAGCATCTCTACGATCGTCTCCATGGGAGAATAGCAGCCTGCATTGCTGCGAAAGGTGGATATACACTGTACTAGTGCCGACATTGTGCATGCTCTGTTGCCTGTGTCTATGTGCCTGTGGTTCTGTCAGTGTGATCATGTCATGTATCTGACCCCAGGAATGTGTCAATAAAGTTTCCCCTTCCTGGGACAATGAATTCATGGTGTTCTTATTTCAATTTCCAGGAGTGTAGTTAACCATCGCTTTTGCAGGAGCTTTTGTGATGTCTCAGCTTGTCTGCAAGGAAATTCTTGCCCTAACAGGAACTGTTTACGAAAATAGCTCGGAATAACACCTTGCCGTTGGTGGGGAGGCTTGCGTGCCTCAGCGATACAGATGGCCGTACCGTAGGTGCAACCACAACGGAGGGGTATCTGTTGAGAGGCCAGACAAACATGTGGTTCCTGAAGAGGGGCAGCAGCCTTTTCAGTAGTTGCAGGGGCAACAGTCCGGATGATTGACTGATCTGGCCTTGTAACATTAACCAAAACGGCCTTGCTGTGCTGGTACAGCGAACGGCTGAAAGCAAGGGGAAACTACAACCGTAATTTTTCCCAAGGACATGCAGCTTTACTGTATGATTAAATGATGATGGCGTCCTCTTGGATAAAATATTCCGGAGGTAAAATAGTCCCCCATTTGGATCTCCGGGCGGGGACTACTCAAGAGGATGTCGTTATCAGAAGAAAGAAAACTGGCATTCTACGGATCGGAGCGTGGAATGTCAGATCCCTTAACCGGGCAGGTAGGTTAGAAAATTTAAAAAGGGAAATGGATAGGTTAAAGTTAGATATAGTGGGAATTAGTGAAGTTCGGTGGCAGGAGGTACAAGACTTTTGGTCAGGTGATTACCGGGTTATAAATACAAAATCAAATAGGGGTAATGACGGAGTAGGTTTAATAATGAATAAAAAAATAGGAGTGCGGGTTAGCTACTACAAACAGCATAGTGAACGCATTATTGTGGCCAAGGTAGACACAAAGCCCATGCCTACTACAGTAGCAAAGTTTATATGCCAACTAGCTCTGCAGATGATGAAGAAATAGATGAAATGTATGACGAGATAAAAGAAATTATTCAGGTAGTGAAGGGAGACGAAAATTTAATAGTCATGGGTGACTGGAATTCGTCAGTAGGAAAAGGGAGAGAAGGAAACATAGTAGGTGAATATGGATTGGGGGGAAGAAATGAAAGAGGAAGCCGCCTTGTAGAATTTTGCACAGAGCATAACTTAATCATAGCTAACACTTGGTTCAAGAATCATAAAAGAAGGTTGTATACCTGGAAGAATCCTGGAGATACTAAAAGGTATCAGATAGATTATATAATGGTAAGACAGAGATTTAGGAACCAGGTTTTAAATTGTAAGACATTTCCGGGGGCAGATGTGGATTCTGACCACAATCTATTGGTTATGAACTGCAGATTGAAACTGAAGAAACTGCAAAAAGGCGGGAATTTAAGGAGATGGGACCTGGATAAACTGAAAGAACCAGAGGTTGTACAGAGTTTCAGGGAGAGCATAAGGGAACAATTGACAGGAATGGGGGAAAGAAATACAGTAGAAGAAGAATGGGTAGCTCTGAGGGATGAAGTAGCGAAGGCAGCAGACGATCAAGTAGGTAAAAAGACGAGGGCTAATAGAAATCCTTGGGTAACAGAAGAAATATTGAATTTAACTGATGAAAGGAGAAAATATAAAAATGCAGTAAATGAAGCAGGCAAAAAGGAATACAAACGTCTCAAAGATGAGATAGACAGGAAGTGCAAAATGGCTAAGCAGGGATGGCTAGAGGACAAATGTAAGGATGTAGAGGCTTGTCTTACTAGGGGTAAGATAGATACAGCCTACAGGAAAATTAAAGAGACCTTTGGAGAGAAGAGAACCACTTGTATGAATATCAAGAGCTCAGATGGCAACCCAGTTCTATGCAAAGAAGGGAAGGCAGAAAGGTGGAAGGAGTATATAGAGGGTTTATACAAGGGCGATGTACTTGAGGACAATATTATGGAAATGGAAAAGGATGTAGATGAAGATGAAATGGGAGATAAGATACTGCGTGAAGAGTTTGACAGAGCACTGAAAGACCTGAGTCGAAACAAGGCCCTGGGAGTAGACAACATTCCATTAGAACTACTGATGGCCGTGGGAGAGCCAGTCACGACAAAATTCTACCATCTGGTGAGCAAGCTGTATGAGACAGGCGAAATACCCACAGACTTCAAGAAGAATATAATAATTCCAATCGCAAAGAAAGCAGGTGTTGACAGATGTGAAAATTACCGAACTGTCAGTTTAATAAGTCACAGCTGCAAAATACTAACGCGAATTCTTTACAGATGAATGGAAAAACTGGTAGAAGCGGACCTCGGGGAAGATCAGTTTGGATTCCGTAGAAATGTTGGAACACGTGAGGCAATACTAACCTTACGACTTATCTTAGAAGAAAGATTAAGAAAAGGCAAACCTACGTTTCTAGCATTTGTAGACTTAGAGAAAGCTTTTGACAACGTTAACTGGAATACTCTCTTTCAAATTCTGAAGGTGGCAGGGGTAAAATACAAGGAGCGAAAGGCTATTTACAATTTGTACAGAAACCAGATGGCAGTTATAAGAGTCGAGGGGCATGAAAGGGAAGCAGTGGTTGGGAAAGGAGTGAGACAGGTTTGTAGCCTCTCCCCGATGTTATTCAATCTGTATATTGAGCAAGCAGTAAAGGAAACAAAAGAAATATTCGGAGTAGGTATTAAAATTCATGGAGAAGTAGTAAAAACTTTGAGGTTCGCCGATGACATTGTAATTCTGTCAGAGACAGCAAAGGACTTGGAAGAGCAGTTGAACGGAATGGACAGTGTCTTGAAAGGAGGATATAAGATGAAAATCAACAAAAGCAAAACGAGGATAATGAAATGTAGTCAAATTAAATCGGGTGATGCTGAGGGGAGTAGATTAGGAAATGAGACACTGAAGGGAGTAAAGGAGTTTTGCTATTTAGGAAGTAAAATAACTGATGATGGTCGAAGTAGAGAGGATATAAAATGTAGACTGGCAATGGCAAGGAAATCGTTTCTGAAGAAGAGAAAGTTGTTAACATCGAGTATAGATTTAAGTGTCAGGAAGTCGTTTCTGAAAGTATTTGTATGGAGTGTAGCCATGTATGGAAGTGAAACATGGACGATAACCAGTTTGGACAAGAAGAGAATAGAAACTTTCGAAATGTGGTGCTACAGAAGAATGCTGAAGATAAGGTGGGTAGATCACGTAACTAATGAGGAGGTATTGAATAGGATTGGGGAGAAGAGAAGTTTGTGGCACAACTTGACCAGAAGAAGGGGTCGGTTGGTAGGACATGTTTTGAGGCATCAAGGGATCACAAATTTAGCATTGGAGGGCAGCGTGTAGGGTAAAAATCGTAGAGGGAGACCAAGAGATCAATACACTATGCAGATTCAGAAGGATGTAGGTTGCAGTAGGTACTGGGAGATGAAGAAGCTTGCACAGGATAGAGTAGCATGGAGAGCTGCATCAAACCAGTCTCAGGACTGAAGACAACAACAACAACAACAACAACACCGAATGAATTATTCCTAATGGTTCTAAGGAGACATCACGTATTCCCTTCCTGGAAATCGTGATGACCTGCTTTCAAGATCCGTCTTAGAAATGGTAAATGTTCTCACCGCTGAAAGCCCTCATCATGGCCGTGCACGCTCGCAAAAACACCGTCAATCATAAAAGCATTCTTGTTGTTTGGAAGGAGAGCACTGCCTAAGCACAGAAGGGGAAACTGGAGCAATTACGCAAACAGAATTCGAAGCACTGTCTTACAGAAGAGAAAAATGGCTGGAATTTTCAGTGTCCTACAGCTACTGGTCTAGAGATGCCCTAATGCCACAGTAGCGGATGAGTGAAGGCATCTCCACCAGAGATGGATGGTCTGCTTCAACTTGTCTTCGAACACTTGCTTTCTCAGAACTTTCTGTATATACCATGCCCCTTCTTGTTCGAATCAGTTTGTAGAGCCTCCTATGCCCCAGCATGAAGGACGTCTTGTGAATGAATGGAGCATTCTGGCTGGATTACTGATGCTGTCGGTGTGAAAGCACTGCCTGCCTTTTTTTCTGCAGACGAGACTTTCAGCGGCAAAGAACTGTTTTATACAGATCACCATATTGCACTGACAGTTAAACCCCATAAAAGTAGTCTACTGATCATCAGTCTGGATGTATAGCGAGTAGCACTAAATTTACAAGCAATTTTAGAACACGGGACGAGTGGTTGTATCATGATTGCATGGGTAGAAGGGACATAAAAAATTGATAGAACTGCGAAAAATGACGGAAAATATGTATAAATTGAGGGAAAATACACTGAAATGCGGGGAAATTGAGGAAGTACTTACGTGTCTTCTGGTTGGCGCAGAACAAAGGGGATAAGGGAAAGAGTAACTTTTTTCTATCGAGGAAGCATTCTACTGTATGTCTCTTGAGGTAACAGTGATACACGCGAGTTGACTACTGTATCTGACGCTTTGGTGGGGATGCCTTCACTCATCCACCACAGTGGCATTAGAGCATCTCCAGCAATTTTTCTCTTCTGCAGGGCAGTGCTTTCAATTCTGTTTGTGTAATTGTTCCAATTTTCCCTTGTGCGCTTAGGTAGTGCTCTCTTTCCAAACAACAAGAATGCTTTTATGATTTAAGGTGTTTTTGCGAGCGTGCACGGCCATGATGAGGGCTTTCAGCAGTGAGAACATTTACCATTTCTAAGACGGATGTTGAAAGCAGGACATCACGATTTCCAGGAAGGGAACACGTGATGTCTCCTTGGGACCATCATGAATAATTCATTCGGTGTTATTCTGGGCTATTTTCGTAAACAGGTCCTGTTAGGGGAAGAATTTCCTTGCAGACAAGCTGACGCATCACGAAAGCTCCTACAAAAGCGACCGTCAACTATTTCTGCTACACTTTACTATTTCTGAGCGGTAGACTTGGCTCTTATTTATATAGACATGTGACGTCAGTATAACACTGAGAACCTTTTAGCTGCGCCTGGGAGGGTGAGCCACTATGCTAACATCTCGCTGAGGGTCATCCGCTAATCAAACATCTCTCTCAGCTATGCGTTATCGCCCCAGCAACAGTGCCTAGGTGAGCACATATTTCGACAGGTATTTCTCAGGTGTCATGTATGAAAGGGATGCAGCCGCCCCAACCTTTGTGGGACCGGAACTGACACATGCTCGTGGTTGAGCAGCTGACGGCTGCGTTGTCACTATGCGGGGACCACCGGTACATCCTGACCCTGCAAGTGTGTGTGGTAGCGTCCTCTGCGGTCCAGTGGATAGTGGACAATGGGCGGTGTGTGCTTCGCGATTGAAAGATTTTTACTGGGTAAGTACATGTGATTTGTATTTCATGACGGTATCCCTTGTGCAATCGGTATAAAAAAAGAAATGCGATCGATGTAATTACTTCTCACAAGACCTGCATCTTTCCAAACAGCAGATAATGATGAGCAAGAGAAATCCAGCCCCTGCAAACTTATTTTTTTTATAAATAAATAATATACCCTTGAATTTCCCTTCATGAGATCCTTACTTTCCACTGCAGACCCGCAAATTTGCAGGTAGAGGAGGGGAGGTGGAGACGAAAGGGGGGCGTGTGAGGGGGGAGGCTGAGTTACTAGAGAGGAGGGGTTAATTAATTGATCAATTTAATTAAGTAGTCAATCAAATTGATAAGCATGAGAGGGGGCTATTCGAATAACTCAGGCCTGACAGTGTACCTGTAGCAGCGAGAGGGAGGGGGTGGATTGGAGATTTCCTGAGGGGGGAGAGGGGGGCAGGTTAACAATGGGTTAAGTACCGGTCAATCAAAAGGAAGGATCCTGTTAGCTGAACAACAGGTTATGGACCTGTCAATCAAAGGAGAACAATAGGTTAATGACCTGTCAGTCAAAGGAGAACAATAGGTTTTCCCCCAAGTGCGTACCTGCCCCTGATGTAGGCAACCCATACTAACAAAATACGCTGATGGCGGCCTTGCCCTACTACTCTCATAAGACCGTTACAGGAACACTGAATATTGCTATATATAGGAATATAAGGAGAGGCGTAAAGATCCTTTTGTTTAGTAAGAGCGACAAGAGGCAGATATCAGATAACATGATAGATCATCACGTAAATTTCAGCTCCAGCACTGACAATGTTGAACATCAATGGACAAAGTTCAACAACATCGTACAATACACTTCAGACTAGTACGTCTGGAAAAAAATGGTGAGGGGTATCATTCCGAAACCATCTTAGGAAGCTGCTACGAACTCAAAGAGAGTTTCACTGCAAATATAAACGTAGCCAAAGCCTCACAGATAAACAATAATCAAGAGAAGCCAAAACTAATGTAAGGATGGCTATGCACTAAACTTTCAGCGAATACGAAAGTAGAAATCTAGCTACTAACTTGACAGAAAATCCTAAGAAGCTCTGGTCTTAAGTTTAATCAGTAAACGGATAGAAGCCATCTATCTATCCAGACAGTCTTTGACCATTACTACACTGAAACAGAGAATGACGCAGAAGAGGCCCAAATATTAAACCTATTTTTCCAAAACTATTTCATAGATGAAGATCATGTTGTAGTTCCTCCTTTAAACCACCACATGAGCGACAAAATGACAGATATAGAAATTAGTGATAAAGGAATAGAAAAGTAACTGAAATCTCTCAACAGAGGAACGTCCACTGGGTCTCACGGGATACCTCGTCAATTTTACATAAACTATGCGAAAGAACTTGCTCCTCTTCTAGTAGCAGTGTGCTGAAGGTTTCTTCAGGAGTGAAGCATTCGTAACAACTGGAGAAAAGCACAGATCATTTCTGTTTTCGGGAAGGTTCGTCGAACAGTTGCACAAAACTATGGGGCTATATCTCTTAGTCCGCTGTAGAATTTTGAAAATGTTTTATGCTTGTGTATTATGACATTTGTGGAGATCGAAAATCCCTTCCGTAGAAACCAACAAGGGTTCCGAAAACAACGATAGTGTGGAAACCAAGTCACTATGTTCGTCTGTAAGATACAGAAAGCAATAGATGCAGGTGCCCAGATAGATACCATCTTCCTTGACTTCTGTAAGGCATGCGATACACTTCTGAACTGCCGACTAATGAACAAACTGCGAGCGTATGTAATATCACACCAACTATGTGACTGGACTGAAGAGTCCCTAGCATACAGAACACAACATGTTATTGTATATGAAGAGGTCTTCAGACCAAAAAGTAACTTCGAATGTGCCCCAGGGGAGTGTTATGGGATATTCATTTTTCACAACATACATAAATGACCTAGCAGATATTGACGGAAGTGGCACGAGGCTTTTCACGGATGATGGTGTATACAAAGAACTCACGATGCTAGAAAATTGTAGCGAATAGCAGGAAGATCTGTAGAGGAACAACAATCGGTGGAGGAAGTGGCAACTAGCCCTCAACATAAAAGGATGTAACGTATTGCGAATATATAGACAGAAATAGTCTTTACTGTATGATTACAAAATTGAAGAAAGTCACTGGAAACAGTTTCTTCATTGTACAGAGTGATACGATGTGGAACAGTCAGGTAGAATTAATCGAATTAGTCAAGAGTAAGACAGATGTCAGATTCATTGGAAGAATCCTCAGGAAATGTAGTCCATCAACAAAGGCAACAGTTTACAAAACACTATTTCGACCAGTGGTTGAATATTGCTCATCAGTACGGGATCTGTACCAGGTAGGTACGGATAGAGGACGTAGAGAAGATCCTAAGAACAGTAGTTGCAGGCTCATTTAATAAGTGTGAAAGTGTCACAGAGATGATCAGGATCTCTTAATTTTCCTAGGGCTAATGTACGATCCCGTTTATTAAAAACTTGCCTCGTAGGTGTCTCAGGGCGGAGCATCACAATGCTTTACGCCCTGATGGCAGTGACTAATGATTCCACCACACTGGTGATCCTGTGGTCTAATGGTTGAGGGCAAACACGCAATGCGAGTTAAAAATTATTAAATGTTGAAGTTCAAGGAAATCATAGTAATAACATACGCCAGACTCCAGATTTCTATTTTATATAAGTAAATTACTCAGCAAGATATAGCTCCCTACTAGATGGTGGTCCTTAATGAAACAAAATATGAGTTCATCTAGTAAGAATGTCCCATTTGCAACTTAACTAGCAGAACACGACTGATAATAGTATCCGTTTAATATGATCAAATTAATAAGTGCGTTTATGCACTGTTTCTTCTACTCACATCCTTAGTTGCATAAACTAAAGTCCACATATAACGAAATACAGCTCCATGCTCCAAATGATGGAGTAACAATCGCAAGTCTTTTCAGAATCTAGCACTTGGCTGCATTCCTGACTGTGTAGAACCCAAGTCTCCAATGGCCTTAACTGAAGATCCACTCTCTTATCAGAAAACTAAAATCACCTCTCTCTCTCCACTGGCCGTAACATAGCTCGCTTCCTTGCATTTCAACAGCTCCTAATAGCACATCTCCGATCACTATGTTCACCAATGACGCCAAACTTTAGCCAATGAGATCTGGAGTAGCTCCCCACCACATAATGCACTTCTTAAGAACCTTGATGCATTGCATGCAGTTGAAATGGAATGAAAATGAACTGGAAATGTAAATGTAAATGGAGTACCACTTCTACACTATTAATTCTGGAGTTAATTTATATATGCTACATGAAACATTGTTTGATACTGTGCCTACTGACACATTATTATTCCTGTAAACATGGATGTATTATTTACTTAGGCAAGTATTTGCTTTTATCACACTATCAATCAAATGCCATCGACAAGGTTAATATGTTAAATTAATCTATTATACTAATAATTAAAACACCATTTTATTTATAAGTGTGTGTGTGTGTGTGTGTGTGCGTGTGTGTGTGTGTGTGGGGGGGGGGGGGGGGGGGGGAACGGAGTAAATTTCTGGTGTGACACATTTAATGTAGATAGCTATCATAACAGCATATTTAACAATATAATTTGAATTGCTGGTCTTGATAACAGGTACTGTGCAATACCATTATGCGATATTACGTGTGCCTTTTAAAGCACCTTCTTTGTTACTTACTATTTTTAAATGTTTACGGTGTAGAGTTTAGTTATACTTGTAATTATAGTTGATGCTAATGTACATAGGATCACATTTCTTGGACTCACATTTAACCATTAAACTTATTGCGTCAATATTCCCCACCTCATTTTAAGGATACAGGGTACTTTTGCGGCTCAATATTATGTGAAAATCAACATCTATTTCTTTCAGACACTGTTTATAAGGTATATGTTTTACAGATTTTTTGTTGGTATCAGGTAATGCAGCACACTTTATAGACAAATTAAAAGTATTTTAAATATTTTTGGATCTGCTTAGGGTTATTAAAAAATATTATAAAGAAATTGATGCAATTTTTTCCCAAAATGCTTCCTCAAGTGGAGGTACCATTTAATCCAATGTTATACATTTGAAGGAGACCAAATTTTTACCTGATATGCATGACATGATGGCTGAAGTACTAGACCTATATAATTCCACCTATTATGTATATTACAAGAATAAAAAATATCACATCCTTTATTTTAACTTTTTTAATTTTTCCTAGTAAAATGTTATTTTTTTCTATAATTTAGTTGTTTCTGCAATAGAGCTTTGGTCTACTATATACGTAAGGACTATTGCAAGTTACAGAAAGAAAATTAGAGCATTGCTTTATAAACTTTAAGAACTATTTGTACCTGAATTCTGAAAAATACAACTTGCGGGAAATTACGAATCGAGATATGAGTCCAAGTAAACTGTGCCTCAGAACATTCCTGAAACATAGTCTTCATCCTGCAGCATTTCCACATCTTCAAGCTTCCTCTTGACATTCCCTTTAGCACTTCTCACTTCTTTGGTAACTTGAAGAGCAAATCTTTCAGCTTCATGCACCCATTGTCTGTCACACGCAAGCATTTGATCTTCCATATTAGAGCCACATTTTGTGCCTAAATTTCTCAGGACTTCCAACCTTCCTATCACCCTATCACTCTATCATTGAAACATATCACTGCATCTAGTACACCAGCTTTCAGTGTATTTAATCCTGCAAAAACATTCTTGAGTGATCTTTCCCATATGCATTCGTTGAAACATTCATTTGTATTCTGAGTGCCCCCATGATGACATTTACTAAGCAAAATGGGGTCACTCAGGTCTCTAAAAATTGGTTTTATTTCATTCATAACAGCCTCAGGAATAGAATGCTTATGATGATATGTTTGACCACTTTCTTTTGCTTTTTGGTAACCACACCAAGAATCTTCTTTAGGGCAAAGTCTGTGAACAGGGTGATCATCTGTGGACAACTTATGAAAGTAGGTGGCCCATATAGGTTTTCCCATTGCTGTAACATCAGTCAGAGGTGCAGTTCGTCTAATGGCCTGTCCATAATAACACTGAAGAAGGTCTATTTCAGTTTCTGTCAATCTGCCACAGCCAGACAAAGATTTTCCATCAGATAACAACTTCACTTTCATTTCTCTTTGTAGCTTCCTCAATCTAGCAACCACCTTCTATTTGCACATGTCCACAACACTCCAGTTTTGTTACCAAAGTATCACCATAAACATTGAACTCATTAATTTTATTGAAAGCTTGAGAGTCCCCATCGCCTAGATACTTCATATATCTAACGTTATAAACAGGCATCAACCTCTGAAATATATTTAGATCTCCATCACACTCCATACCTCCACTATAACCATCATAATTCTTAGAACACTGATGTTCAATTTGTCCTTCAGTATTACCATGGCAGGTGTGGCAGTACTTAGATAAAAACTCAACATAAACAACTTTGCCATTTCCAGAGAAGTAGCACTTTCAACACCGTTCAAGGAATGATGTCCTAGACGTTGCCATGTCCCATCAAGTGCAACAGCAATGTCCCTGGTTCCACTAATATTTACAGTTTCTTCTACTGCACGTTTCATAGATGCTTTAGACACAACCGTCAAGGCACCTAAAAGTATTTTTATGCACTTGCTGAACCTACTGGGAGGAGAAGGAAAGTACATCAAACCACAAAACCTTTTTCTCCTTCTCCTATTGCATGTATTGCATACACTAGTTTGAAATTCACATCATACGAATTATGCACAATGTTCAAAGTCACTTTCGAGGTAGATTTATTGCAGTACCCACACAGAACAACTAATTTTGATGCTAAGTCCTTCCTGCTTCTTTGTTATTCAGTTATTTCCAGACAGCCTACACCATCACATTATTTACATTTCGTCACTTCCTTTATCAAAGAAGACAAGATGCCCACATCAACAACAACAAATCCACTATGAACAGCATCATTGTTGAAACAAACATTTGAGTCACCAGGAGGCGTGCCATGTGGGAGTTTCTTCCTTGAAGAACTGATACATAGGTTCCTTTCAACAGTGTGACTTGCTTTGTTCGTGAACTAGTTACCACAGAATTTCCTTTTGTTGAATTTCTTGATGCGTGGCATAGTTTGTATTTATTGTGCCCTAAAGGTTATGTACTTCCACCAATATATGTAGAACTTTGGCAACAAACATTCAGTAACAGTTGAACAATGTGCTTCAGCGAAACAAAAGTAAATATTAGCAAAGATAGTCATTTACAGATACTAGAAACCTGCACTATTACCAGCATATACGATATATCATACGTATAATCGCTCGAAACAGAAAGTTCACAGTTCTTTTCGAAATAATACTGCTTTCTGTAACAGAACTAAAGGTGGCAAGGTGGCATACATGACCATAACTTTAAAATTTGTTATATGTAGCTCATTTTTCATTTGAAACCCTATAATGTATATATCAATGTAATCAGGAAAGACTATAGAATTTAATAAAGTCATAAAAAATTGAATTTTTACACCATTTATAAGTACCCTGTATCCTTAAGTTACTAGAGTGTTCGTTACATACAGTGTCTTGGTAGTTTCCAGCAATACTTAGCTTTGGCTGTTTGCAGATGTTAATCGCACTCTCAGCTTTTACCTGTAAGAGCCTAGTGAAGGCTGTAATGAACCTTGCCTCTTCAAAGCTTTTGTATGTCAATTCAAATGTTCGATTCCATATAAATCTGGCTGGACTTGGGTTAATTCCCTTATTTAAATTATATATCCTCATCTGAAAATATTTTTAATATATCTGATTGCCTAAAATATATTTTTCTGACAATATAGTTGTATTATACTTATCGATCAATTTCGTAGCACAATTCATGAACCACGAAAATTAGTAATCACAATTGTCAACATAAATAATCTACAAACCAATACACAGTAAAATTAATGTTATTATGCTTCAGTTTTCATGCAATCCAGATTTCTGTTTTCGTTTATAATTTTTCTGATTTTGTTATTGATTGTAAAGTAGATCTTAGCAATAACAGGAAGCAGCTATTTTTCATATTATCAAAATATGCAGCATTTGTTATTAATCATTAGGCATATAAATCTTCATATAAATAATTATTTCCAGAAAGTATTAAATCTGAAAAACAATTTCGATTGCCAGTCACATTAATACTAATATGGACTACATCCTGTTCTAGAAGGTACTGGAAGCTGGGTTTGTAACAGATATAAGGAGTTTTGGTGCCAAACACACCAGAGTTGTGCCAGAGTTGCTTTAGTCAGGTGAAGAATTGGTTAAGATGGCGAGAGCAGTGCTAGTAACTATTGAGCTTGGTACGTGTTATTCTTTCTCTGATGTACTTTCTTTGTCTTGTGTAAAATGGCTGCACACGTATCTTCTTAAGAAGATGCTTCACTTGCGATGGAAATTAACATCTGACAGATTTTCTTGCTACATATAAAGACTGTTTCACCCTGGCGAGGTCTCAATTGGCAAAAAGAAAACTAGCGAAAAGATAGAAGAAGACACGAAATTGTGGGCAAATTAATTTTTTACCAGTTAGAGGCATTTGAAACATGTTTGTAAATAAATTCTGGAGTAAGGCAAAACAGGCGAGTCTCCAAAGCGATTTCTTGAATGGTCTGAGCTGTAGTGACGGCAGAATGACGATGAAAGAATTTTGTACATACAAGTTGCCTAAAATAGTGCACGTAATTCGACCAAAGGGCGTTCTAAATGAAATTGCAACTCTCGAGCGACAGTTGTTAGAATCTCTGCAGTGGGGCCTAGGTCATCGCCCAACATACTCAACAGACGAATTCTTGATTTTTTTTATTTTATTTTTGTTTTTTTAGAACTGGGATAAGTGCTGAAATTTAAATTACAGAGTTTCAGCTACAGGCAACGGAATGGGAACCACAATGGAAATTTTAAACAGCACAAAAGCAACCAATCAATTTCACAGGAACAGCAACAATAATCATGATAGGCACTTAAGGTTTGAGGGACCAGCAATGCAAGGAAAGCATAACCATGACAGGGGACTGGTAAACTAGATTTCGCCACATCTCAAGTCTGGGTACAGAGATCTAGACTGACCTGGAAAAGGACACGCAGCAAATCTGGAGATTTATAGGGAATTAGAAATATGTAGATAGTAATAGTGATTCACATGTAATAGATGTGTGGTATGTCTCTGGAGACAGTTGAATCTATGGCGGTAGATGTAACTGATCATTGTCAAAGAAAAATGGGGAGGAGATTTCAGATAATAAAGTAGTGAACAAGGATTGTGATGCCGCTGGATTAGATGTTTCGGAAGTGGGAATCAAAGCATTTATTTCTCTAGAGGGAGACGAGCCATTGGTATTATATTATGATAAAATCTCAGTGAGTGGTTTTGTGTCAGATCTGGAGAAGGTAGCTAGAAATTACGAGAGAACTTTTGCGGTGGATCTCGAAATTAATACTGAGTAGTACATATAGAAGGAACTGGAATACAGTGTTAATGATTGGAGATGATATGAGAAAAATTTAAAATAACTGTTACCAAAATTGGTGCAGAATGAAAAGTTTCAGGTGGCAAAAGCACTTGACATGAGGAGAGAAGAGCTAGGCACAAGAGAAGCATGTAATGCATTGTTCATAAGAGATTGTGAAGTTGAAAAGATGTCCATGGTTAACGTTGATGATGCGAATATTGAGGGTGAGGACTTGGAGCAAGGGATGAGAATGGGTCTTAAATTTATGGAAATGGGGGATACCGTTAATTCAGATGTGTACTCTCTGTCAGCAAGAAAGATTTGAGCATAAATAGAAATTTAATGACGAATAATGTCGGTGAATGCGATGTAGTGTTTGTCTCATCAGCTGGGTTAGCTAAGGAGATAAGTTGGAGGAGTTAGATAAAGTGTTGTTGGAGGAAGACAAAAATGGTGAAGCAAGTAATTGTATTTTATGTGTAGAGGTTAAAGCACTGAAGAATAATATGCCAGAGGAAAATATGGTTACATTAAATTCTATTTGTGGGTCTAACCACTGGCTTTGAATGATGAAGTCGAACTAGACTGGACTACAAAAGATCTACACGAATACACTATAGAGGACTGGAGATTACAAACGTTATAGGGCGTGTGGGATTTTGAAAAGGGCGAAATAGTTAGGCAACTTGTTGAGAGACAAGGTGAACCAGTGGTGATGGAACTACTTGATGAATTAATGGAAGGATATAACGAGGTTGAAGATTGTTTGACAGACAAGGTCAGTACATTGGAAGTGGAGGAAACTGGAAGAGACATCAAAAAGTATCCATTAAGGTAAAATTGTTTGCAGTGGGAAGAAGTTAAAAGATTTTAACCTATAAAAGAGGCCAAACGACAAGACAAAAAAAAACTGGGCTTCTGAATTTCAGTAGCAACACGTCAGTGCTGTTGGAGTAGCTTATAAATTGATATAGGGATAATCTTATACTAATATTTCCCATCACTTCTGTCAAAATTAAAACTGCCACTGATGAACTGAGTAGGCCAATAAAAAAGAGAAGACATTAAAGTTTAAGTGTGGCACTTATAGTTGTGATATAAGATATTTCAAAGTGAAAGGATTAATTGGGGATGCAGTACTATGTAAGGATTCTTTATGGAAGTATGGGTTCCCATTTAATTGTCAAGAAAGTTGCTTTGAGTTTGAGATAAGAAACATGACATCAAGTAAAATTTCAACATAGGTTAACAGGATACACAGCTAGATAGTTGAGATAGAAAGGAGATGTTGAAAGAGCAAATGAACGATATCACTGAGCAATCTGATGATATTTCAGTTACTGAAAAGGAAGACTGGACCGTTTGTTACGCCAATATGGAGATGTCTTCTCAGACAAATTTGATGGGTTGGCTGGGTTTGAGTATTCAGTTAAGGTTGGAGTACATGAATGGATTAAGGTAAAGCCATATCCAATTTCAATTGCCAACAGTGAAGTCGTTGTGGCCAGGCTACAACAGATGCTGGAATGGGACTTTGTGGAATGGCCTGGAAGTGATTACTGAAACCTTTTGTCATAATAAGAAAGAAGGATAACATTGTAAGAATAGTCCTGGAGCCACACAAATGATGATGATGATGTCCTCCACGCCGTGTCCGGCGACAGCGACTCCGTCAGTCTTCTCTGTCCTTGTTGTGGTAGGCTCGGATGTGGCTCGCGAATCCGAGTTTCACTTTGAATATCCTGTTGCATGAAGCACAGTGAAGTTGACCAGCAGAGTTGTAAGTATACGTGTAGACAGTCTTGAGCTGAGATTTTCGGAGCTCTCTTTTAGCATCCAGGTTCATTAGACGCTTTTGCTCGAATTGTTCGATGCTCTTATGTACAGTTGATCGACACTCCGATCGGCGCAATGCTAGCTCCTCCCAACGGTTGCTTGGATTGCCACAGGCTGCAAGGTGGCGTTTAATGGTGTCTTTATATCGCAGGTGTTGACCACCTTTCCTCCTCTTCCCGCACGAGAGCTGCAAGTAGAACACCGCTTTAGGTAGCCTACTGTCATCCATGCGTACTATGTGACCACTCCATCTCAGTTGATGTTTCATTATTAAAGCTTCAATACCAGCCACACAAATAGAAAAAGATCGTCACTAGAAAGCACGTTCAGAAAGTACATGCAAAACCACTGCAAAATTTCCACAATGTAAAACTAATGTTGAGTGTGGACTTGACACCAGTCTTTTTGCAGGTCGCATTGGCAGAAGAAAGTAAAAGATGCACTATTTTTTCGTTTGGAGGCAGAAGCTATAGGTTAAGCATTGTACCATTCATGTTGACTACCTCTGTTATAGTATTTCTGAGGACTCTCAGCCACATGTTATGAATTGAACTTAAACAGAAACTGGTTATTTATGTTAACGACATATTAATTGAGACCATTTCATGGGATGAACACTATGCACTACTGGAGGACGTGTTTATGGCCTTAAGGTTTTGAGGCAAGTTGTCCAAATGTGACTTTACCAGGGTCAGAATTCAGTTTTTGGGGCATACCCTTACTTAGGAGAGCATACTACTGAGCAATGAAAAGCTAAGAGTGATTGCTGAATACAAGCAACGCACATAAAGAAAACAGCTAAATTCATATTTAGGAATGTGCAGTTTCTACCGTAAATTTTTGGATAATGGTAGTATGAACACCAAACAGTTGCCTAACCTGTTAAAAAAACTTGATTTGGAAATGGAACAAAGAATACAAAGAGGAATTCACATGCATTAAAAACAATTTATGTGATAGCAATCTATTGTATTTTCCAGATATGTCAATGCCTTTCTGTTTCACAACAGTGTCTCAGACTACAGAGTGAGATGCCGCTGTTCCAGTAGAAAGTAGTGAATGGAAAAGTTGAAAAACAAAATTTTGATTTCTAGAGGCATTTGCTGAATTATCGTGAGTTTCGATATAGCATACCGGAGGAAGGATTACTCGCAATGGCATACGGATAACAGAACATCCGCAGTAATCTGGAAGGTCAGGAGATGATTATGTTATCTGTTCACAAGGCACTTAGCAACCTACAAGACTGTAGACTGCTAAATGACCTATTCA
This sequence comes from Schistocerca americana, assembly GCF_021461395.2. NCBI lineage: Eukaryota > Metazoa > Arthropoda > Insecta > Orthoptera > Acrididae > Schistocerca > Schistocerca americana. The sequence continues at coordinate 369,626,469 of NC_060120.1, read as the reverse complement.
TGTGGTGGGCGGGTGGGCATTACTCCCATAGAAGTTTAAGTGTATAGTAAGGAATAATAAAGGCAACAACAATCACACTGCTGAAGTTACCTGTTGGAGAGGAGGACCTGTATCAAGAGGATTTTCAGCGTCTATGCATGAAGGGTACATAATGGGAGATGGACATTCATGGAGTCTCTAGGGGCATGCATCAAGCATAAATTCGTAAAAAGCAAGTTTGACACCAAAGGGTATGAAAAATACCAGGTTACAATAAGTTCTACAAGGGAATTTTATTTAGGAGAAAGGTCCCCAGATCTGAAACTTGGAGATTATGTTTTCCAGATAATTATTCAGAGAAACTCATAGACTATATACATGAGAGCTATGGACATTATGGGGGCAAAAGTGCATTGGTCAAATATGTAAAAATCTGGCACCATGCGACAAGTGCCAGTGAGTGAAATATTGTATTATGTCCTAGCAGGGCGAAACGAAAAGCAATGTCCCTAGTTAAGCATGTTACCTATTGGCAGTAGATTATTTCGGACGTCTACCTACTGCAAGAGGAGGCATGAAGTGCATCTTTGTAATTGTAGATGTATTTTCAAAAATTATCAAACTGTATCTGATTCGCCATCTGAATAGTAAAATCCTAATTGCCAACACAAGAAGGATTATTTCACAAAGGTGAAGAAACCAGAGATACTGTTATCAGACGACCGATCATAGTTTACCTCAAAAATGTGGAATGAATTTACGAGTAAACAAGAGGTCAAGGACATTAAAGTATCCATCTATCACCCGGCAGCCAACTCTTGCAAGCACTATACAGGGTGGTCCATTGATAGTGATCGTGTCAAGTATCTCACGAAATAAGCATCAAACGAAAAAAACTACAAAGAACGAAACTCGTCTAGCTTGAAGGGAGAAACCAGATGGCGCTATGGTTGGCCCGCTAGATGGTGCTCCATAGGTGAAACGGATATCAACTGCGTTTTTTAAAATAGGAACCCGCATTTTTATTACATATTCGTGTAGTACGAAAAGAAATATGAATGTTTTAGTTGGACCACTATTTTAGCTTTGTGACAGATAGCGCTGTAATAGTCACAAACGTATAAGTACGTGGTATCACGTAACATTCCGGTATTTGCTTCGTGATGCATTACCCGTTTTAAAATAGACCGTTAACCAATTGCGGAAAAGGTCGATATCGTGTTGATGTATGGCTATTCTGATCAAAATGCCCAACGGGCGTGTGGTATGTATCCTGCTCGATATCCTGGACGACATCATCCAGGTGTCCGGACCGTTCGCTGGATAGTTACGTTATTTAAGAAAACAGAAAGTGTTCAGCCACATGTGAAACGTCAACCACGACCTGCAACAAATGATGATGCCCAAGTAGATGTTTTAGCTGCTGTCGCGGCTAATCCGCACATCAGTAGCAGACGAACTGCGCGAGAATCGGGAATCTCAAAAACGTCGGTGTTGAGAATGCTACAACAACATCGACTGCACCCGTACCATATTTCTATGCACCAGCAATTGCACGGCGACGACTTTGAACGTCGTGTATAGTTCTGCCACTCGGCACAAGAGAAACTACAGGACGATGACAGATTTTTTGCGCGCATTTTATTTAGCGACGAAGCGTCATTCACCAACAGCGGTAACGTAAACCTACATAAAATTCACTATTGAGCAACGGAAAATCCACGATGGCTACCACAAGTGGAACATCAGCGACCTTGTCGGTTTAATGTATGGTGCAGCATTATGGGAGGAAGGATAAATGGCCCCCATTATATCGATGGCAATCTAAATGGTGCAATGTATGCTGATTTTCTACGTAATGTTCTACCGATGTTACTACAAGATGTTTCACTGCATGAAACAATGGCGATGTACTTCCAACATGATGGGTGTCCGGCACATAGCTCGCATGCGGTTGAAGCGGTATTGAATAGCATATTTAATGACAGGTGGATTGGTCGTCGATGCATCATATCATGGCCCGCAAAGGATATTTGTTATCGTGATCCACCAACAACGCCTGACTACATGTATCAGCACATTGTCAATGAATGTGCGAACATTACGGAAGGCAAACTACTCGCTGTTGAGAGGAATGTCGTTACACGTATGGCCAAATGCATTGAGGTTGATGGAGATCATTTTGAGCATTTATTGCATTAATGTGGTATTTACAGGTAATCACACTGTAACAGCATGCGTTCTCAGAAATGATAAGTTCACATAGGTACATGTATCATATTGGAACAACCGAAATAAAATGTTCAAACATACCTACGTTCTGTACTTTAATTTAAAAAACCTACCTGTTCCCAATTGTTCGTCTAAAATTGTGAGCCATATGTTTGTGACTATTACAGTGCCATCTATCAGAAAGCGAAAACAGTAGTCCAACTAAAACATTCATATTTCTTTACATACTACGCGAATATGTAATAAAAAATGGGGTTCCTATTTAAGAAAACGTAGTTGATATCCGTTTGACCTAAGGCAGCGCCATCTAGGGGGCCAACCATAGCGCCATCTGGTTTCCCCCTTCAAGCTAGACAAGTTTTCTCGTTTGACGCTTATTTCGTGAGGTATCTGGCCTGGTCACGATTAATGGACCACCCTGTGTATGTGAGATAAGACGCTTATGTCGAACCTGGTGCAAGCACTAAGCACTCTAGATGGGCAAAATATGTGCACTTGTTGGAGGGTATTGTAATCAGTGTAACTAATGAGGAGGTATTGAATAGGATTGGGGAGAAGAGAAGTTTGTGGCACAACTTGACTAGAAGAAGGGATCGGTTGGTAGGACATGTTTTGAGGCATCAAGGGATCACAAATTTAGCATTGGAGGGCAGCGTGGAGGGTAAAAATCGTAGAGGGAGACCAAGAGATCAATAAACTAAGCAGATTCAGAAGGATGTAGGTTGCAGTACGTACTGGGAGATGAAGCAGCTTACGCAGGATAGAGTAGCATGGAGAGCTACATCAAACCAGTCTCAGGACTGAAGACCACAACAACAAACCTACATTTAATTTGCTGCAATGTATCAGCTAAAATCAACGGCATCCAAAGTTTATGCAATACGCTTTAACCACTGCAAACTCTTTAAAATGTCGTGCAATTAATACTTAATGTGATGCCGTGCAGTACATATGACTGATAACGAAAAGAAATTCAGTCCTGTATCGTGTAAAAATATCAGACTGAAAGATGTGCAAAAGTAAAATTTTTCTTCGGAGAGTATTCGAAAAATTAGATGATAAATATATGTTATTGGTCTGAACACCACCCTTCAGCACAAGCTCCGGCGTTTGGCGAGCAGTACGTCTATAACAACAGACGTCTCAGCACAGAATGCGGAGAGCATGTCTGTGTCAACGAAAGGCTTTTGTCTACCTCACTTGATGCTGTCTTTCTTCTCACTAATACTCAGCACCCGATTTTATACTTTATCGTCTTGTAACTCCCATCATGTCTCCTCATTCTCTCATATGCCATCTTCTTGCCTTTATTGCATTCCCCACTTCCTCTGCCATAATCTCTAAGTTTGGTGGAAACGTAACTACCTCTGTCAGCAAGAACTTAGGCGTTTTACCCTCCATTACTTGATATCGTAACCTGTGGCGTTGCTTTTTACACTATCTAAAACGTCCTCAAAGAAGTGTTCATACAAAGCGCATCTAGAGCGCTTAGTGCTTGTGAGATTCGACATAAGCGTCCTATCTGACAAATATCCCGCTCGCAGGGTTGCTTGCTGCGTGATAGGCGGATACTTTAATGTGATTCACACCGTGTTTACTCATAAAATCATTCCACATCTTCGAGGTAAACTGCGATCCATTTCCCGTAGCGGTTTCTTTGATTTTATCGCTGTTGTGAAATAATTCTCCTCTAGTTTGATAATCAGAATTTTTACTGTTTGCCTTACGAATCGATACAGTTTGTAAAATTTCGTAAACACATCTACAATTAAGAAGATATATCTTATGCCAAAATGCCCAGTAGGTAGAGTTTCGAAATGGTTCACTTCCAATAGTTCACACACTTTTCTAGGGATAGTTCCATTTCCATTCGATATTTTGTACTGGAACAGCTGGCATCTCACTCTGTAGTCTGAGCTGTCCGTTGTGTGACACAAAGGCAATTACAGTCTGCGAAATACAACAGTTTGCTAAAACTTCCTGGCAGATTAAAACTGTATGCCAGACCGAGACTCGACCTCAGGACCTATGCCTTTTGTGGGAAAGTGATAGTTTGCTATAACATAAACTGTTTTTAATGTGTGTGAAAATACCTGTTTACGTTCTTTATTCTATATCCACACTGTGTTTTTTCTTTTTTTTTTTTTTGTAATGGGTTACACGAATTTTAGGTATTCATGGTACTATTCCCCAATAATTTAAGATAGAAACTACATAGTCCTATATAGGGCTTTAGCTGTCTTCTTCAAGGGAACTGCTCGTAGATTTTCACTGCTTTGAAGTGCGCCCTCCTATGTAAGTGTATGCCCCAAGAACTGAATTTTGGCTCTGCAGAATCACATTTGGACGATCTGTGTGTCATTCCTCAACACCTTAAAATTGTAAGCACCTCCTCCAATTATGCATAGTGCTCATGCCATGAACTGGTTGCAATCAACATGTCATCACCATACCCAACGAGCTTGTGCATAATTTTAGTGCCTTACATGTAGCAGAGAGGCTCACAAAACTGCTGCTGAGATAGTCATTCTGAATGGTACAATGTTAAAACTATAGCTGTGGCCTTTGAACAAAGGCCTGTGTATTTTCTTCTCTCCTCTACCAACGTGATCAGCCAAAAGCCACATTAAGTCCACACTCAACATTAGTTTCACTTTGTGGAAACTTTACAGTAGTTCTGCCTTATTAACTGGCTGACTGTGTGTGCTCTCTAACGATGACCTTGCTGAATTTGCTTGCATCCAAGACTATTCTTACAATGTTATCCTTCTTCTTTACACTGAGATGACAGAAATCATGGGATAGCGATATTCACATATACGGATAGCGATAGTATCGCTTACACAACGTGTAAAGTGGCAGCTCATTGATGCAGTTGTCATTTGTACTCTTATGGTTCATGTAAAAAATGGTTTTCACTGTGATTATGGCCGCATGATGGGAATCAACAGACTTTGAATGTGGAATGGTAGTTGGAGTTAACGAATGGAACACTCCATTTTGGAAATCGTTAGGGAATTCCATATTCCGAGATTCAGGCATTTTCTCTTACCACAGACAATGCAGTGGCGGACGGCCTTTACTTAACAACTAAGAGCAATTGCTTTTGTGTAGAATTATCACAGCTAACAGATAAGCAACATCGCGTGAAATAACCGCAGAAATCAATGTGGGACATATGACGAATGTATCCTTTAGGCCAGCGCCAAGAAATTTGGCTTTAATGGGCTATGGCAGCATACAGCTGACGTGAGTGCCTTTGTTAACAGCGCGAGACCACCTGACTTGCCTTTCCTAGGCTAATGACGATATTGATTGGACACTAGACGTCTGGAAAACCGAGACCTGGTCAGATGAGTCCCAATTTCAGTCGGTAAGGGTTGATGGCATGGTTCGATTGTGGTGTAGGCTCGTAGAAGCCATGGACCCAAGTTAGCAACAAGGCATTGTACAAGGTAAAATACAGGAAGCGAAAAGCTATTTACAATTTGTACAGAAACCAGATGACAGTTATAAGAGTCGAGGGGCATGAAAGGGAAGCAGTAGTTGGGAAGGGAGTGAGACAGGGTTGTAGCCTCTCCCCGATGTTATTCAATCTGTATACTGAGCAAGGCGTAAAGGAAACAAAAGAAAAATTCGGAATAGGAATTAAAATCCATGGAGAAGAAATAAAAACTTTGAGGTTCGCCGATGACATTGTAGTTCTGTCAGATACAGCAAAGGACTTGGAAGAGCAGTTGAACGGAATGGACAGTGTCTTGAAAGGAGGATGTAAGATGAACATCAACAAAAGCAAAACGAGGATAATGGAATGTAGTCGAATTAAGTTGGGTGATGCTGAGGGAATTAGATTAGGAAATGAGACACTTAAAGTAGTAAAGGAGTTTTGCTATTTGTGGAGAAAAATAACTGATGATGGTGGAAGCAGAGAGGATATAAAATGTAGACTGGCAATGGCAAGAAGGCTCTATAATGGAACAGACTGGATCCTCTTGTCCAAGTGAACCTATCATTGACTGGAAATGGGTGTGTTTCGCTACTTGAGGACCATTTGCAGCCATTCATGGACATCATGTTCCCAAACACTGATCAAGCCACAGTTGTTTGCAGTTGGTTTGTGTTACATGCAGGACAATTCGAGCAAATGATTTAGCCGTCCAGATCACTTGACGTGAAACCTATTGAACATTTATGGGGCATAATTGAGAGATCAGTTCGTGCACGATGTCCTGCACCAGCAACACTTTCGCAGTTATGGACGACTACAGAGGCAGCAAGACTCAATACTTCTGCAGGACCGTCCAGCGACTTGTGAAATCCATTCTAGGCCAAGTTGCTGCAGTATGTAAGGCAAAAGTAGTTCTGACACGAAGTTTGGAGGGATCCCATGATTTTTGTCGCCTAGTGGCATTGTGAGATCAGCATTACAGTAATCAGTTCTACACCACTCCAAATGCCCCATTTCAACATCTCTTCTAGCCTGAGCTTTACAACTTCCCCATCAACAGTTGAAATTGGGTATGGCTTTACCTAAAACGAATTATGCACTCTCACCTTAACTGAATACTCAACCCAGAAACCCTATCAGGTTTGTCTGAGAAGACATCTTCATATTGGGGCAACAAATAGCCAAATTCTTCCATTTTAGTTATTAAGATATTTCAAATCTGCTCAATGATATTCTTCGTTTTCTCTTGCAACATATGCTGTCCATCCCAGCTTGCAATTCTTTCTGTGTGGCTACACATTATTCCTCTGTTAACATATCATTAAATTTCACTTTGAGCTTTATATTTCTTATCTCAGACTCAAAGCACCTTTCTAGGCGTTTAAGTGAGGACCCATATTTCCATAAAAAATGCATACCTACTACTATATCTTTAATTAACCCTTTTGCTGGGAAATATCTTATATCAAAACTCTAATGGTCACACTTTAATTCTAACATCATCTCGTTTTTATTGATCTACTCAGTTCATCGTGACAATTCTGATTTTGACACCAGTGACAAGAAATATTACTAAATACTTAGCCCCATGTCTATTTATAAGCTCTTCTGACAGCACTGACATGTTGCTACTTGAATCCAGAAGTCCACTTTTTTTTGTCATATACCTCTAGTACAGGCTGAAATCTTTTAACTTCTTCCCACTCCAAACAATTTTCCCTTAATGGATTTCTTTATGTCTCTTCCAAAGTTCTCCACTTCCAATGCATTCATCTCATCTGTCAAACAATCTTCAACCTCATTGTCTCCTTCCATTAATTCATCAAATAAGTCTTTCACCCATGGTTCACCTTGTCCCTTATCAAGTTCCTACCTACCTCGGCCTTTTCAAACTCCCACATGCCCATATAATGTCTGTAATTTTGATGTAATATTCAGTCTTCTATAGTGCAATCGTTTAGATTTTTTGCACTCCAATCTAGTTTGACTTCATCACTCAAAGGCAGAGAATTTAATGCACCCATCTTTCTCTCTGCCATATTACTCTCTGATGCTTTAGCCTTCGCACATAAAATATAATTACTTAATCCACCCTTTTCATATTCCTCCAACAACACTGCATATTCCTCCAACCTACCACCTTGACTATTCCTGCTGATAAGACGAACACTATATCACATACACCGAAAATATGTGGATTGAATCTGTATTTAAGCTTAAATCTTCCTTCTAACAGGGAGTACACCTTCAGAATTAATGCCGCCCTCCATTTCCAGCACATTAGATCATGTTTTCATCCATTGCTCTAAGGCCTGATCCCTGACATTCATATCATAGACTTTACTGCAGACATCTTTTCAACTTCACAACCTCTTAGAAACAATTCATCAGGTGTTTCTCTTACACCTGGGTCCCCTCTTCTTCTGTCAAATGCTCTTGTCACCTGAAACTGTTCATACTCCCACAATTTCGATAACAGTGATTTTAAAATTTTCCTGTAAGATCAATCATTAACACAGTATTCCACTTCCTCCTTTATGCATCACTCAGTAAGAAATTATGGGGAAACTATTGTGCTGGATTGTGAAATTAATTCTCCAGGTCTGACTGAAAACCACTCACTGACATTTCATCATCATCTGATACCAATGGCTAGCCTGCCCCTACAGATATAAATCCTTTCATTCCCTCTTCTGACACATCTAATCCAGCAGCATCACAGTCCTTCTCCACTACTTTATTCTCTGAAATCTCCTCCATCTACTTCAACCTCTGTTGCTACATTTCCTGCATTACTACCTACATCACAATGATTACTGCTGCTGAATTTTATACCGGTTGAGATCGCTTTACAAATTTTTTCCCAAATGTTTTCTGCTATTACCTTCTTCTTCCCCTGAATTAAATAATTCATTTACGCCCCTTTCCTCATCATGTAATCTATTTTTCTCATATATTCCTCTCCCTTTACTGTTACGGTGCTTCTAAGGTCACGCTACTTTCTTCTCCTTTACTATCTCAGTTTCCATAATTTTAGCCTTTCTTTGTAATTCAATATACCCCTCTGGGTTAGCTGCCCATTTCGTCCTTTTTAGAGCCAGTCTACATTGCTATCACCAGACCTGATAAATGGCGATATCTAATTTCCTGGTCTCTTGTTGTGGTTATGCTTTCTATACATTGCCGGTCCTTCAAAACTTCACTCACTATTGTCATTTCGAAGATTTTCTTCCTGGTTATTCCCCCTTTGATAGTTGTTTCCATTAGTGTTGCTGTTCCTTTCCATTAGTGCTGCTGTTCCTGTGAAACTGATTGGATTGATTCCTGCTTTGCTGGTTAAAATTCCCCCTTTGCCTGCTGCCAAAACTCCTTGGTTTAAATTTCTGTGTTTGTTCGAGTTTCTCAAAAACGATCTAGTATTTCACCTACTGTTTGTGTTGGGTGATGTGCTAAGTCACATCAACAGCATCATTAGCACATCACTTCCTCCATCAACATTTCTTCAACATCTCACAAAGGCTATACTTCAAACAGTGTCACAACATAATTCTCAACTGAGCAGTTTCATATTAAAGAAAATGTCCCCACCATAATGCATCATTATGCAATCCATTATCAATCATGGTATATGTTCATAATTTCTCAAAAGTTATCATCACAAATAAAGATTAGCTACATTCTTATTACAATTTCCAAAACTTTCCGTATGTATGTCATCAGAAAAACAGTCCTCTCTCTTAAATGTTACTCACAGCATTCTATCATTAGAACAATTATCTAAAATTTGTCAATGTATACCTCTAAAGCTTCCATAACAATTCAAATGCTAACTGTAAATCTACAATGCAAATTTAGTGACTACTACATTTGACCCACATTGCTATAACTTTTACCATAGAGGCTCAAATTGTGTTAAATATATTGTAGTTCCCCTAACATGTAGATGTGTGCGAACATTCCCATTTAACAAGACAGTCTAGAAATCCAGAAATACTTAAAATGAGATCATCTCTTCAAAATTTTCCAAGTTAGTAAATATACAGCTCAGAATTAACTTTAAAGTATTATAATACTTCTCAGGGTTTCTCAGGTTGGTTAAGAAAGTATCATAATATTGCTGATGCATTAAAATTACATCTACAAATCTTTCCACAGAACTACACAAGACAAAATGTGAAGCATACATAATGTAAAATCTGTAGATAATATTTACAAGTAGAAACACTAAACTCTTTTTTCATTTTAAAGTAATGTAATATTTTTCAAAAAGAAACAAACTTTGCCTACAAAACCTTTTCAATACAGTTTCAGAATTAAAGCATGCACAACACTTATGAATATTTTATGCAATAAATATTTTTCATCAAAACTTATAAAATGCACTTTTCAGTGAAGAACCAATCTGCAACTACAACCTATATTTTATTTTTCAATTATATTTTCCATGTCTCAGGTAGTAGTGACCTCTCATCTATAACTATAATCTCACTGTACATTATAATTTGCATACAATATTTGGTTTCTACTATGTTCTAATGTCATTTGATTAGCACAGATGGTATCTATAATATTTCCTTCACTTGATAGTTAAATAAAATTATTATCATTTCAAGAGGCATCCATTCAGGTGAAGTAACTGAAGCACTGCTTCAGTTACAGTAAATGTAATGATATATTATGTGAATGCATGCACACGTTAATTGAACTATATCTAGATGAAATGGTTACATTTCTTCGAAACAAATAGAAGTACTACGTTCATTATGTTACATTATTTGTAGAGCGTTGTGAGCTGAGCTGAAACAACGTTCATTTTTTTAGCTGATCAATGGGAGAGTTCAGCTTGGGGTTCTGTTCACTATGGGCAGTGTGCATATTTCTCTGCCACAATCGAAGCTAGCTTCACACAGTGAGAGATTTGTGCATGCACCTATGTTGGCCATGTGCTGTGTGCATGTTTTTTGCCCAAAATTGATGTGTGCTTCAGATGGGTGTGTAACACAGAGACAGAGTAACAGAGTGTAGTAGTGATAATACAGTACTGTTTTGCTCAATTTGCTAATTTGCCAAATATGAATGAAAGTGCATCAAGGTTCCAGGGTGCAAGGTAGTATCTGGTAAAATAATATGGAACTATGCCTAAATCTATTATAATAGAGCTTTTATCTCATCCCTTGTTTGCGTATTATTTCTCAGAAAAGAGCATGTATTCAAACACAGATTTGCAACACTAGAACCACCAAACCTCGTTCACACGACCAATAAATTCACTAGACATTTTCATTGTAACATTTATACCAAATGTGACTGGATAGTCGGCAGCAGTGACCTAAATGTGTTGTTTTTCTGGTATTGTCTGTCTTTTGGAAGGAAATAAAAGTTGGACCAAAACTGGCTCATCCACATAGGAAATACACCAAAGTCGATAACCAAGCATGGGCTATCAACCATCTATGATCGTTTGTAGCTGCAACTGCTTTTGGAGAAAGCAGAATAACAACAGTGTTTGGTGGCTAACTTAAAAAAGGAATATTTTCTAGGAAAACAAGAGTTGGCATCAGGATGAAAATATGGAAGAGCAAATTCTTCAGGAAAATTATGTGGAGTTATTTAAGCACCCTGCAGAGTATCATCCCCTTTGGCGAAGCTCATAGCAACCTCTACTGTGTTTAGAGGAATTACTAATCGAATACAAAATGATCTAATATAAGCAATAGGTACTACCATTTTATCAGCTATAAAATGCGAAATTGTAGATGTTCCTTTTATAGATCTCATCTTGACGAAACTTCACATGTGGCAAACATAACAGAGTTTTCTATTGTCTTGCCTTATGTATATGAAGGACAGATAAAAGAAATATTCTTGGGGTTCTATCATGTAAGTAGCGACAAACATAGCCAGGCCAAATGTAGTGTAGTATACAGGGTGGTACATCGATAGTGACCGGGCCAAATATCTCACGAAATAAGCATCAAACGAAAAAACTACAAAGAACAAAACTCATCTAGCTTGAAGGGGGAAACCAGATGGCGCTATCGTTGCCCCACTAGATGGCGCTGCCATAGGTCAAACGGATATCAACTGCGTTTCTTAAAATAGAAACCCCCATTTTTATTACATATTCGTGTGGTACATAAAGAAATATGAATGTTTTAGTTGGACCACTTTTTTCGCTTTGTGATAGATGGCGCTGTAATAGTAACAAACGTATAAGTATGTGGTATCACGTAACGTTCCGCCAGTGCCGACGGTATTTGCTTTGTGATACATTACTGTTTTAAAATGGACCGTTTACCAACTGCGGAAAAGGTCGATATCGTGTTGATATATGGCTATTGTGTACTATGTATGCTGCTCTGTATCCTGGGTGACATCATCCAAGTGTCTGGACCGTTCGCTGGATAGTTACGTTATTTCAGAAAACAGGAAGTGTTTAGCCATATGTGAAACGGCAACCACGATCTGCAACAAATGATGATGCCCAAGTAGGTGTTTTAGCTGCTGTCGCGGCTAATCCGCACATCAATAGCAGACGAATTGCGCGAGAATTGGGAATCTCAAAAACGTCGGTGTTGAGAATGCTACATCAATATCGATTGCACCCGTACCGTATTTCTATGCACCAGCAATTGCATGGCGACGATTTTGAACGTCATGTACAGTTCTGCCACTGGGCACAAGAGAAACTATGGGACGATGACAGATTTTTTGCACACATTCTATTTAGTGACGAAGTGTCATTCGCCAACAGCGGTAACGTAGACCGGCATAATATGCACTATTGGGCAATGGAAAATCCACGATGGCTGCGACAAGTGGAACATCAGCGACCTTAGCCGGTTAATGTATGGTGCAGCATTATGGGAGGAAGGATAATTGGTCCCCATTATATCGATGGCAATCTAAATGGTGCAATGTATGCTGATTTTCTACGTAATGTTCTACCGATGTTACTACAAGATGTTTCACTACATGAAACAATGGCGATGTACTTCCAACATGATGGGTGTCCGGCACATAGCTCGCATGCGGTTGAAGCGGTATTGAATAGCATATTTAATGACAGGTGGATTGGTCGTCGATGCATCATATCATGGCCCGCAAAGGATATTTGTTATCGTGATCCACCAACAACGCCTGACTACATGTATCAGCACATTGTCAATGAATGTGCGAACATTACGGAAGGCAAACTACTCGCTGTTGAGAGGAATGTCGTTACACGTATGGCCAAATGCATTGAGGTTGATGGAGATCATTTTGAGCATTTATTGCATTAATGTGGTATTTACAGGTAATCACACTGTAACAGCATGCGTTCTCAGAAATGATAAGTTCACATAGGTACATGTATCATATTGGAACAACCGAAATAAAATGTTCAAACATACCTACGTTCTGTACTTTAATTTAAAAAACCTACCTGTTCCCAATTGTTCGTCTAAAATTGTGAGCCATATGTTTGTGACTATTACAGTGCCATCTATCAGAAAGCGAAAACAGTAGTCCAACTAAAACATTCATATTTCTTTACATACTACGCGAATATGTAATAAAAAATGGGGTTCCTATTTAAGAAAACGTAGTTGATATCCGTTTGACCTAAGGCAGCGCCATCTAGCTGGCCAATCATAGCGCCATCTGGTTTCCCCCTTCTAGCTAGACAAGTATTATTCTTTGTAGTTTTTTCGTTTGATGCTTATTTCGTGAAATATTTCGCCCGGTCACAATCACTGGACCACCCTGTAGTCTAGTTTAGTGTAGTGTATAGGACTGAAGAGTTTAGAAATATAATCATAAGTGAACTTGCAAAAACCCTGAGCACTAATTCCGTGCCAAGTTTTCAATAGTTTAATATGTTAATGTAATTACTGTATACAATTCATATGAGCGCATCTTCAGTAGAAAGCACTTTGTGAGTGGTGAAGACAATCGAAAGGTACTCTCAAAATTTTACTTGAGCAGAGAGACTGTTCCGTCTTTCAATGATTTTAATTGAATGGCCCCTACCAGGAAAATTCAGAAAACAGGAATATATAATTGGGGAAGTGATTGCCGATTTTCCTTCACAGGAGAGAAAACTCAAATTTAGTTTCAGTTCACTTGATCTTGTACAGATGATCAGCCAAAGTCTCAAGGCTGCATTTAAAGCCAGAAACTGCATATTTTTACATAGTTTGCTTATAGAAATATTAATTGATATTATGACTAGTTACTTCAATATCTACCATTTCAATTTAAACAATTACCAAATCTGATACCAGTCTTTAACATTTATCCTTTTAATTTAAAATATTACCAGTCGAGAGTGGAATTGAGATAAGTCTGTCCCTTGATTTGCTATTGTTTGCTAAAACTGATGATATAAACATTATTAATTAAATAATATGATTATAATTAATCTATAATATAATAGTAAAATTAATAATATAATTACAATAATCAGTGCTTTGCATGGCATTGATCATTCAACATAACTCTGTGTTTCCATATATGCTAATTCAACAAAAAAATTTACTTTCACCTCTTGTCTCAGATTTCTCATTAATCACTTTGTCCAACTGCAAATCCTTAACCATGCCTGCATGTCACATGATTTCATGAGCATAACTTACCACCACACAGAGCAGAGAGTCCCTAACCCACTGCTTCCTTAACATCATTATTTCTCCACTATATATTAACATCATAATTATAATCATTATCATCATAACAACAATAAAGGCCTAACACATTTACATTAATCCTCTATTCTCACAACATTTTCTCCTTACCTTACAATTTATGACAAAACTTACACAGTAATAAATTCAACTTACAGAAACATCATGACTATAATATAATATTAATTTCCTCATCACCATATTACAGACATTTCTAGTAACATCATCATTATATTCTCATAAATTCAGATAAGAGTGAATTTATTTCTCATGTAGTTTTCCTACAATGATTGACTCAAAATGTGTGGAATGACTGTAAACACACACCAGAAAAAAAATTATTACACCCTTTTAGAGAATTCAAATTCTAATAAGATTTATTGTTATAATAGTGCATATGGAGTACATAAAATGATTATATATAACGCGGTTCTGTGGTATGAGGTATTGATCCATGATGAAACATCCATATTAGTATGTCGTATCGCCTCCACAGCATAGCATCAAGTAGCTAAAAAGACGAGGGCTAGTAGAAATCCTTGGGTGACAGAAGAAATATTGAATTTAACTGATGAAAGGAGAAAATATAAAAATGCAGTAAATGAAGCAGGCAAAATGGAATACAAACGCCTCAAAAATGAGATCGACAGGAAGTGCAAAATGGCTAAGCAGGGATGGCTAGAGGACAAATGTAAGGATGTAGAGGCTTATCTCACTAGGGGTAAGATAGATACTGTATACACGAAAATTAAAGAGGCCTTTGGAGAAAAGAGAGCCACTGTGATGAATATCAAGAGCTCAGACGGAAACGCAGTTCCAAGCAAAGAAGGGAAAGCAGAAAGGTGGAAGGAGTATATAGAGGGTCTATACAAGGGTGATGTACTTGAGGAAAATATTATGAAAATGGAAGAGGATGTAGATGAATATAAAATGAGAGATACGATACTGCTTGAAGAGTTTGACAGAGCACTGAAAGACCTAAGTCGAAACAATGCCCCGGGAGTAGACAACATTCCATTAGAACTACTGACGGCCTTGGGAGAGCCAGTCCTGACAAAACTCTACCATCTGGTGAGCAAGGTGTGTGAGACAGGCGAAATACCCTCAGACTTCAAGAAGAATATAATAAATCCAATGCCAAAGAAAGCAGGTGTTGCCAGATGTGAAAATTACCGAACTATCAGTTTAATAAGTCACGGCTGCAAAATACTAACGCAAATTCTTTACAGATGAATGGAAAAACTGGTAGAAGCCGACCTCGGGGATGATCAGTTTGGATTCCGTAGAAATGTTGGAACACGTGAGGCAATACTGACCTTACGACTTATCTTAGAAGAAATATTAAGAAAAGGCAGAACTACGTTTCTAGCATTTGTAGACTTAGGGATATCTTTTGACAATGTAGACTGGAATACTCTCTTTCAAATTCTAAAGGTGGCAGGGGTAAAATACAGGGAGCGAAAGGCTACTTACAATTTGTACAGAAACCAGATGACAGTTATAAGAGTCGAGGGGCATGAAAGGAAAGCAGTGGTTGGGAAGGGAGTGAGACAGGGTTGTAGCCTATCCCCAATGTTATTCAATCTGTATATTGAGCAAGGAGTAAAGGAAACAAAAGAAAAATTTGGAGTAGGTATTAAAATCCATGGAGAAGAAATTAAAACTTTGTGGTTCGCCAATGATATTGTAATTCTGTCAGAGACAGCAAAGGAATTGGAAGAGCAGTTGAACGGAATGGATAGTGTCTTGAAAGGAGGACATAAGATGAACATCAACAAAAGAAAAACGAGGATAATGGAATGTAGTCGAAATAAGTCGGGTGATGCTGAGGGAATTAGATTAGGAAATGAGACACTTAAGGTAGTAAAGGAGTTTTGCTATTTGGGGAGCAAGATAACTGATAATGTTCGAAGTAGAGAGGATACAAAATGTAGACTGGCAATGGCAAGGAAAGCATTTCTGAAGAAGAGAAATTTGTTAACATCGAGTATAGATTTAAGTGTCGGTAAGTCGTTTCTGAAAGTATTTGTATGGAGTGTAGTCATGTATGGAAGTGAAACGTGAGCGATAAATCGTCTGGACAAGAAGAGAATAGAAGCTTTCGAAATGTGGTGCTACAGAAGAATGCTGAGGATTAGAGGGGTAGATCACATAACTAATGAGGAGGTGTTGAATAGTATTGGGGAGAAGAGGAATTTGTGGCACAACTTGACTAGAAGAAGGGTCCGGTTGGTAGGACATGTTCTGAGGCATCAAGAGATCACAAATTTAGAATTGGAGGGCAGCGTGAAGGGTAAAAATCGTAGAGGGAGACCAAGAGATGAATACACTAAGCAGATTCAGAAGAATGTAGGTTGCAGTAAGTACTGGGAGATGAAGAAGCTTGCACAGGATAGAGTAGCATGGAGAGCTGCATCAAACCAGTCTCAGGACTGAAGACCACAACAACAACAACATAGCCTGCACGGACAGCATCCATTTCCTCATACAGGTGGCAAATACTGTCCTGGGATACGTCATGCAACACCTTCTCGACCTCTTGACGTAGTTCTGTAAGAGTCATTGGTTGAATGAGTAGCATAATTCACTTCTCGACCCATCATTGTCGACATGTGCTCGATTAGAGACAAGTCTGGATATCATGCTGACCAGGGAAGTTGCTGTATGTCTTTTAGACAGTATGTGGGCGAGCATTGGCCTGTTGGAACTTCCTGTTGCTCAAATGACTAAAGAATGGCTCTAACAACATTCTGCATGTACCGAGTGCCAGTTTCAATCCACTCCAGAAACACCAATGTCCAGTATAGAACAAGTTGAGGTAGGTGTTCCGCAGGGATCCGTGCTGGGCCCTTTCCTTTTCCTAATAATGATAAATGACCTGCCATCATTTATCAAATCCAGAACAGTACTCTATGCTGATGATACAACATTTCTGAACAGCAGTAATGATCTTAATAGCCTTAAAACATGTGTTACAGAGACAATTGAGCAAGCTTCACTCTGGTTTAAAGCAAATGGGTTCTTGCTTAATGAAAGCAAAACCTAGCAGATGGTATTTAGTTTAAAAGACAAGTTTCCATCAGATTATCCTAGTTGTGTTAAATTTTTGGGGGTATATTTGGATGATAAACTTTCTTGGAATCCACATATTAGGTATATTAGCTATAAATTGTCTAGGGTAATCTATTTGTTAAGGCGATTAATGCACTGTGTACCTAAAAATTATGTTAGAGTATCTTACTACTCATTTTTCCAAAGCATCATATCCTATGGCATTATCTTATGGGGAAACTCCACTTGTGTGCATGATATACTACTGCTGCAAAAGAAAGCTATTAGGATAATTACAGGCTCACCATACAAGGCTCATTGTAAACCTTTGTTTACTCAACAAAAAATCATGACAGTAATAAACCTATATATTTATTATGTTTTAATCTACACAAAAAAGAACTTACCTAAAGTAAAACGCAGGGCAAATATACATTGTTACAGCACTAGGATAAAAAGCTCTATCTATATGCCCTACCACAGACTGTCAAAATCAGTCAACAGTTATGAACTTATGGGCCACAAATTATTTAACAATCTTCCACAAGGTATACAAAATTTACCAGAGCAACAATACAAACAAACACTTTATGACTGGTTAGTTATAAACCCATTCTACAATGTAAAGGATTTCATGACCTGTGGTATTAAACTGTAAAGTTTTTAACAATTCTGTCCTTCTATAGCATGTACTGTACTGTATTGTATTATATGTATGACTTTGTCTATTGCTGTAATGGCTTAAAGACAATAAAATTATTATTATTATTATTATTACCAAAGGTGAACGAGAGTTGTAGCTTATTGCATCCCACACCATAAGCTGTTCGTAGATTGTGTTCCAAAAATAAACAGCATAGAGACAGATGTGATGACACTTTTTGCAGGATCTGTCCATCATTTTGCAGGACAATCCTCAAGCACGTGCAGTGCAAGCTGTTACTGATTTGTTTGACTGATGGGCCTGCTAAGTGACGTACCACCTACTGCATTTCCCTGTCTTAAGCCCTCGTGAGTTCAACTCAATTTGCAACCTGAAGGAAACACTTCACAGCATTCGTTTCAGAACTGCTACAAATTCGTTGGGCAATAGACCACACCGCTCGAACTGTCAAAACAACAGGCACTGCTAAGAGTATCCTACGACTTCCACATCGCTGGCAATGGGTTGTGCACAATGCTGGTGACTACTCTGAACGTCAGTAAAACTTTGAAATACGTATCTATTTTCTTCGAGCTGTTAATAAATAGTTGCCACTGTTAAAGTTCCAACCCTCGTATAATTTTTTTTTTTTTTTTTTTTTTTTTTTTTTTTGCTGTTTAGTTGATACATATGACAATTGTTTTCATTCATATCTCTGCTTCCAGTATTATTAGTCATAACTTCTGTATTATTTCATTAGTCGCTAACTGTTACTACAGTGTGCCAGTAGAAAACAAAGCTAATCAGCTAACTGTCTTTTCAATAAGGAATATATTTTTACAAAGTGCCTCCGAATAGAATTTGAAAATCATACAGTACTGCTAAACAAAAGAGAAAAAGTATGACATATTTGAAAGCTCCAAAATCGCTTACCAGCTTCAAGAGAAAACAGGAATAAATCATCAGATAGCATTTAACAAAGTAGTAAAGTGCACTCTACAATGTAGATCCTAACACTGTCTGCATCACAGTCAAAAATTTCAAAGTTCACTTTATTAAAGCTTTTTCAGGTATAGCTGATAATATAAGAGACTAAATGTTTTTACATCACTTTTATTTGTTATATAATTTATCTGGCTGTCTGGAGGTCTCCTAAACTTTTCATTTAATTATGCATAGTGTTACTATTGCATCTTACATTCACTTTTCCTTTTAAGTGTACTGATAAACATAAACTTTGTACTTTTTGACCACTAATTAACATCATTTTACTTCTACAGACTGGCATTATTTTCTCCAGTGTAGTTAACACATCATCATTTTGATATTTTTCATCAGAATTATCCAGCTGCCAATGCATACTGATTGCAGTGTTAGGGCTAATTCATACTGGCCATCACATGATGTCACATCCTGTCCCATCAGAATATTCACATTGGCTGTCCCATCTTGTCACATTGTTCTTCTTGGGAAGAAAGTTTTCATAGTTGGCATCATCCATCCATTCCTGACCACATGACCCCCAAGCTCATTTCCTCCTGATACATGGCCATGGACTGATCTCCAAATTTCGTTTTACTATGGTTTCATGGTTGATATCAGCTGTTTGTTATTCATTATTTCTTATAAATAGTCTAGTTTCGTTACATATTTTCTTAAAATTTATAAGAAATTGCGAAACACCAAATGAAGCAGTGAGGTAGAAGTCTTAATTGTACAGTACAGTACAGTTTAGTAAGAATCACTTGCCCTCCTCTTACATTTAGAAAGTGGGATTTATACACACTGGTACCATTTTTAACATTTTAAAATTAAATAGATTACATTACGCCTGTAACTCGAAAAGTGAAAGAAGTACTGTGTATAGAATCAGACTGATTAGTAGGTGGAATTTATTTTAATGTTGTCAGGTGCTTGTAGTTTTTTTTATAAAGAAATGGACTGAAACATTCAGACACTGCAAGTTGTTTATTTTAATATGCATTTGTGATAGTCTTATTTATTGTTAAGTAGCATTTTGGATTGTGTGTGAAACAGTTTTGCAAGTATCAGTGTTCAATATTTATGTTGTTTCACTAGCTAACCAAAGTACTAACAAGGCAATTTAACTATTAGAAGCCAAACACATGACGTAAGGAAAACCTATAAATCTTGAAGGGATAGATATTGTGGTAGATATGACTATTGCAAAAAAATTTGGGCTGAAATAGCAACCAGTTTTTCATGGGATGTGATGGCAGCTCATACCACTGACTTCCTTTTAGTAATTCTGGATGCTGTGTGGCGAAACAAATGGAAAAACTTATGCTTTGACTTCCTAAAATATAAAATGCAGATTCCTTTTCCTCGAGCTCCTTATGTAGTGTGTGAAATTCCCCTTCATACCACGTAAACGACATTTTCTGGACCCACACTCTTTTTTGTGTTGTATTGCACTTCTCTCTTCCTACTCTACAATACGAGGTATCCCTGCAGGCTACAATCCGTTTGAGTCCAAAATTGTCTTTTTTGTACAAATGTGCACTCCAGCACCCACATATATAAGCTAACACATTGTGTCTATGCACTTTGTGCAGTTGAAAGTCATCTTGCGATGATCGCAATTCCTGCGAAAAAAAAAAACAGTTAAGGACATTCAAGGGCCCTGAATTGACTTGACATGTCATGATGCGACGGACAGTGTGAATGCACCTTGGTGTGATGGTACCATGATGTGATGGTACCATGACGTGATGGTGCCATGACAGCCAGTGTGAATTGGCCTTTAATATTAAATTGTTTCCAGTTATTGTTAAATTGTCAGCAAAATACATTCAGATAATCTTCCCACCAATTGGTCTTGAATGTTTCACTGAACACTGACAACCTTTCTCAAATAGTTTGTTGTTACTAAATTCATGTTTTACAAGACTTTCTGCACCTAATGAATGAAATCTGTCTCAACAAGGGGATCCTCTACAGTGTTTTTCCTAAAAACTGTGTACTTCACTCAAAAGATTAACATCTTCTACAACATAACAAGAATCCATTATGGTACATCGTCCTAGTTACTAATCACAAATATACTGAAGCCTTCAACAGAAGCTCCAAAGTTAGTAACAGTTACCAAAACTGTATTTCGATCAGTCACATTTTGTTTATGCTTTCGAGTTTTGTGTCAGCACTGTGAGCATAAACCACTTCATTCCAAAGTTCAGGTAATATTTTGTCTTGTACTTCAGACACAGATTTTGTTTCATTGTTAATGCAATCAGCAACATGTAACTTCTTTTCACTCCTGCCAACTACGAAACTGTCTTTCAAAACGCAAAGCAATTATCTTTCTCAGTGTCATTGACTGTTTCACACAAATAATTAACATCATAGACTTCATTAACTACATGATTGAGTTCTGTATTTAAAATAGGTTATGGTTCAGTTAGGTTTTTCACATCATCATCAGCATTCTCAGAATAACTTACTTCTTTACTACCTGCTGCTAACGTTTCTATTCCATGAATCTCGTTTTTGCCTTTTTCCTCCTCAATGAGTTTTAAAGTTTGCAACTTTCCTAAATCACATTGAACATTGGTCTTTACTATGTAGATAGTCAGCAAATGGTCTATGACTTTTTCTGTATTTTTGTAAATCTGAATTATGTCTGCCATCATATTATCAAGTTTTGACCAACTCTCTTCCTTTTGATCAAATACATTTTCGTAAGAAATATCTTCTTTTTTAATTGTTTTGATGCTGTTTCCGAGCTCCAATGAATTTTCACACCCCTACATTTCTACCTTTAGATCAAAACTGTTCATTTTTAAGAACAGTTTTCACATGCAAAGCAAAACAAACAAAATCACTTTGTACTTAATTTTTCGTGTCCTTCTGCCGCCATTGTTGACCATGTAGAAAAGTGGTTACCACTCATTGTAAGCATCATTCACAATTTAAGATTTTTAAGTGAGTTTTAGTCCATCCATAATTCCAGTATTGGTGCTGATTTCCACGCAGATTGATATATATTTTCTTCTTTTTAATCTACAAAAGTATAAATACACAGCAGAATCCAAATTTTAGTCCTTAATTTATCCTGAACTTGAGACACCAAGATCATCATAAACCTCCCCTCTGTTACTAATAACAAACATCAATTGTTCTTGCACTCATTTTTGGAATCTTATCACTAACTGTGTGCATCCACTTTAAGCGAGAAACAAGTTCTTAATAACACTTAAAACTAAATAATGTATTCATATGGTTATTGTAGACCTTCATCGAAATTGTGGCTCATTCAACAATGAATAGAGATGTGGAAATGGAAATGGATTAATAATTGCTTGAATAATTGGAAAAATTGATTGCAAAGAATAGCTGAGAAAATTTTGTAGGTAATTTATCAAGCTGTGCACAATCTTGGGTGAACTTAAACTGATACCAATAATAACAGACCTTGAATATCATTACATTCAAGGTCAATAAACATAATTTGCATTACATGCTGCTGCTTCCAGTAGCTTGGGGTGCCAAATAATCACCATAACCATCGAAATTGCTGATCTGTCTTTAAGCTCTTAAACACACAAAGCACAATATTTTTAATACATGTGAACCAACTTCAGGGGAGTGTCTGTCAAGTCTGGGTGATTACCTTCACATTAATTCCATTGTGTTTAGTCTTGAGTGCGACAGTGTCGATGCAGGAAAGCTCCTCCAGATACGGCATTAATTATTCTTGTCTGCACTGAACCTCTTGATGTAGGATGTCAGTGGTAAGTGAAATGATGAACAGATAGGAGTTGAACTTATAACCATGCGAATAAATGTTCCCCTTGTAATAACTTTTTATAATACATATAATGAACAGTTAAAATACACATTTTTAACAATGCTGGTACGATGGATCCAAGCATATGTCCATACGCTATTACTTCTTGAAACAAAAGGGTGAAGATACATGAATTAATAAATTGTTTCATGCAGATATTTAACAATGCATCAAAACATGATCCTTGCCACAAAACAACTCGTTAATTTACTTTTGGCAGTGTCTTTGGTTCATAGCTCATTCAATTTACACATAGCCTATATATAAGGAAAGAAAAGAACGAAATATAATATGCTTCAATATAATAATCGTTTTTTGTCTAGTAGGTATGATGGGTTAGTGCTTGATAAATAGGGACTCTGCTGTGTAATAAATTTTTAGCCATCCTTTTTAATTTACTTATATTTCAGTATCATTTCACAATTTTCGTTTACATGCTTTAAAAGCATAATTTCACAACAAAAATGTCACAAAATTCCTTGACAACCCACTGAAACACTACTTCTGGCTAATACACAACTTTTACTACTTGATACTCCATAACAGACTATACTGTACTGACACACAAAAGGTATGTGCATACAATGTGTAATGTAGCAAGTATGTTACATAGTACTGTATAAATATAACCCCTCTATTTTGCAATTTTATTCAAAGACATCATTAGTAATTTTAATAATAATAATGATGTCGGGCTTCACCCGAATTTTAACCAAAGTAATTCACACCACCTATAAGCTGATGTGAATTAATATATTTTCGTCATTAATCAAAGTAAACGTAAATGAAAGAATGCAGAAGGCAATATGCAGGTATACTGCGAATTATCAGTATAGAAGGCTCTGAGCCATTTTGAGTGGGACGACATACTGGTTGACGTGGCCGGATGTAGATGAGGGTGCCAGTTGCGTAGGAAAATGATAAGTTTCTGATACCTTTTAGTACAATTTCAGCATAGTAATACCCTTCCGGTATCAGAAAGTGCGCGGCATTGTGAATTCTGAGGGGAACCCTGACCCCTGTAGAACTTCGATGGCGATATTGCGAGATATTGGCGCCGAGAGAAAATAGTCCCACTTGTTCAAACCCTTCACATTCAGAAAAATATATTTTAAATCTAATCTGAAGCACGTAATTGAGGACAGGACTTAAGAATATGGTCTCCTCTCTTACATGCTATTTTCTTTCATTAGTTTATAAAATGAATAAAGATGTGATTAGTCTTCGGCGTGGAGGTATGAATAAAGTGGAGGAGAGCGCGAGTTTTGGAGTTGGCACTTTCGGTCTAGAGGATGGCTGTGTGTCCTACTTGACAGACCGACCTGTAACTGACCGCTCCGACGAAATGCTAACTTTATTTGGTCAGTAAGTTGTTTTACAGTACAGTAGTTGAGTAGTGACAGGTTATTCCGCAATTTACGAGTAATACGCCAGTAAAAGTGTATGCGAGGCAGTGATTTTGATTATGTGATACAAAGTCTCATTGGAACTGTGATGAACTTCAGAACAACGATAAAACCGCTTATCGCAATCAAGGTGCACTCTTCGTCATGGGTAAGTGATTTCTTGCATGGCTTGGCTCTGGTTTGAAGCTCCGATAAGTCTTCAAGGTTTTACTGTACGCAAGATGGCCGTGGAGCTGAGCACAGTTAATCGAATCTAAATTTTTTGCGTAATTTGATAATGTTCAGGCAAGTGAGTGTTTGTTGTAGTTGCTTTAGTAGAAGTCCGCGTGGCAGTGCAAAATTAATTGTTTAGCTCTGAGTGAAACCGGTATGTAAATTCGATGTATGGAAAGAGAAGACAGATTGTTCTATAAGGGGCTTACGTACATTGCATTTTTCTGAAGGATAGAGCGTGATTCACTGTGAAGGTAATTTATGAACATAAATGAGAGATGTGTCATCCTAAGACGCGTAAGGGAAGACATTAGCCTGATACTCTGTCATTTGTGTGCTCTCAGATTAACTACAGGTGGGAAAAATTACTGTAATAGCAATCCTTGCAGTTGTAACATGTGCTTTATTGGAGGAAGTTGCACTTCTGAATTATATTTTATCACGGCAGGTCCGTGTCCTTATTTGCTGCATGATCCTCTTTCCTTGCAATATTTCTTGGTTGATTTGTTGCTCCCTCAGATTGCTTACAGTCAGTAACATCGAGAGCGGGAGAGCAGGACAATCTTTGAGAGCCAAACATCTTCGAGAAATATAAAGGACTTGGTCTGTGGTGCTTATGACACGTAGCAAACGTTAGGCGGACGTTGGCCTGCTGCGCGCCCGATTTAATACAATCTATGGGGCACCAAGGCTCTCAAGTGACTAACCACTTTCACCGATGAATTAATAATAGTATGCAACCCATGTTATATCACATTCCAGCTTTCGGTTTAGTCATAATGGTAGTCAGGTGTAATAAATCTCAGAGTACTAAATGGCTCCACCGATCCTGCGCACCGAACCTGCTAACTTCCAACGAGGTGCATCGGCCGGGAAATGGAAAAATTTCCAATGTGGCGCCGAAGCGCGCGTAAAATTTTCAGTGGTGACATGTTAGATGTAACGCTGAAGGCTTCCGGCAACAGAAGAAATTAAGTAAAACCGATAAGTGGGATGAATCAGGCAGTTTTAAAATTGTACGTTAACCACTAAATATTAAGAATTTGAAGGCATTATCGGAGTTCCGCACTGCGAGCCATCGCTATTGGAAGTAAATTGCGGAGCAGCAAACGGAGCTGAGTAGAAGACGTCGGCGCACCGCATAACGTAACTCGAGCAGTAGCTAAATTGGAAGAGCAGCCGTAGGCAATAGCAGGTGGCAGAACACGACGCTACGAAAGGCGAGGCACCAGCAGAGGTTCCGCCAGTCTATCGCTCATCGTCACCGGCAAGAGGTGGCTTCGGCGCCAGAGAAGACGTCCCACACAGCATGACGGACAACGCGCTCAACCACGCTGTGAAATCAGCCATTCCGTCTCGGCGCAGCGGACCACCGCAAGACAAGGTTAAGTGATAGAAAACTATTCTGTTTACTCAAAATAATTTTCATCATGAGTGAGAAAATGGCGGAGCAAGCAGACAAGGATAGGTTCTCACCTGTTGACGAACTAGATGGATCCTCCAATAGTTTTAAAGATGTTAAAATTAAACGAGAGTCACTAGTTGACAGCATTGATGACTTGGCAAATGTTACGATGCCATGTGTAGAGGAAGTGGATTCTAGCATTAAAATCAAGAAGAAAGTGGAGGAATGGACTCTGGATGATTCAGGTAATGTTATGGCTGAGAGTACTCCAAACCTGGAAAATTCAAATCCTCAAAATGTTTTAGAACAGATACTTGCTGGAGAGGGAAATAACCAACTTCTGACAATAATAACTGCCTTAAGCGCTCAGATGAATATAGTAAATGCAAATGTAGAATCGGTAAATGCAAATGTGGAATCTGTAAAGTCCTTGATAAAAAGCGAGCTGAAAAAGGCAGAAACTAAACTTACTGGCGAAATGACTGAATTGGAAAAGGAACTGGATATTCGTTTTATTGAGTATTCTAAGCAAATGAGAAAGGAACGCCAAACGTAATTTTCGGAAATGGACACTAAATTAACGGAAAAATTAACGTTTGTTCAGAACGATTGCAAACAACTGATTACTGAATCCACATCTGCAGTATTGACTCAATTTATAGAGCATAAACCGAGTAAGGTGGCGCAGTGGTTAGGCACTGGAGTCGCATTCGGGAGGACGACGGTTCAATCCCGCGTCCGGCCATCCTGATTTAGGTTTTCCGTGATTTTCCCTAAATCTCTCCAGGCAAATGCCGGGATGGTTCCTTTCAAAGGGCACGGCCGACTTCCTTCCCCGTCCTCCCCTAATCCGATGAGACCGATGACCTTGCTGTCTGGTCTCCTTCCCCAAAAACAACCCTAAAGAGCACAACAAACAATGTGATGACTTTCAGCAAATGATCCTTGCTGAACAGATGGAATATGAGCAAACTGTGGACGAAAAATTAGTAACTTTGCATACTCAAGGGAACAAAGAAAACTTACAGATGGTTAAAGGTGCTGTTTCTGAGATGAATCGCGTAATTAGTGTGGAACGTGATAATAAGCAATCGTGTCAGTCTACCAAAATTGCTCGTAACTAAGTAGTTGAGAAACAAATATTTAATCTTCCAGAGGAAACCAGTAAATTGTCACATAAAATTGAACATTATCTAACCTTTGGATATGCAGATGCAGCTTTAATTAACTGCAGGAAGTTTGATTACTTTGTTCCAAATGGTAAAGTGCATCCGAAAGTATTTATTCAAAGTTTTTCCTACCGTATGGGAGGCAGAGGAACAAATTGCTTTTGTAGTAGGATATTTAAAGGAAGATGCCGTAATATGGGTAAATGGCATCGTGGATTCTTGTAAAGCGATAAAGGAATTTCATGATAGGTTTTTGAAGAAATACTGGTCTAAGGAAATACAAGAAAATTTGATAAGGGATTTTCTATGTGGAGAGCCGTATCTGGCATACTACAGTTTGTTAACAGATATCTGCGAACTCTGGAGGGCAAAATTAAAATTAATTGAAACAGGTCTAGATGTTAAGTCATTCAGTTGTAATCTACAACGTCTCTTAGCATACAATTTATAGCAAGCGATGATACCAGCACTGCGACATACGTATGAGAATTATTATCGCTATCGTGTATTGTATTGTATGTTAACTGGGGGCCTAGAAACGACGGAGAGGCTCCGTCCCCGCCGCAGCCGCAGTGGTCCACAACTCCTAGGCGACTGCTGCAGTCCACTTCACCCCTCCGCCGCCCCACACCGAACCACTCTTTCAGCGTTATTGTGTGGTTCGGCCAGCAGTTAACCCCCTCCCCCCAAGGAACGTCTCACACCAGACAAGTGTAACCCCTATGTCTGCGTGGTAGAGTAATGGTGACGTGCTCGTACGTGGAGAACTTGTTTGTGCAGCTATCGCCGACATAGAGTAGCTGATGTGGTATAAGGGGAACCAGCCCGCATTTGCCAAGGGAGAAGGAAAACCGCCTAAAAACCATCCACAGACTGGCCGGCTCTCCGGACCTCGACACAAGACCGCAGGGCAGATTCGTGCCGGGAACCAGGCGCTCCTTCCCAATCCGGAAAGCCGTGAGTTAGACCGCATGGCTAACCGGGAGGACATTGCTATCTTAGTAGAGTAGAGCAATTACACAGCTGCAGACTAACAGGGTGCGAGACAGTCAGCCGCCAAGGGAAACCCACCAGCAGGTAATTACGATGCGCGCGCAGCCAGTGCGCATGTACAGAGGCAGAGGACGGCGCGGACCATGGCATGTGCGGAGTCGAAATTTCGACAACAATAACACACATGATGATCAGTTAAACTAATAGGTGTCTCAGTGCGGGATCGACTAGAGACAATACAGGTACCTGAGGTCTACGAAGTTACACACAGCCCGTGAGGGAACCTGAAATGTCGGGTAATTTGCAGGCGGGGCCTGGAGGGGGCGCAGCAGTCGAACCGAGCCCAGGATACCCGAGCCAGGTCATTAAGTGCTGGAGAAAGGGGGGTGGGGGGGGGGGATGGGGGCGCTCTCATCTTCAAATGGTTCAAATCTCTCTGAGCACTATGGGACTCAACATCTGAGCTCATCAGTCCCCTAGAACTTAGAACTACTTAAACCTAACTAACCTAAGGACATCACACACATTCATGCCCCAGGCTGGATTCGAACCTGCGACCGTAGCGGTCACGCGCTTCCAAACTGAAGCGTCTAGAACCACGCGGTCACAGCGGCCGTCCTCTCATCATCATTCAGCATTTAAAAGATAATGGAAGTTCGCATGTAAGTAACGGAAAGATGGGGAAACAGAATTCAGACAGCATGTCTGACTTTTCCGAGTTGTTTAAAGAACCATTGACAGAAGACATGGTTAACATAGAATCAATGGATAACACCTTGCCTACAAGTAATTTCAGCCGTGAGGTATGGAGTTTGTGGTCTCCTGATAATGAAGAGCAATTAAAGAAGATTTATGGGGGTACCAGGGGTACCGGTATGAAATGAGCATTTTTATTTTTGTGAAAATGAAACACTAATTTTGAATTGAAAAGTAAAAACATTTTATTCAAAGTACTGACCATTGCTTTATATACATTTTGACCACCTTCCTGGCAATTTCTGGACTCCACACCAGCAGAAATATTCGTCTTTTGAAGCAAACCAATCAGACACCCAATTTTCGACTTCTTCGTAGGAATCGAAGTGTTCCTCAGTCAATGCGTGTCCCATTGATGAAAACAAATGGTAGTCGGAAGGGGCCAAGTCTGGTGAATACGGCGCGTGGGGTAGCAGCTCCCAGCCAAGTGTGCAGGTGCATTGTCGTGTAAAAAATTACTTTGACATGTCTTCTGGCCCATTCTGGTCTTTTATCGATCAATGCATAGTTTAAATTGATCATTTGTTGTCTGTAGCGATTAGTATTCACAGTTTCACCGGGTTTTAGAAGCTCATGATACACCACACCTTTCTGATCCCATTGATCCTTGCCGAATCGATCCGGTTTTGCAGTCGATGTTGATGGTTATCCCGGATTAACCCATGATTCTTCCCGTTTAGGATTCTTAAAATAAATCCATTTTCTATCGCCAGTAACAATTAGATGCAAAATTGATTTTCTTTCATGTCTTTGAAGCAAAATTTGACAAATGGTTTTTCGGTTTTCAATCTGTCTTTCATCCAATTGATGTGGCACCCGGTTTCCACCCTTTTGGATCTTTCCCATAGCTTTCAAACGGTCAGAATTGTTTGTTGTGCAACATTTAGCATTGCTGCCATTTGCTTCTAACTCAAAGTATCATCTTCATCCAATATTACTTGCAATTCGGCGTCTTCGAACTTTTTTGGTGGTATTCCACGTTCTTCATTTCTTACATCAAAATCATTATTTCTGAACCGTTGAACCCATCTTTTGCGTGTTGCTTCTGATAGCGCATGATCACCATATGCCTCAACAAGCATTCGATGCGACTCTGCAGCACTTTTTTTCCAAATGAAAACAAAAAATTAATGCTTTCCGCAAATCATCACTTTCTGGTACAAAATTCGACATTGTTTCCACGATGAAAACATATGATGTTGTTTGTTCCATGACTTGATATGTACTAAATATCTTTGACAGATGTCATACCAACCAAACAAAAACAAATTAAGGCTCGTTCACAACGAATGTCCCCTATCGACACATTTGTATCTTAACGCTCATTTCATACCGGTACACCTGGTATTGTAAGATTCTAAGTAGATAAATTAGAAAGTAACCACCTGGTAAATGGTTTGTGGTCTCCTGATAATGAAGAGCAATTAAAGAAGATTTAAAGGAGGTAAGTGGTGTTAATAATAGTATGATCGCGGAACAGGATATTGAAGGTGGTAAGTGGTGTTAATAATAGTATGATCGCGGAACAGGATATTGAAGGTGGTAAGTGGTGTTAATAATAGTATGATCGCTGAACAGGATATTGAAGCTAATGGAATGCTTATTAATAATTATGAAGAGGATAGCGAATTTATTTTTGAAGGAGACCCCAGTGAGGAGCCTGAGTTTGTCTCTGAGAGGATTATCAGTGACGAGGAACTTCGTAATTTGGATGCACAAGAGGGGTGGCATCAGGCACAAAACCTGTGGAACTTACCGCTTCACTATAGGTTGTCTGGTTTCCGTCGTTTTTACCTATTGTTACCAATAATAATGAGGGAAGAAATTGTTCCAATTTTAGTGTGTGTCCAGAGAATTCTATGAACCAATCCCAAAGAAAGAAATTTTTTCAGTTTGTTCAATTATGGGTGTAAAAATTGTAGGTGCAACAGGTAAACTTTCCAGTGCCATTAGACATGAAGTGTGGAGCCCATGATGATGAATGGAAAAATGGTGGATTTGCTTTTTTTTAAAAGTGGCCAAACTGGTTCATGAGTTGTGTGTTTTCTTAAAATTATTTTGTTCTTATATTTTTGTGAGAGTGGCCAAACTGGATCACAAGTTTTAATTTTTTCCAGGTGATTTATCTATGGACTTTCTTCGTTCAAAGTGGTCATAAGGGTTCACAAGTTGCAACAAGATTTAATTTTTTGAATCTTCAGTAATATCTACGAATTTTGAAATGACAGATAGTTTTTTCATATGTTGTGTGTAACAATTCTATGTAAGACTGAGAGAAAGGGATTAATTTTATTTAAAGGCACCAATAGTAATTTTAACAATAATAGTGACGTATGAGCCAAACATCTTTGAGAAATAAAAATGTCGTGGTCTGTGGTGCTTACGACATATAACAAACGTTAGATGGATGTTGGCTCGCTTCGCGCCCAATTTAATACAGTCTGTGGGGCATCAAAATTCTCAAGTGACTAACCACTGGCACTGATAGATTAATAAATAGTATGCAACCCATGTTATATTACATTCCAGGATTTGGTTTAGTCATAATGGTAGTCAGGTGTAATAAATCTCAGAGTATTAAATGGCTCCACCGACCCCACTAACCTCCAAACTCTTCTTTCCTCGTGCCCAATTGTAGACATGTGGAAATGAAAGGGCATGTAGAAAAAATTGTGGAAATACCGCATATACGTGTTGACGTTCCTGTGACCACACGTCGCCTCATTGCATGGGAAGTCTTCTCTGTTTAGAGGATTCAACTGCGTTTATTGTGATGAAAAGGCGACAGAAAAAGAAAAGTGAAAAGCAGCTGTAGGTAAAGAAGAGAAATACAAAGTGACGACATTTTGTTTCCGAATTTCAGTTTACAATGAGATTTCAGATTTTCTGCAAGGGACGTTGCAGCGATAAGGCTGGCAGTAACAATTCTCTAGCAACCGGCGATTTATATATGTGTTTGAACTATTTGTTTTGCATTTCGCCGGCCGAAGTGGCCGAGCGGTTCTAGGCGCTACAGTCTGGAACCGCGCGACTGCTACGGTCGCAGGTTCGAATCCTGCCTCGGGCATATGGATGTGTGTGATGTCCTTAGGTTAGTTAGGTTTAAGTAGTTCTAAGTTCTAGGGGACTGCTGACCACAGCAGTTAAGTCCCATAGCGCTCAGAGCCATTTGAACTTTTTTTTTCTTTTTTCTTTTTTTTTTTTTTTTTGCATTTCGAAACTTAGCGTTTCTGTGATTATTCCTCAAACTGAGAAATATGTAGGGAAGTTTCTTTATTCCTATGTCAAAGGCTAATTAACTTTCAATATATCATTTGTATTTTATTTTTTTACACAACTTTAATCATGACATATTACATGTAGATTAACGAGCTCGAACTCCACAAATTTGGGAATTTCATAGATACCAGATTCCACCAGAACGGATGTTGTGTTTTCCTATTTTGTATGTTTTCATCATCAGTGTCCTTTATTTCTAATTCTAGTAGTTTGTTGAGGAGCTACTCATACCACATCATTTCTTTTTTCAGATGTCAGTTGCTGTGCTATTAAGTTGCCATAGCATGAAAATTCGTCCACATTTTGCACAAACTCCTGCCTTAGTTTTCTTTGTTTTCCTACTTCAAAACTAATAGTAACATATTTCTTACAGTAATTTGATCAGGGACATTTTATCTAACACATGCCCTCAGGGCATCACATCTCAAATTTTGAGTCAAAATTAGAAGCAGCATTCCATATGCTTCCAAATGGTATACATCGGAACATAAAATTTACAGTGGAGGTGGAGAAGAATGGGAAGTTACACTTCTTAGATGTGCTGGTGGAGCGAAAATCAGATGGAAGTCTCGGACATTCTGTGTACAGAAAACCGATGCATACAGATTTATATCTAAACAGGCATAGTTTTCACCACCCAGCTCAGAAGAGAGCTATGCTGAATACCTTGGTACACAGAGCAAGGACTATCTCGGACAAGGATCATTTCGGCTCCGAGATTTACCATCTGACGACGGTATTAAAAAAAAATGGATATTCCGATCGTGATTTCAGATCTACTCTGGCGAAGAAACCTAGGAAGGACGCTGTCGAACAGATCAAGAGGACCAATAAATCGCGCGGCTGCCATTCTGCGGTGCAACGATCAGCAAGGTCGGCAGAGTCCTGAGCCGGCAGGGAATCAGACCAGTCTTCCGGCCACCCAGGAAGATTAAGGAAATGTTGCGACCCGTGAAAGATAATCTCGGCCTGAGGGTACCGGGAATTTACAGTATTCCTTGCGAATGTGGCAAAAATTATGTGGGCCAGTCTGTAAGAACTGTTGCCGATCGCTGTGTGGAACATCAGCGTCACCTGAAATACCGGAATCTAGAAAAACAACGGTGGCTGAGCACAGTTTGTTAAATAAACATACGATTTTATTTGATGAAACAAGACTACTTGCTCACGTTTCTAACTATTGGGACTCTGTCATCAGGGAAGCAGTTGAAATTAGACTCTGTGAAAATAATTTCAACAGAGACTACGGTTATGCACTCAGCAATGCATGGAAGCGCGCAAGAGCGCAAAGGGAGACTTCTTACATTCCTTGCAGTTCTCCGCCTGTTGCGATGGATGGCGCTGCAAGCAACGCTGGATAAAGGCGCAAACAAAATCTATGGGTATAGAGGACGCCACCTCGGTAAGCGCCGTTTTCACCGTGACATCATCCAGCCAATAGCCGTCCACTGCTTATAAAAGCGGAAGCCTCACCAGTCCACGACAGTCAGTTTTACCCCTGACGAAGATGACGGAGGTAGTCGTCGAAAGCTTGGGATTTTATCCAAATTTGACGCGGCAAGTAAACCGAGAACTTTTTATGCAAGCATTCCATATGTTTTTTCTTGGTCTGTAATCGGCTACGAGTTTGAGCATGGTTCCTTTGGAGTCAACAGACATTATTGCACATAAATCGGTTCACACGATAATCTCAGCACACTACACACTCAAACACACATGAGCCCCAACTGCCTGTCATTTGTTTAAAAGCGCAAAGCCAGGAAGCAATGCATTTTACACACGACCTCCATTTCCAAGAAATTATGCATACAAAAATGTGTATGCATAGTTGCGCTGTTGGAAATTTGTGTGTGTGCACAAAGCTGAACACAAGAAAGGCTCTGAATGGACCAATGAATTTGTGTGAGCGTACCTAAATGTCAAGGAGGACGCTAAGTTCACTCCATCAGGGTCTTGTAAGATTCCTATACAGGAGATCTAGGTATTGTGTGACATCATTATGAAGTGTGCGCACTATATTGAAGACGACAGGGACTGTGTATCGGCTTTTTGTGATTGTTCAAGATGCTCAACTGTGGTAGCCATTCTTGCAGGTGAATTAAAGGAGCAGCTTATCGTATCTTCCATTGGTATATTCACTGCAATTATGAAAGGATCATCACCTGTACTACCGTGACCCGCACACTCTTTTGATCGGTTGTAGTACAAATTTTTAACAAACACTGATTTTCGTTGCAGACAAGTCTTGGTGTGACTGAAATGTTATGTTGATGTGGATGAAACGTTAAACTCCAATCATCCTCCGTATAAGAAAAATGTGTCAAATATCTAGGCTGGCACTGCAATTTCAAGTAATTCCTCATATAAATAATGAGTGGTCTACGTTGTATTTAGGACTTCTAAGATTTCCAGCAGATTTAAATCCATCGCTCACCTGAACATCCAGGCTTACTACCCATCATGAACGAAATCTCTGCTATGTATTTCTAGCAAGTTGTTCGCAACTGACATTTCAAGAGAGTGAATCACTGAGCAGGGTAGCACTATTTCTATGATGTCACCCTGCAGGTACTAACTTACATGGTTCTGAGTTTAGAATCCATTTCATCTTCAGTGATGTCAGAATTCAACATGACTGACGTGGGAACATGAATGCAGTCCAAAATAGTATTCCACTTCTCGTGGCCTAAGGTCGTCTAGTCCCTTCACCACCAAATCATCCTCAGTGCAGGCTTATTAGCAGTCAAATAAACCTATCACTTAAGCTCTGTACTCCATAGTGAAAGGCTGATCATCATCATCACCAAGTATCATCAGACATCTACCAGATCCAGGCAGAAGAAACTGACTCACACACTTAACATTAAGTATTAAGCCATTCCTCTCTCTCAATTTTTAGTATTTGTTATGTGTGTGTGTGTGTGTGTGTGTGTGTGTGTGTGTGTGTGCGTGTGTGTTTATATGTATTCATGGTCTTCTTTTATTTCTCTATCCGTTCAACAGCTCCCTGATTAAGACGATGCAGTGCCTAATACGTTTAAGGGGCGGCAGTCGCAGCAGGAGACATCAAAAATGGCTCTGAGCACTATGGGACGCAACTGCTGAGGTCATTAGTCCCCTAGAACTTAGAACTAGTTAAACCTAACTAACCTAAGGACACTACAAACATCCATGCCCGAGGCAGGATTCGAACCTGCGACCGTAGCGGTCTTGCGGTTCCAGACTGCAGCGCCTTTAACCGCACGGCCACTTCGGCCGGCAGGAGACATCAAGGAAGCATGCAGATACACTTCCTGACGCACCTCCCAACAAGTTGAAGTGAAAATCCCATACATTTAAGGAGAAGCAAAAACCAGGTCAGAATGCAGACAAGCTTCCTGGTGGATATCCCAACCCAATGGAGTGGAGATGAAGTCAGCAATGAGAACTGTTTCCAGACTTTGAATTAATGCTATATCCATTACTGGCACCAGTGAGTCAGCATGCATACAGCCTCTCTGACGCAACACTTTATATACTGGAGCAGGACATGGATCTGTATCCAAACTCAGACTGTCCACTATGTCCAAAACCTGTACCACTCATCAAGCCTCAGCTAAGTCATCACAGAGCGTTATTGTTCATCACTACTTAAAATTGACAGCCAATGGATCGAAGTGTGCTAATGTTGGTTCAACACCTGACACAGACTTCGAAGTTATAGTGGACATAGAGAATGTCCAGTGGCGTACAAAGATGCAGTTCAGTAAATGGAGTGAGATCAATTATGCAACAAGCTGAAATACAGGAAGGATTGCATAACAACCGAGTACAAACCATTCAGTCGGCATATCATATCCTTGGCAGCAACAGTGCATCCATCATCAACACATCTCGGGGTGATACAATGAAATTAACATCCAAGACTCAGCAAAATGTATGAATTTAAGGCATACAAGTGTCACGAACGAGCATTGCTTGTACAATGCAGTATGGATCACCAGGGAGAGACTCTGCCTCCGGCGATGGGATGTTAAGCTGCAGTATATCGTCTGCTGTCTATTGGAACGTGAAGTGCACAATAAAGATGAGGAGTTAAGTCTGTGTACAGATGTGTTTATGTGTACTGTACCCAAGTCTGCTAGTATTACTGCTATAAAAAGAAATTCCATACAGACAGAGCTTACAGACAGTGTTCCTAGAGCTATTGGTGCTTCAGTTAGTTTGTGTGAAATACATGCTGAATTCAAAGCATATAAAAATAGTTATTGGAAGGTATTGCAATATGATGAATAGGGTTGATCTAGAAAAAAGAGAATGACTATGTTTTTTCTTAACGATGCTTATTTATTTTCCACAGTTCACAAAGTACAAAATGTATGTATATATTAACTGTGAATAATAGCTGTACAAAATAAATAATATTACAACAACTTGCATTGTGTTTTATTCCCTCATACTTACATCCCATGATACATAGCAATACAGATTTTGGAGAGAGAACCTTACTAGTTCATACATTTG
This sequence comes from Schistocerca americana, assembly GCF_021461395.2. Taxonomy (NCBI): domain Eukaryota; kingdom Metazoa; phylum Arthropoda; class Insecta; order Orthoptera; family Acrididae; genus Schistocerca; species Schistocerca americana. Next base: position 369,589,919 of record NC_060120.1, on the reverse strand, counting down.
CAAAGTCAAACAGGGACATTACAGTCTACTTGCTGCTGCTCTGACCAAAAGACTTAGCACTTTTTATGTGAGGTGAAATTTTTACCCTGAAGGGACTGAAGGTTATGTTTTCTGGTACACCTTCTCACAGTTCCTTCCAACATATGGACATTATCACATACCTTCCTATCACATTCCTACAGTAGTGTGAAGCGCCTGCAACGTATTCAACTGTCAGGAAGATAGATTTCCGACGTGGTAGTGATTAGATGTTTGAAATTCTATGAAAATACGCACAGGCTATAGGAAAAAGAATTGAAATAAAACATGTAGAAGAAACTAATCGAATATAAGGTCAAGGGCGAGATGGTTGGATTGACAATGAGCAAGACAAACCTCACAGGTGATGTTGTATATCGAAGAAGAACTGACAACTACTGCAATATTCCAGACAGTTGTTCCACCAGAGCACTAATTTTAACTTCAGCCGATCCCAACTTAAATGGTTAGTTCATAGGTCTTCTAGATTCTTTTTTGCTGATTTTACAAAGTATTCATCCTGCTATCACAATTACACCTGCACATAGCAAATACAGCTTTTCAGGCTTCACTGAGATGAATCTGAGAACAAGAGAAATTGTTAAAGGTATTACAAACATTCTGAAAGTGTTCATTGGTTGAACTCATCACCATATCAAGAAGTTGAAGCTTACATAACGAATGTTAAAATTTGTCAAAGCCAGGGAGAGCTGTGGCCTAGCGTCTGGAACTGGTGACTATTTTTTGTGTTGAAATGTCATGTATAAGAAGGGATCGCAGCACCATCAGGAGTATGAATGTGCATCTCTGGATTTTTCTCAACATGTTATTAAGAGAGAGAGGACTGTCTTGGGCACTTTTGTTTTTCCACTTGCATATGGAGCAATGGGGGAACGAATATGTGCCCCTGTCAAGAAACTTTAAGCGTTCACTTCTGGTGAACCAGTGCGATTTGTGCTCTGCAGTATGAATAGGTCCAAGGAGCGTGCCTGAATGTCAGGTGCTGGAAATAGATATCCTACATTGGAGGTTAACAGCGCTGCATTATAGACAACTGGCCTAGAATTCCCAGGAATCTTAGGGGAGGGTGCCTGCAGCAGAAGCGAATGGAAGGCTTAGATTTGTGGGAAACATTAACAAGATGTTGTATCACCTGCACCAGTAATCGACCAAAATGTGTATGGAGCTCTCAATTTCCTTGCTGTTTTGGCTTTGGATCTGTAACAGAAATGGGAATGATGGACAAATCTTAAACTGCCCTTCGATTATGCTACCAGTACGTGTTGTAACTTTCGAATGGTGTCAGATACACTTACAGGATGTCACCTGGAAAGTGGGTTAACATATTTTTAGGTGGAAATTTCACTGGTTGCGATATGCTGTTAATTAACTTGATCATAAAATTTATGTGAAAATTCTATGATTTGTTGTATAAATGTCGCCTGTCATAATTTTGAATAAGGCTTGTTAGTATCGGCTGATCTCGGATTCTGTTGAAACCCATAAATGGTTTACTTAAGACTCAACTGATGTCGAATTTGATGTACAAATCAGTAATTTTATCGTCTTAAATGTTGCGAGCATTCTGTTTGGAGCTCTGTACAAGAGAAATTTGCTAGATGAGTGTATTTCAGGTGCTGTAAACGCAGTTCCTCCTACTATAGAGTGCGCCGATTGTGGCAGGGGCACATGGCCTGTATGTCATAGCGTTGGCCAGTTTAGACTCACATCAAGCAGGAGAAAGTGGATGGTACAGCCAGAGACGATGGCAGCCACATGGTTTGTTGCTTACATGGAACCTTATGATGTCATGCAGAGTGTGGCGAGTTGCAAGTAGAATACAGTAACATGTAGACGAGAGATGCTGTCTTGCATTCCTTACTGTATGGTGTGGCGTCTGCTGCTCTATACTTGAGGGTGAAAATGGGTGAGTCTGTAATGGTGCATCGTGTGCCCTGCAACATTGGGTGCCAGAGATTGAGAACAGTTTTATGACAGACTTGGAGACTTACACAGTGCTGCGTGGACTCAGCCCCTCTGTGGCAAGCAGCATGATGCGGCACTGGCGAGGCAGTGTGCCTTACTTGGTCTGTTTTATGTGGCGGTGCAGGGCTGTGGCAGTCCCAAGGGGGGGATTGCAGATGGTTTACATGTTGTAAACTTACCAGAAGAGGCACTCCCTGGTGTGGTCTTTGTTTACATATAGAAGCAATTGTTCCTATCCTAACTTGGCTCTTAGCAGTGGTACGCAGATGGTGTGGTGGTGGACTTCTCGATCAGTCTGGTGACCATGAATTTTGTGAGCACAGAACAGGGTGCTCTCTCTGACAGCGTACCGGTATTTGTTTAAATAAATATGTAAGTGTTCCTCCTATACAATGAACAGTTTGGACTCTAACTTAGGGGAATAAGTGAGGATGGCACGTTGATGGCTGCTGCTGCCTGATACTCACAGCACTCACCGAGTGCAGTGCACACTGACTGCAGAGCAGCGAAGGTCTGGTGTAGATTCGTCAGTTAGCACAGGGAAGTGGTGGAGGCACAAACATCTTCTTTCCTCACTGGTGTTTGTTTAAATAAGGACGCAAGTGGAGAACTCCAAACTTAGAGTTAAGAGAAGCAGTGATCATACATCACTGAATGAATAGTAGCTTACAATAGGACTGAGCCAGTATCTTACTTCTGGGCCAATGCAATGGAATTCTACACTGTCATAAAAATAGCTCAACAGGTCTGAACTGCTTTGTGATACCATAGAAACCAGGGTCAGTATTCCAACTGTGAGCCCGTATGCCACAATATCTCAAGTCTAGGGCTATTATGCCCCAGTATCTCAAGTCTATGCCAGTATGCCGCAATTCTTCATTATTGTAAATAGCCCAACAGCTCTCAGCTGGGTTGTAACACATTGTGTCAGTGTCAGTATTTAAAGACTTGGATTCTGACCGTACACTAAGTTTGCACCAGTATTCCAAGTCTCAGGTTGTGATGTCATAGAGCTAGGGACATTATTCCAGCTCTGGAGCATATCAGAATTCTATACCGTTATAATTAGCCCAATAGGTCTGAGCCTGCACAGTATTCCAGGACGGTCAAACTAGTAATGCACCAACTTGCATTTCTCTCCAATTTATACTTTGGACAACACCCATACTTCTATAGGAAATGCACTAGCGCACTTGCGCTGTTTTTTGAACTTCCCACCAAAATTTGAATTTAACGCGATTTTGTTCGTAGCTCAATTGACCTTTGTAAGATGGATGAGTGCTAAGGGTGGGGAAATCCGATGACTCATTGATGATGTAGATGGTACCTCTGATGACACAATCTGCACCAGATCCCACCCAGAATAACTATAAACATAACCTTCTTGGGAAACAACATCTGAACTATATGTTGTTAATGTCTTTATTGCGCCATGCAAGTGACGCCAACTCTATGTCAGTAGCTTGGACCTGTGTCAGGTTGTGACAGAACAACAGCCTTCATTTCATTAATTTCATAGGCACTACCGCAAATAAGCACCACATTTGAGGATGATCGCTTCTATAAAGTGTTGTCAGGAAACTCAGCTGATCAATGCGATGTGAGAGAGTTGTTGGCAGTGAATGAAGATATATCCCAATTTTTCCATAGTCAACAATGAGTTTTAAGTTAGCAGTGATGTCTTAATGTGGTTTACTTAGAATAGAGGCTATCATGATCTTGTTTTTGCAACAAGATGCAGAATTTTATGTTAGACACTATCCTATAGGTTGCATGTGAGTGAAATCACTATGTATCTTCCACATAAATCGATTTCAAAATCTATGTTGAAGCATATGATAGTGGTTCAAAATCTAGAAATAAGGTAAATGTTACCCATTCGAAAATTTCAATGCAAAATAGCAAATTATCTCATCCAAAGTAGCTTTCAAACTCTTAATATGCACCACACTGAAAACCAAACTCCCTCCCCCCTCGCTCAGTGAGTTTATGTTTCTCAAACAGGTGACATACAATAAGCTCATCCTGGCATTTATATCATTAAAAAAACCTTCATGTAGTTTTGATGTTATTCCAGACTATGTTATAAACGAAACAGGATATCATGAATCACTCCTTTACCACTGATACATTTCTAAATCTCCTTAAAGTTGTGAAGGTAACTACCTTGCACAAAAAGGGAGCCACAGGCAACATTAATCATTACAAGCTTGCAGCTCAGCATACTGGCTTGTCAAAGATCTTTGAGAAGCTTTTTCACAATAGATTGCTAGAGTTCACTAACAAAAACTTCTTGCTGTCAAACAATCAGCATAGTTTCAGGCAATCAAGATCCACAACTACAGCAGTCTATGAACTCCTACATGCTATGTTAAAAGCCATAGATGAAAAGAAAATGGCTTCTGGAATCTTCTTGGACCTATCCAAAGCATTTGATATTATCGAACACAACGCTATTATATAAACTGGAAAGAAAGGGATTAGAGGTATTCCAAATGAGTGGGTTAGGTTATATCTTACTAACTGACAACAAAAAGTTTTTCTTAAACAGGACAAATTCATTGGAAACATTATAAGAACAACAATATATACATCAAAAAGGTACAATGAAATATGGTGTGCCACAAGGGTTGACATTAGGTCCAGTACTCTTTCTTTTGTACGTAGATGACCTGAATGAAACTGCTCAAGCCAAACTGAGAACTTATTTCCTGATGACACTCGTATTTTAAGTACAGGGTTAAACCAAAAAGATCTTCAAACATATACGGACACATCATTGCTGGAGTTAACCCATTGGTTTGAAAGAAATAAGCATATCATAAACACTGAATAAACAGCAGGTATGAACTTTCATATATCGAACCCTAAGCAACGAAATGACCGCTCATTGGAAATTAATAACAAAAGTTTAAAACTGGTTGATGATATGAAAATGCTAGGAATATATCTGCAGAGCGATCTAAAATGGCAAGCACATTAAATTTCTTACAGCTAAACCATAATCAATCTGTTATATGATACTTAACACGAGCTGTAACAGAACAACAGTAATACAGGTGTATTACACACATTTCCAGTAAGTAGTTAGATATGGAATAATATTCTGGGGGGGGGGGGGGGAGGGGTGAACCTTGTACTCTATCTATATTCAAAGCCGAAAAACGAGCTATCAGAATCATCTGCAACATATAGAAACAAGAGTTGTGTTGCCCTCTTTTCGCAACATTAAAGACACTGAACATTCCATACCTTTACATATTTGAAACTATAGTCCTTACAAGAGAATATATAGGAACCTCCAATTCATACCAGTAAAAGAGCTCTATGCACAGTCATGGAACAAGAAACGGCAATAACAGCCACGTCTCCTATGCTAGGACATCAACCTATCAGAAAAGTTCTGTTTGTAGAGTATGAAATTTTATAATCACCTTCCCAATGACATAAAATTATTAAAAGAAGAAAGCTTGTTCAAAAAAGCTTAAGACATTTCTGATAGATCAGAGCTTCCACTCTGTGAATGAAATCCACACCAATTGAAGTAAAATTATCAAATGTAATGTAGCAAACACTAGGGTGCTTCTATTATTGTTATATATATGAGGGTCATTCAATAATTAAAGAGACAAAATGTAGGTCGGGGAAAAAACTGTTAGTAGAGCAAGTCCATGGCTTTAATTTGACATCACTGGGATGAGCCCTCATCAGCTGATATATCACCACTGTTTTGTTTATAACCTCAAAAATACATTTCAAGTTGTCGAGTTCGCTTGAAACGACCACATTAGTTGAACAATGTCCTGTTATTCCTTTCTACTTACTGAAGGCGAGCAACCAGTGAATACATACTGTAAGATTTCTAAAGTTTATGGTGAAGGTTGTATGAAATGTGGAAATTTTTACAAGTGCATTGAGCAGTTCAAAAATGGCCATGACTCAGTGACTAATGAACAGTGGTCTGGCTGACCAGTTGTTTCAACTCCCTCACTTGAAAGTCGAATTGATGACATTATTCATGCCGACCGCCGTCTCACTGTTGAAATGATAGTTGGTAAGGTTCAAGTTACTACTGGTACAGTTCATAACAGTGTCTGTAACAAGCTAAAGTACCGTAAAACGAGCAAGATGAGACCCAAAGGAGTTGACGTGGCAACACAAGGAAACAAGGTCAAGAGTGTGCACAGAGCTAAAGGAACATTATGAAAGAGAAGGTGAGCACTTCCTCAACAAAATTTTAACTTGTGATGAAACTTGAGTTCACTATTATGAGCCACAATCAAAAAGCAAAGCATGGAGTGGAAGCACACCAACTCACCTGTCAAGAAAAAATTCAAAACCCAACCATCACCAGGAAAAGTCATGTTGACAGTGTTTCGTGATGCTGAATGTCCATTTTTTTGTGATTATTTCGAAGAGCAGCACACAATGAACAACCAATTCTACATGGATTTGATTTTAAACAAGATGAAGCCAGCCATGAGAGAGAGACGTCGTGGATCTCAGAGGAGAGATGTGATTCTCCAGCAAGACAATGCACGTCCTCATAGTGCTCAACTAACCCGTGAAACCATCGACAAAATGGGCTGGGAAGTACTGCTTCATCCCTCTTTCACTCCTGATTTAGCACCTAGTGATTTTCATTTGGTGCACTGAAGGAGGCATTGCATGGGAAGAGGTTCCAGGACAACCAGGACATGTGAACATCAAGATAAAGAGTTCTTTGCAGCCGAAATAAAAGAGCTTGTAGCTTGTTGGGTTAAGTGCATAAATACTCAAGGGGATTATGTTGAAAACTATAAAAAGTATTGTTTTGTAAAAATAAACGCTTTTTTCTCCAGAACACTTTGTCTCTTAAACTACTGAATGACCCATATATATATATATATATATATATATATATATATATATATATATATATATATATATATATATATATATGTGTGTGTGTGTGTGTGTGTGTGTTGTGTGTGGGTAATCTTCATCTCCCCTGTATTCTGTACTGGCTTGTCCTGTATCTGTACAAGATGTCACAGGACCAAAATTAAATAAATAAATTAGGCGCTTGAGCTATTATGTTGTATAGCACTTGTCTTGAGGGTGGGGTAAATTGCTTAAAAGTGAAAGTAGGTCAGAGTAACCATGACGAGACTTTGGCCTAGCCCAGAAAGAACAATTCGCTGCAAATGGGTCAAACTGTCGAGTAGTTTTTGAGTTCATAACACTATGTATGCAGCATGAATATACAGATGGTTATTTTCTCAATTCAATTACAAATTGGTTTCTTTTCAGGAATTGGCCTAAATAGACCTTCAGAAAGTCAGTTCAGAAAAATTGTTCAATGAAAAGATAAAGATAGCAAGAAACTATGATCAGCACTTGGAAACTGGCTGCGAACAAGAAGACACAAATATGTTAAAAGTAAATCGACATGATAGTATTGTATTACAAGAACAAGATAATAAAACTGTGTCAGAAGAAATCAGGCACAGTCAGATCGCTCCAGCTGAGGTGGTCACTAACTGTGGAAGAAAATCAGTCAGAGCTAAGTCTTTTTCCAATGGCTAGCAGTTCTGCAGATGTTGGTGAAGCCTCCACAACTAATGTTGTCATAGATATACAACAAACTATGCAATACATCACTTTCAAAGTAGGCAACAATAAAAATCCTTCACCATCTATTGGCTGTATTATGCATTACAGTGTCATGTTACCCCTCAGAAGGATGTGCGGACCAGTGTACTAGTGTTTTTAGTGAGGTATATAGATGACAGTTGTCATTTGTGGACGCTTTATTGAACCGATCACAAGTAATGTGACAAAGCAACCTAAAAATGCCTCATCAGTGCCCCCAAACATATTTAAAAGTGTACAACAAAGTGGATAAAGAGTAAAGCCTTCTATAAGGTGAAGGAATTTGAAGAATGTACAATAGATGACTTAATGTTTTGAAATGGGAGTTTAAAAAATTCAAATTGTAATGTTTTGTGAAACTACCATTGCACTACCGTGCCATATTGTATAAGGTAACACAGAGGTAAAGTTTATCATTATTAAAATGTTTACACATCATGAAGGTATGAAGATACTAACATGATATGCTGATTCACTGTGAAGCACTGTATTAGGATCGCAAAATGTGATCAGTTTGTATAACAACATAATTTCCTAAAATAGTTACTCAAAAAAGCTCCTTGTAACACAATTAAGTAAGAATTAATGAAAAATCATGGTATGTTGTAAATATAAGTGTACATTAATTTATTTGATGACCCTGATTGCATGTAAACATGTTCAAAGGTGAATAAATAATCTATTCGATTTATACATAGGTTCAGAAAACTAGATAAAAAATCAGTAGTGTGATATCTCAACGAGGAACTTTCAACACAGGGCTGGAGCAAGTAGCGGAGCTCTGGTCCAAGTTTAAAAGAATAGTTGACCATGCACTTGATAGATCTGTACCCAGTAGCACAGTTCACGATTGAAGGTAACCTAGATGGTATATGGTCACTGCAAAGAAACTTCTGAATGTACAGAGATTACTGCATAACAGGTATAAAACCAAACGTAGGACAATAGATGGCGAGATGCTAAATGAAAAGCATTTGGCTGTTAAGAGAGCAATGCCTGATACTTTCAATGATTACTGCAGCAGAATATTGTCAAGGGAACTCTCACAGAACCCAAAGAAATTCTGGCTGTGCGTAAAGGCTGTTAGTTGCACCAAAGTTAGTGTCGAGTTCCTAGTGAATGAGACAGGAACTGAAATTGAAGGTAGGAAAGCAAAAGCTGAAATTCTTAAGTCCGTTTTTAAATGTTACTTTGCAAAGAAAAACCCATTAGAATTGTCCCAATGTAATCCTCGCACCATTGAAAGAAAAATCAATTAAGTATTAGTGTCAGTGGTGTTTAGAAACAGCTGAATTTGTTAAATTTGAACAAAGCTGATGGAATCCCTGCCAGATTCTGTACTGAATTTGAGGCTGAGTGAGCCCATCTTCTAACTATAATCCCTAAAAAAAAAACCGTGACCAATTCTTGGAAGAAGGCACAGGTCACACCAGTCTACAAGAAGGGTAGTAGAAGTTATCCACAAAACTACCATTCAATATCCTTGATACAAATTTGTTGTAGGATCTTAGAACATATTCTGAGTTCAGACATAATGAGGTAACTTGAACAGAATGATCCCCTCAGTGCCAGCTAGCAAGGATTTCAAAAATGTCGATTATGTGAAACCCAACTTGCACTTTTCTGACAGTACTTTTTTGAGAGTTCTGGATCAAGGCAATCAGATAGATGCCATAGTTCTTGATTTCCGAGAAGCACTTGACTTAGTATCACGCCTATGCTTATTGTCCAAAGTATGGTCATATGGGATATCAAGTGAAATTTGTGACTTTTTTGTAGGAAGGTCGCACATGTTACCTTGGATGGAGAATCACTGCAGAGAGGTACAGGAAGGGATGGCTGGCAAAGCTAGTAGGTGACGGTGTAATGGGTCGTGGTGGTGGTGGGATCACTAATGGAAAAACTCCTGTAGTAGTTGGTGTTAGTAGAGCTGCACCTTTTTTAGACTGAAGTCAGAAAATCGGTATACCTGCTTAAAGAAAATCTCTCTAACTAAGGGCTCACCTTCAGAGGATGTAATGTTCCCAAGTAGAGAAGGAGTTAACGTATTTCATCACAATATAATAGGAATTAGAGATAAAATTAGTGAACTGCTTATAGATGTTGACTGAAATTATTGGTATATCACAGCACCACTTAAATAATTCGACAATTTGGAGGCTTCCGTTAGCAGGATACAGATCAGCTGGCTGTTTTTCAAGGAGTTCCTTGCGGGATGGGGGAGAGGCTATGTATGTAAAAAACAGTATTCCATTTGAGTCAATAGACGTATCATGGCACTGCACTGCACAGCTATTTGAATGTTGTGCAGGGGTAGCTGAATTTAGTGAAACTAAACTTCTAATTGTTGTTGTTTTCAGGTCCCCTGACTCTGACCTCAGAGCATTTCTGCTCAAGCTAAAGAGGGTTCTTGATTCACTTTGTAGGAAGGACCAGAAATTAGTTATACATGGCAACTTCAGTATAAATTTTGTATGTGATGGTGCAAGAAAAAGGATGTTGCTAGATCTCATAAATTAATATGATCTGATGTAGACTGTGTTTTTTCCAACTAGGGTGCAGGGGAAAAGTAGCACAGCCATAGCAATATTTTTATTCATTCTTCATTACTAGATGGGCATTCTGTTAGTAAAAGGGTGAATAGCCTTTCAGACCATTATGCACAAATTTTAACACTAAAAAGCCTTAGTATTCAAAGAAATGTCTCATTTAATTACAAACTAAGTAAGAAAGTTAATCCAACAGCAATAGAGAGTTCGTTAAACCTTGTCAAAGAACAAGAGTGGCATGATGTTTATAGTGCCGATAATATAGGTGATAAATATAATGCTATCCTTAACACATTTCTCATGCTCTGTGAGAGTTGCTTTCCATTAGAACGTTCTAAACGGTGTACTAGCATTAATAGACAGCCTGGGTGGCTAACTAGTATGATAAGAATATCATGTAGAAGAAAGTGGGAATTATATCAAAATGATAAAAGTAGTCACAATCAAGCTACAGTAGCCCATTACAAACAGTATTGTAAGGTGCTTAAAAATGTTATTAGGAAGGCAAAGAGTAAGTGTTATACATCTAGAATAGCTAATTCACAGGATAAAATTAAAACTACATGGTCAGTTGTGAAGGAAGTGTCTGGTCAGCAGCATAAGGTTAACAATATAAAGTCAGTTTGCAGTAAAAATATTTCTGTTACTGATAAATCAGATATATGTACAGTACTTAACAATCATTTTCTGAGCATTGCTGGTGGATTAAATAAAAATTTAGGTTCTACAGGGAATCATATAACTTTCTTGTCAAATGCCTTTCTGAGATTGATGTCTGAAATACTCCTCTGTGATACAGACAAGAAGGAGATTGAGTCAATAATTAAATCACTGAAGACAAAGGACTCTCGCGGTTATGATGGAGTGCCTAACAGAGTATTAAAGTAATGTGCTGCATATGTTAGCCCTGTATTTAGCCATATTTGTAAATTTTCCTTTAGGAATGGTCAGTTTTCTCGACGATTAAAGTACTCAGTAGTAAAGCCACTTTATAAAAAGGGAGAAAGGGATAACATAGATAATATTAGAACTATTTCTATGCCATCAGTGTTTACTAAAGTTATTGAAAATGCTGTGTATGTAAGGATAAGTGAGCATTTTATTTTACACGATTTGCTATAAAATGTACAGTTTGGCTTTAGAAGTCATTTAACAACTGAAAATGTTATATTCTCTTTTCTCTGTGAGGCACTGGATGGGTTAAATAAAAGTTTTCGAATGCTAGGCATTTTTTTGATTTAACTAAGGCATTTGATTGTGTTGATCACAAAATATTGCTCCAGAAGTTGGACCATTATGGAATATGGGGAGAGGCTCACAATTGGTTCGCCACTTACTTTACCAACAGACAGCAAAAGACCATTATTCACAATGTTGAGAATGACTGTGATGTGGGGTCTGAGTGGGCTATGGTCAAGTGGGGGTTGCCCCAGGGATTAGTGTTGGGGACACTTCTGTTCCTTATTTATATAAATGAAATGCCCTGTAGTACTATGGGTAACTCTAAAATATTTCTGTTTGCTGATGACATTAGCTTGGTAGTAACAGATGTTGTGTGAAACATTGGCTCAGTTTCAAATAGTGCAGTTCATGACCTAAGTTCATGGTTTGTAGAAGATAAACGAATGCTAAATCACAGTAAGACTCTGTTTTTAGAGTTTATAACACAAAGTACAACAAAACCTGAGGTTTTAATTTCACAGAATGGGCATATGATTAGTGAAACTGAACAGATCAAATTCTACATGTTCAGATAGATAGTAAACTGTTGTGGAAAGCCCATGTTCAGGATCTTTTTCAAAGACTTAATACTGCCACTTTTACTATTTGAACGGTATCTGAAGTGAGTGATCGTTCGACACGAAAATTGTCTACTTTGCTTATTTTCGTTCGCTTATGTTATATGGTATTATATTTTGGGGTAAATATTCCCATTCTAAAAGCATATTTTTGGCTCAGAAGAGGGCGGTTCAGGCAATAAGTGGTGTAAGTTCACGAACCTCTTGTCGACCCCTGTTCACGAGTCTGAGTATTTTGACATTGGGCTCTCAATATATATGTATATTCTTTACTGTCATTTCTTGTTAACAATATTAGGTTATTCCTAACGATAAGCAGCTTTCACTCAGTTAATATTCGGCAGAAATAAAACCTGCAATTGGATCAGACTTCCTTAACTCTTGTGATGAAAGGTGTGTAGTGTACTGCTGAATACATTTTCAGTAAGCTACCACTCGAATTGAAAACTGTTAGCAGTAATCCACGAGCTTTCAAATCGAAACTGAAGAGCTTCCTCATGGGTCACTCCTTCTATTCTGTCGAGGAGTTCCTTGAAAACTTAAGCTTATTCTTGTTGTATTGTTGACTGTGTTTACTTAAACTTATGGACCGACTTTTTTCTGGTTCATAAACATTTATTTTTATCTGTTATTACTTTTATGTTGTAACTTCATGTACTGACACATTCCAAGACCTTGGAGATTTGCTCCTCAGTTTGGTCCTATGGAACTTGAGAAGTAAATAAAAATAAAAAATAAATGTAGAAGTAACTTCAGTTGTGCCCCAGGGAGGTGTGCTACGACCCTTGCCACTCATCTTGTAAATTAATGACCTTGCAGACAATATTAATAGTAAATTTGGGCTTTATGCGGATGATGCAGTTATCTATAATGAAATACTATTTGACAGAAGCTGCAGAAATATTCAGTCAGATCTTGATAAGATTTCAAAGTGGTGCAGATATTGGCAACTTGTTTTTAAATGTTCAGAAATGTTAAATTTTGCACTTTACAAAACGAAAAAACTTAGTATCCTATGACTATAATATCAATGAGTCACTGTTAGAATCGGCCAGCTCATATACAAATACCTGGGTGTAACACTTTGTAGGGATATGAAATTTAATAATCACATAGGTTCAGTCATAGGTAAAGCAGTCATGGGGAAGCACAGTCGACCTACAAAGGAGATTGCTTGTAGATTACTCATGTGATCGGTTCTAGAATATTGCTCAAGATTGTGAGACCTGTACCAGATACCATTAACAGCAGATAATGAACGTTTGCAGAGAAGGGCAGCACGAATGCTCACAATTTATTTGATCTGTGGGAGAGTGTAACAGAGATGCTGAAGGAACTGAACTGGACGACTCTCGAAGATGGATGTAAACTATCCTAAGAAGACCTATTAACAAATTTTCAAGAACCAGTTTTAAATGATGACTCTAGGAACATGCTACAACCCCCTATGTATCACTCACGTAGGGATCATGAAGATAAGGTTAGAATAATTACTGCATGCACAGAAATAATTAAACAATCATTCTTCCCATGCTCCATACGCGAATGGAACAGGAAGAAATGCAAATAATGAACAAAGGGACATACCCTCTACCATGCACCTCACAGTGGTTTGCAGATTTTATATGTAGATGTAGATATTCTATTCTGTTCCATCTCAGTGCAGTGCAAGTTACACCAGCAGTGGTTTGATCCAAAAAGGGTGGACTGTCAATCATGTTGCTGCAGATGACAATGCCTCTCCATGTGTCATCTAAAGGTTGTGGACGCACTACGGGAAGACAGATCAGTACACAAGATGAGTTGGAGAAGGTCACTGACACATTACAACTCCATTTGAATACTGTTATCTGGTCACCTCAGCATTGTGGTGTCATACTGACAGAGCTCTCCAAGATGATTTCTGAAGACCACTGGTGCTGCTGTGTCTGATCAGATTGTAATGAACAGTCAAATGGTGATGTGTTCATTTAAAAATTATTGTACGACTATTGCTCAGCAACATCAAAACTGTGTAATGAACAGGTCACTAGAAGGACCCTATGACATAGATGTCCTGTTCAGGTATTCCACTTGACTAGACAACATCTTGCAGGTCGCCTTCTGTTCTGCCATTTACATGTCAACTGGCAACTTCGTCATTGGCGAAATGTGTTGTTCATGGATCAGTCCAGATATCCTCTGATGCAGGGTGATGGCTGTGTTCATGTGTGGAGGCCTGTGGTGAGCAGTACCTGCCAAATGTTGTCCAGGAAATCGACAGATTTCCAAGGTTCTGTGATGTTATGAGGTGGTTTCTGTGTTGACAGTGATATGGATCTTGTCGTCGTCCATGGTTGCCCTCCTGCTAGGCAGTACATCGAACTCATCCGGTTGGACTATGTGATGGCTGCTGCATATGGTGGTACCCATGTTGGTGGTCGTTCTATTCCACCCAGACTCTCCAAAAACTCTCTATCTGAAGAATAGGAACGGTTATTTTAGGGTGACCTCCAAAGACCTATACAGAGCACGTGATATATGCATCAGGCAGTGAAAACACTCATTGAGGACGTACATGACACTGAAGCTCTCAAAGTCTATTGAAAAGCACCCAACATGAGGCGATGAATGATTGTTTCCTCATTGTTTCCAAGACCTGTCTGGCGTTTCGTTTCATTTTATATTAACTTTCAGGGATGCAATGATGTTATGTTATATAGGCTACTTAATTTGTGAAAGATAAAAGTATAGTTTGATAACTTACCCTGTCCTCAGTTATTTCACAATGGAGTATGGCATAAACGCAAAGTCATGATCCCCTAATTTTTCTGAGCATTATAGCAGGAATACTGATACAGCAGAACTGGTTAGCGAAATATCAGCTTTCAAGTTCCATGTCAAAGAGCGGATTGAACATTGACACATCTTCCCCTTTAAATATCTTGAGGTTTCTTTTTTCAAAATGTGGTTCATGGGATGCCTGCCCAAACTTCTAAATTGCTTTAACGATAGTTTTCACGATGCCGATTGCTACAGCATCTTGAGAACGCAGTTTCAGCAAGTTAAAAATGATTTAAGGTCGAGTATGGGTGAAAGAAGACTGTCAAATTTAGCTATCTTATAGACAGAATGCGACACAATTGCTGAACTTAATTTCAGTGAGATAGTAAATCTTAATCATAGCTCCTTTCATTTCAGATTAACAGTTTATGGACTATCAATAATTTACAAGGAGCAAATCAAGTATGTTCTGTACTACAAATAACCATAAGACCAATATGATACGATGACACCGGTACATTAATTAGTTGTGTGCGATGTTTTTCATCAGTATAGTTCATTCAAGTAGTAGTTTTCGATAATGTTTCGTTTTTGTTAAACCTGCTCACGATATTAAAAAATTTGCTAAATCTATGTAGTAAAAATTGCAGGAAGCTAGTTTTAGGGGGAAAGGGGGGCAGGCGCAGCTTTGGCGGTTCCATCAAGGTCATCGACACGTTGATATTTTTATGTAACATCCAAAACGTTCCAGGTTTCATTCTTTCTGAGGGCACATTTATTTTCTGCAAATTTGACTGTAGTTGTAATATTGTACTGCAATTACGAATTTCAAAAACACGGAAAATGCTTTTATTTATTCGCACTAATTTCACAGATTTGAAATTCAAAAAAACAAGTTGAAATTTTGCTATTATTTTGCGTATTGACTTCCCTCTTTTGTTCAAGAAATGCCAACGAATTGTTTTCGGATCTGTGCATTGATCTGTTTTATGCTTTTAGCTGATTTGTTGTCATTTCATAATTAACGATACAAATGACCGTGTGGTAGATGCTGCCTGCCTATCTTTGAACCGCATTTTATTGCTTTAACGAAGTAGGTTGCAAATGAAGAACAATAAAAAATCAGCGGCGTTGAACTCAGGATACATACAATGATTACTTTGGTTTGGGATCTGAATGTGCTATGTATATTGTTCCAGAAGCGTTGAGAAACGTTATAGGGCTTAGCATCCTATTTTAATAGCTGATTTTATTACAAAATTACAAAACGGACAGACACAGCCATGTCTGTCCTATCTACAGATGGAGAAACGAGCATCAAGACACGAAACGTTGAAAGAAGACTGGTAAGTTATTAGGGAGAAAACTCAAATCACCATGCAACATCCGCTTGTATCGCTGCAATTCATACTATCAAAATTATTTTTCATAATTATGCTTCAGAAACATGTGACCGCAGGACAATGGTCGCAGCTGACAGACAGAGGGGAAAAAAAATCATCCGAGCAAATCAATATGCTGCACAGAATCGATTTGTGTAGCCTTAACATTGGAGTCACTTTTTATCGAATTTAACCAGACTTTTAGCGATACTGATCTTGCGTGATTAATGACAGGATCTCTACACTGATGGAAACACGTGTATCTGTACCGTAGTTATCGGTAGCTGCGAACACTTGTTTTCAATATTTTTGAAAATCAGCGCGTCGGAAACTTTTGTTTGCTTTTTCTTTTTTTGCCAAGGCATGCTCCCAGTGAGAAACTAAATGACAAAGAAGTTTTGAGACAATCGCTTATTTAGAAAGCATCACCTGTGTGTATCACCACTCTTGTTTTACATTGGATGTCTAGCAGATCATGGACGTAAATGAATTGGCCGTACTCATTAGAAACGGACTGATGGGAATTGGGAATCTTATTTTTGTTGCATGTGAACGACCTCTCGGGCAGAACGAGTCACACACTCGAATTGTTAGCTACGACACAGTTCTGTATGGGGAAATTATATCTCATAGAAAATAGAATTTTTGAATAACTTAGGACGCCGATTTGTTCCCTGCAACACCGTCTTGTAACAAGTACATAAATGCAATATAATGGCCTTGAGGTAGTGGAAAGAAACTGGTAGCTTTTGAGTTCAGTATTAGTGATCAGCTGCTGCACTTTCACAATGATTACACATATATAACATTACGTGGTGCTTGTTACTGTGAGGAAAAGACAATATCGTCCAGATTTAAGTTCATTTAAATCACATCAGGCGAATGCCAAGATACTTCCTTTGACAAGACACCCCGGATTTACTGCGGCATCCTTGTCAAGTTTAAGCTTGTGCGCCCTCTGTAATGTTTTCATCGTATCCTTGTACAATTCAAGCTTGTGCGCCGTCTTTGATGTTTTCGTCGTCGACTAGTGAAAGATCCTGATCTTTTTAACGAATATAGGAAATGCACGCCTTGGATTTTTTGGAAAATTTGTGACAAGTGTATTTACCTGACAAAGAGACTGCCAGAAACTGCCTTGTGTAATGACTATTTGAGTAGGCATACTGCTTGAGTATTTCTGATGAACCCTAGATCAGGCATGGGAGGAGGTTGAAGGAATTCAGAGGCATACTGCTGCCAATGACTGGCTGAGTTGTATCCACTGTTTTTAAAAACAAAGTTCCCAGAAAAACTTCGTTGTCAAAAGAATGTCAGGAGCTTAAAGGATCATCAAAGACAGGTTATTAAAAATTTTACTTTCCTCATCATATACTCGCTTAGGACCTTACGAACAATATAAGGAAGATTAAAGAACGCTCTAGCCCCAACATGGGCGTATAGGAAAGGTGTGTGTGTGTGTGTGTGTGTGTGTGTGTGTGAGAGAGAGAGAGAGAGGTTGGGATTGTAATATCTGGCCCCCTTCCCAAATTAAAGCAAATGTTTCTGGCCCCTGTACCACAAATGTCTGAATTCGAATGAATGGCGACATATCCGTAATATGATACGCATTTCTGAAGCATGGCTTTATACTGGCTGCAGACGGCGACGACGTAGGCTAGGCCAAATGTATGAATGAAGCTTAAAGAACAAGACAGCATAGCAGTGCCTGAAGGTGGCAGCCAGCTTGCAGAAATCAACGACACAGACGAGTAACGTGTGAAGTGCCCTTTTTGGCTGCCCTTGCTGGCTTGAGGCAGTGTTATCGGTACCACTAGAGGGAATTAGTCCTCAAGTGGAATGAGTTCATCCTGGTGTCTCAGAGCATTGAACTTTGCTGTAACCTATACACCCACATATTCCATTTTTGGCTTTGAGTCTAGATGATCGACTTAGTGAGCTGCTTTTAGCCTTGACTTATTTGTATTTATTCATAGCAGCTAGTTGCATGTGTTTGAAAATTTGCCTTAAATATTATACTGTGAAATCTTCTGCCCATGAAATTTTTGAGGCAGAGTAAGCCTGAAAAATTTCATGCAGACATATGCTATTGGTGTACAAACCACGTAGTTACTAAATTTCCTATGGTTTTCAGACTATAAAAGTGCCAGAGGATTTATTCACATATAAAAACTCAAGTTTAGTGTTTGTTCCATAGTCAGAAATGGAAAAGTAATAATAATAACCACCCACTTACCATGGATGTTGCTGAGGTAGGGTAGCATGTGTATCTCAGTGAGACACACAGCTACACTGTACGTGCAACCACAATCTAGGAGTGTCAGTGTGTGTGTGTGTGTGTGGGGGGGGGGACTCAGACTAAGGTATGGTTCCCAAAGAGGTGCATCAGCCTTTTCAATATTTTTTGGGGCAACAGTCTCAATGATTGACTGGTCTTACCATGTAACATTAGCCGGCGTGATCTTTCTGTGCTGTTACTGCAAGTAGCTGAAAGCAAGAGGAGACTGCACCCATTATTATTTTTTCCTGAGGGCAGGTAAAATATTCTCGTGGTGAAATAGAACCCCCTTTTGGATCTCTGGACAGGGGTAACTCAGGAGCAGATGTCACCAGGAAAAAACTGTCATATGTGTAGAACACAGGTAAGTTACCTTACTGTGAATCACATAGTGAACGCATTATCATGACAAAGATAGACATTCAGCCAACATCCACAATAGTATTACAGGTTTAGATCCACAGATGAAGAGATTGAAAGTGTACAATGGTTTATTTAGTTAAGGAAAATGAAAATTTAATTGTGTTTAATGATCGGAACTCGGTAGTAGGAAAAAGATGAGAAGGGAAAATAGTAAGGGAATGTGGACTGGGGAATAGAAATGATACCACCTGATAAAGTATAATTTAATCATCGCTATAATGTACTTTAAGAATCATGAAAGAAGGCTGTATAAGTGGAAGAGACCTGGGAACAGTGGAAGGTTTCAGATTGATTATATCATGGTAAGACAGATATCTCGAAATCAGATTTTAAACTGTACAACATTTCTTGGTGCAAATAACCACACTGTATTGGTTAAGAACTGTAGATTGAACTTGTAGAAGCTATAAAAATGGTGGACACTAATGAGATAGGACCTGATAATTTGAAAGAACCATAAGTTTTTGACAGTTTCAGGCGGGGCGTTAGGCAATGTTGGACTGAAACAAGGAAAAGGAATACAATAGAGGGCAAATAAGTAGCTAGCTTTTAGAGACAAAATTCCAAAGGCAGCAGAGAATTATATAGTTAACAGGACAAGGCCCAGTAGAAATCCTTGGATAACACAGGCAGTATTGAATTTAATTGGCAACAGGAGAAAATATATAAATGCAGCAAATGAAGCAGGTAGATGGAGTATAGACATCTAAAAATGAGACTGACACAAATATGGCTAAGCAGGAATAGCTAGAGGACAAGAGCGAGGCTGTAAAAACATACATGACTAGGGAAAAGATAAATTGCACCTATAGGAAAATTAGAGAGACCTTCAGAGGAAAGAGAAGCAGGTGCATGCATATCAAAATCTCAGATGGCAATCAAGCTCTAAGCAAAGAAGGGAAAGCTCAAATGTCTCTATAAGGGAAACGAACTTGAGGATAATGTTATGCATAGAGAAGAGAGAGTAGGTGAAGATGAGACAACAGATATGATACTGCAAGAAGAATCTGACAGAGCCTTGGAAGACATAATCAGAAACAAGGCACATGGACTTCCACACAATTAGTGAGATCCTTTGGATAGCTAGTCATGACAGATCTATTCCACCTGGAATGCAAGATATATGAGACAGAGGAAATATCATCAGACTTCAGAATGAAAGTAATAATTCCAGTTCCAAATAAGGTAGATGCTGACAGGTATGATACTATCAAAGCGCCAGTTTAATTGGTCATGGTTGACTGGTCTACACTCATTGAAATTATGAAGGTGGTAGGAATAAAATACAGACAGCAAAGTGTTATTTAAAACTTATATAGAAACCGTACTGCATGACAAGAGTAGGACATAAGAAAGCACTAACTGTTAAATAAGTGAGACAACATTGTAGCCTATCCCGAACATTGTTCAGTATGCTCACTGAACAAGTAGTATAGGAAACCAAGAAGTAATTTGGAAAGAGTATTGAGGTTCAGGGAGAAGCAGTGAAAACTCTGAAGTTTTCTGATGACATTGTAATTCTACCAGAGAAGCCAAATCACTTAGAAGAGCAGTTGAATGGAATGGATAGTGTCTTGATAAGATCGTGTCTGTTGTCTGATATCCAACAGACTGCAACATTGTGTGTGGGTAGTCAATTCATTCATGATCACTTTCTGGAACACAGGTACATAAATTAATTAATACAATGTAATTGGATGCTTATGTGTTGGAACATGTGTAATCCATAACATTCATTTCAGGTTACATTTTTATGAGTCTGTCCAGGCTGAGAACTAAGTCCCACAACTAGCAGTCACTTCCAAAAGTAAACACTCATCCATAGACCAAGTCTGTTACCAACATTGCTGCACTAAGGGCTGTGATGCTTTCTTATCCTCCTGGACAGTTTATTGTAGGCAGCTGATTCCAGGCTGGCAGCTGCTCTCTTCAGACTGCTGCTAAGTTTGAAATCCAGATGAAATCTGGCTCTTGCTGAAGATGAACTCTTGACAAACTCTTGGCTCCACTGGTTTAAGAAATCTGCAGCCCAGAGAAAAACTGCTGACTCACTGGGCTACTAGTTAGTTATAAAGCCTCATGAAATGATACACCCAATCTGCATGACTGGCTGAGACTGCTGGCAGCCTGGAGAAGAACTCTGCTGACTCACTGGGCTGCTAATTATAAAGCCTCATGAACTGATACACCCAGTCCACATGACTGGCTGAGGAAATAATAATCGTGAAATCGGTGTCCCACTCATTGACAGCCCAGGTGCTGTGATGTTGTTGTCTTGCCCAGTTGGTGCACATCAGTAGGTGTGGCGAAATGGTATGGCCATTGCAGGCAACCTCTGCAGACATCAGCCAAAGCACTCACCAATTGTGGTTCACCTAGATGCAGGATAAGCTGACATGCCACTGTGATTAAGGGTAACTACCTAGCAAGAGTAATGGCTTGGGAGGTAAAACAAGATGAACACTAACAAAAGTAAAAAAAAAAAAGAGGAAAAGATAATGGTTTGTAGTCGAATAAAATCAGGCGATATTGAGGGAATTAGATAGGAAATGAGACACAGAAAGTAGTGATGAGTTTTGCTGTTTGGTCAGAAAAATAATTGATGATGGCTGAAGTAGAGAGTATGTAAACTGTAGACTGGTTATAGCAAGTAAAGCATTTCTGAAAATGGAGAATGTGTTAATGTCAAATACAAATATAAGTGTTAGGAAGTCTTTTCTCAAGGTATTTGTCTGAAGTGTAGCATGGTTCACAAGTGAAATGTGCGCAATAAGCATTGCAGGCAAGGAGATAATAGAAGCATTCAAAATGTGCTGCCACAGTAGAATGCTGGAGATTATAGATAGGTAGATCAAATAATTAATGAGGAGGTACTGAATCATAATGGGGAAAAATTGTGCAACAACTTGACTAAAAGAAGAGACTGGTTTGCAGGACTTGTCCTTATGCATCAATGTTATTAGATTTAATGATGGAGGGAAGAGTGCATGTGTGGGTGAGGGGGGGGGGGGGGGGTGTAGGAATTGTAGAGAGAGATCAAGGTATGAATGCAGTAAACAGGTTCAGATGGGTGCAAGTTGCAGTATTATTCAGAGATAAAGAGGCTTGCACAGGACAGAGTAGTGTGAAACATGCATCAAACCAGTCTTCAGACTAGATACCACAACAACAATAATATCGCTAGTGTATGGAAATTAATCATTGAATATAAGGTAACAATGTAACCATTTTCAGTTATTGACGTATGCTTTAGATAGAGACTATTACTATGCTCATAGTTCCTTTATTTTATATTGTAGGGGAGGCACACTATTTCTGTAACTAATGAATAAAATTTAGTCTTCACCAGTATGGTAATGTTGATAGAGAGGCACCAACAGTCATTCTAATTTCAAATTCAGAGTTATTCATGTTGCGAATGGTACAGCTGACAAAAAAATAGGGTTTGAACAAATCTTATGTGTGGTGTTGAATCATATTGGAAAATAAGTAGCAAACTTACCATTTTATCATTTGAGTCCCACAGTGGACCAAAAATTGAAAAATGTCTGTACTTGACAGTTTATTTCTTATCTACAAAATAGAAAGAAAGACAGGATACCATAGTCTGGATGCAAACTGACATTTTTCTTGTGGGTTGCCTTCATGAAGGGGGAGAACAAATTACTTTTGACCTTTGACCAAGACGTGCATGTATGGCACACATTCACATATTTGAATATGGTGAACAGTAAACAGTGAACAGTGGATGGTGAACGGTGATTGATACATGGTAAATAGTAAATGGCAAAACAGTTACCCTAAAGTCATCAACATGAATTACAAAATGTATTACTAATTTCATGTATTTCATATCGCTTATCACAGACAACATAAGTTGATACTATAGGGTATAATGTGCATTGTTATATTTGTTAAATTTAATGGGAAACACTGATAAATTTGTAATGTGATATTTTGATTATTCTGTTAAGTGTGTACTAGGAAACAGGGTAATCTGGTAATATGAAGCCCCCAGAGCAATATTTAGTGAATATTATTTAACTCTCAGCTGTAAGATTGAGGTAAACAGTGGTACACTGCTTACAGCATAGAACATGGTTCAAGTGTTACAACAATATTGTATGGTTAGGGTTTTCTGTTTATGCATTATGTGACACTGAGTCAGAACAGCAAGGCCCTGAGATACCACACAGATGTGAGATGTCATTAGCTGTAATGTCATTGTTACACCACTCAGATCCCTCAGGACGCTGAATGTATTACTGATGGGTGTAGCTAAATTTTAAAAAATCAGTTCAGGCTGTTATTAGAAAACTAATGTCTATTGTAATTTTACCTATCAGTTGAACCATTCATTCACTGCTTAGAGTGGAAGCAATCTATGAAAGCAATCAAATGAAAACAATTGATTCAATAGGTTGTAGTTTCTTGTATTCACTTGGACCACTCATTCATCCTTTTGAGTGAAATCAGTCTGTGGCGTCGACAAATATGAACAACATATCTCTGCCATTGCAAGTTCTTTGACTTTGTAACCGAAAGGCCCACGCCAGCTTGCTTGTTCAGTTCGCTGTATGACTTGTTGTAATATGGACGTCTGTATAAAATATATCAAGTCTTACAGAAAGGAGTGTGTTTCCTTGGGCTACAACCCAACAGAAATCTCAGAGTGGTGACCCCGATATGAGGCACACTGTTCCACGTCTCCGCAAATTCGACATTCCATCTGTCTGATTTTGCCTTGTACACCTGGACCTTATCGGCCCCCTTCCCCCCTCAGAGGACTTGTGTTATGTTCTTCCTTGCATCAATCATTTATCTTGGTTGGTAGAGGTTGTACCTCTCACCAAAACAACTTGTGAAACTGTAGCTAAGGGTTTTGTTTCTTCCTGGATTTCCCACTTCACGTGTCCCGCTACTGTCACCACCAACCAGGGCCAGCAGTATGAATCAGCACTCTTCGCCCAACTCTGCCTACCACCCTGAAGCAAATGGACTGGTAGAATGATGGCATCGCACTTTTAAGACAGCACTGCAGTGTCAATACAGTCTTTGGACCGAGTCCTCCTGTGGGTACTCCTCGGCTTAAGGTCATCGTACAAACCAGATATCGAAGGCACCATGAGTCAGTTCGTCTATGGTGAAAACCCTGTCCTCCCTCGGGAGCTTTTACAACCTACATCCCCTGACAATTCCATCCCCCTTCCCAACGTTGTCATAGGCTGGATCCGAATGCATTTTATAAACATTTCCCTGACCCTCCATCTAGCCATACTCCCTCTCCCCCCCACCTCCCCCTGCTCCTACATGCCTTCTGATCTTCTTTCATGCAAGATCATTTTCTCTGCGATGACACCATCTGGGTCCCACTTTCCCCACCAATTCAGGCCCATAGGAGGTCATAAACTGCACCGATAACATGATGGACATCTGGGTTAAAGGGTTTCTCTCCACCCCGTGAAATCGGCACACCTCGACCCAGCGTCTTTCATGCCCGACAACATTATGCAGCCTCCCAGCACTGAGGACTCGCACTCAAGCTATGACCCCTCAGAGCTGCCACCACAGCCCTCACCTGAACGTGTGTCTGTGTCATCAATGCTGTTCCTCGGCTTCTCACCCTCTCCTCTACCTCCTCCCCTCTACCCCTTCTAGTGGTTCTGCAAACTTACGTCCCGCTCAAATGTGTGGAGGACATCACCATCCTCATTGATGCCGACCACATCTTCATCCTGCTGCAAGACAACTCACCCCACCCGACCGGGGACCCAGCTTGTCAGACAACCGCCCGCTCCCATATGGGGTCGATTGTATGCTCCTCTGAGCTACGGTAACCCCACTAGGGAGGGTTACAGTTCTAATGCTGCCAGCTGATCACGCAGGGTACACAGTCCCTCCCACATCACTCCATCCTTACACGCAGGCCGATGCCTCGTCTGCCCACACCACCTACAGGAGTTCCACATCAACCTCCCAGTGTGGTTCCTGCTGGAGATGGACATCCCCATCACATCACTGTGGACATGCCCCCCCCCCCCCTTCCACTGCCCTGAAACTATGCTCCACACTGTGGGGGAAGGGGGGGGGGGGGTGTATGGCGTCAACAAGTACGAACGACATATCTCCATCTCCGCCATCACACCACATGTTCTTTGGCTCTGTAACCTAGCAGCCCACGCCATCTTGCTTGTTCAGTTCACTGTATGATTTGTGGTAATGTGGGTGTCAGTATGAAATGTATCAAGTCTACAACCCAACAGAAATCCCACAAGTCTATGGGAGCAAACAAATGAAAAAAGTCAACAAAGCTCATTGTAGGTTCAAATATTGACTAGTTAATCATTCTTTCTTTTGAAGTAATACCAGACTATAGATTTTCTGTTGGTCAGACCATGTAGTCTTTATTTCTACTGAAACCACTCTTTTAATATTTTAGTTGGCTGTTGGCTGAGCTATCCATTTATTGGCTGAGCTATCCATTTATTCTTATGAATGAAAGCAATCTGTAGAACTTTCATTAGTTGAATTAAAGTACTGGTATACAACTAGAGTACACATACCCCCAGATGGTAGTCCTACCTCCAGGGATATTGGTACATGAAGACATGTCAGGGGTACACCAAAGCTAAAATAAGCATTATACATATTCATTTACATATGTACAGAATAGACAATTTAAAAGTGATTAATATATTGCTGTGGATAATGTTAATCTATATATTATTGACATATAACTAATTAACCTGATACATTTTTGGGGTTACAAAATCGAAAATAAAAATTACTTTAGTAGTACATGAAGAAGAGAGGAACAATGCCAAATTTTAGTGACTGTTTGCATTCTCTTTTACGGAGAAGGTGTAATGATGTCCATTAATTAAGAATCATTTGAATTTAGCCCTAAAATACTTATTCTCAATGTATTTGTGTGGAAGGTGTACATATTGTGCAGAAAATTACATCATTAGCAAAAACATACCCATGCATACTAACATGTTTACATTTTACAGCTTTTGAAAAGTAGCAAGTATTTCACAGGCATGAAAAGTACGGTTCAAACTCACACATTGGTTCTTCAGTTTTACAGTTTGACTAATTTCTAGCCATCATTTTAAACAGTTTGCAACCATGTTCATACCCTCTGGACATTGGGAGTAATCATGTGGGTTGCTTGCTTCCACGCACAGTCAGTAATGAGCAGAAACGTTCAATTGTTTTGACATTGTTAATTGCATTGTTGACTAAGCTCCATTATTGATTGTTGTCACTGTTATTGTTTTTCTAGTATTTGATTTTTACTGAGTACCAATAATTAGCTTGTAGTTAATTTTTTCATCCATGTTTATATATAGGCATTTATTAAAAGTTAACTTTGTCTTCGGATCAAAATGTCAAAACCCTAAGTGGTGTGGGAATGTCTGAAATCATATTATGGGATAACAGGTGACCATATATATAAAGGCAGTGGGCTGTATAGTATCTGCAAGGGTGATTCATGTTCTGAAACTATACTAATTAAAGAAATTCAAATAAAATTAACCAATGATGACAAATATTTCTTGTGGAAAAAGAAAATAGGAAAAACTATTTCTTATATGCTTTCTGTTCATGTAATCTCAGAATTCACAGAAAGAGAAGTATCAGCGATGGGTGCAAACCAGTCTGAAGGTGGTGACAGAGCTTCAACACATTTAAATTATTATTTATTTATTTCAACATAAATTTATAATGTAGCACCAGTTATTGAACTTTTAAAAGCAACCAAAAATCCATACTTGTTCCCAGAAGTATGAAGAGTTCGTATGTAGGTAAATGCTGCACCAGTGCTCTTGAAATCAACATCTAACATGCAGCACAGCAAACAGAAAGCTGTCTTAGCATTGTGATGGGAGACGCTTGTAATGGAACTGTCAACACACACCTCCTTCTTTCTTTTCTCCCCAAAGAACCCAATACACTGCAATTGAAAGTTAAGAATTTTCAGGTTCAGTATTATAATTATACTTATTGTTTTCTTAATTATGAGGGCAGTTCAATAAGTAATGCAACACATTTTTTTCTCGGCCAATTTTGGTTGAAAAACCCGGAAATTTCTTGTGGAATATTTTCAAACATTCCCGCTTCGTCTCGTATAGTTTCATTGACTTCCGACATGTGGCAGCACTGTACGGAGCTGTTAAAATGGCGTCTGTAAAGGATGTGCGTTGCAAACAACGGGCAGTGATCGAGTTTCTTTTGGCGGAAAACCAGGGCATCTCAGATATTCATAGGCGCTTGCAGAATGTCTACGGTGATCTGGCAGTGGACAAAAGCACGGTGAGTCGTTGGGCAAAGCGTGTGTCATCATCGCCGCAAGGTGAAGCAAGACTGTCTGATCTCCCGTGTGCGGGCCGGCCGTGCACAGCTGTGACTCCTGCAATGGCGGAGCGTGCGAACACACTCGTTCGAGATGATCGACGGATCACCATCAAACAACTCAGTGCTCAACTTGACATCTCTGTTGGTAGTGCTGTCACAATTGTTCACCAGTTGGGATATTCAAAGGTTTGTTCCCGCTGGGTCCCTCGTTGTCTAACCGAACACCATAAAGAGCAAAGGAGAACCATCTGTGCGGAATTGCTTGCTCGTCATGTGGCTGAGGGTGACAATTTCTTGTCAAAGATTGTTACAGGCGATGAAACATGGGTTCATCACTTCGAACCGGAAACAAAACGGCAATCAATGGAGTGGCGCCACACCCACTCCCCTACCAAGAAAAAGTTTAAAGCCATACCCTCAGCCGGTAAAGTCATGGTTACAGACTTCTGGGACGCTGAAGGGGTTATTCTGTTCGATGTCCTTCCCCATGGTCAAACGATCAACTCTGAACTCTTCAGAAATTGAAGAAACGACTTCAGCGTGTTCGTAGGCACAAAAATCTGTACAAACTTCTCCTTCTTCATGACAACGCAAGACCTCACACAAGTCTTCGCACCCGAGAGGAGCTCACAAAACTTCAGTTGACTGTTCTTCCTCATGCACCCTACAGCCCCGATCTCGCACCGTCGGATTTCCATATGTTTGGCCCAATGAAGGACGCAATCCGTGGGAGGCACTACGCGGATGATGATGAAGTTATTGATGCAGTACGGCGTTGGCTCCGACATCGACCAGTGGAATGGTACCGTGCAGGCATACAGGCCCTCATTTCAAGGTGGCGTAAGGCCGTAGCATTGAATGGAGATTACGTTGAAAAATAGTGTTGTGTAGCTAAAAGATTGGGGAATAACCTGGTGTATTGCAATGCTGAATAAAACAACCCCTGTTTCAGAAAAAAAATGTGTTGCATTACTTATTGAACTGCCCTCGTATCAAAGAGATGGATTTGATAGAAAATACTTTTTATTTATGAAATATTAAGTAATTGGATCTCTATGGTTCATAAACATTATTAATTATATCAACTGTAGATCTAGCTGACATGGATTGTTGGACTGTAAATTCATTTAGTAAATGATTTTATAATGTTCGAAGTTTAACACGTGATATGAAGAAAATAAAACAGATGATCAAGAAGCAGATAGAAGCAATGTCTGAATTGTGTTATTGAACCTGATCTTATCCGCTACATATGAATATTTTTATTTACAGGGAGCTACAATACTTTTTGAGCAATAAATCCATCAAAGAGCAGTAAGAAATGAATATTGAGCATTTACTCTTCTCACCTGATAATTTCTTGCACATGCTTAGCAATGTAAGCAAAATAATGAACTTTCTTTGAATTTTATTTTTGTTGAGTCTTTATTTGATATTAGGCAAGATTTATTTATTTAAATCCCATAAATTTTAAACAGCTAGATATTTGCATGGGTGTGGGACATGTCAGATTGTTACAAATTATACAGAAGGAACACATAAAAAACCCTCTTGCAAGAGGAGATACAGGTATGAGACAAAATACACATTAAGAGGTATAGACAAAATTACACTTAAAACAGTTAAAATAAAGGTAGATCTTAATAGCTACATAAAAGACATAGTAATGTCAACAATGATTCAAACTGTTGTAATGCATGAGTACATCAGATTTAATTACAAGAAAAAATCATAGTTAACACAATCGAAATATTCTTCAGCTGAATAAAAGGAATTATCTATTAGATACGGTAGTGTTTGAGCTGTTGTTTAAACTTGGGAAGCTCATGGACAAGTGATTTCAGTGATGGTTGGAGACCATTGATCCCCTTGCAGCTCTTGTAATGGACTTCTTTTTGTACAATACTAATGTTTTTTAATTCATAATGGACATCCATCTTCCTCCTGGTATTGTGGGAATTGTATGAATCATTGGTTTTGTGTAGTTGCTCATTTTTACAAATGAAACTTAACAGGATGTAGATCATGTCTCAATTTGGGACCTCAGTGTCTGGGATGTTTTAAAAGAGAATTCAGATATCAGTACTACTTTCATTAATGTTTTAAAGATCAAGAATCCGGAATTATTTGAAAAATTTAGGTGGAAAGCAATACCAATGAAATTATGGACACATTAATACTCGCTGAACAATCAGTGGTAATGGACAATAATTATGGAGAACAATAACTCATTTCTGACTTGAAAAACAATGGCAAATAAATGGTGATTTTTTCTTTTTTTTTTTTCTTTTTTTTTTTTTTTTTTTTTTTTTTTTTTTAATCTTGTTTGCACCTGAAAAATATTTAATGAAAATGACTAGTTTTGAGATATAAGTAGAAATGAGTGGGTTTGAAAATTCATTAAACGTGGGAAATAGCACCAAAACAACCAAACAAGAAATCAAAAGAGTCTGATTGAATAGAGAGGAGATTGAAGAAGAAAATTTGTCGATGAAGATGGAACGATTTTTTGAGAATTTTGAGATTCAAAACTGTAAAATGAGGAACGCTTTGAAAGCAATAGAACAAGATGTAAAAACTATAGTTACTGAAATTCAGGGAATTACAAATAAACTGTAATTGTAGTTCTAATGGTATTAATTGTAGAATCCATCAAAATTAAAATTAGTGTTAAAATGATTTAATAAATTTTCAAGCTTTGAATGCCAATGTTACAGAAAATGTTGGTCTTATGACTGAAATACACAACTTTAATCCTGGTATTGAGATAGATGCTCTCTTGTTGTGAAAACTGAACTTTCAACATTAGACTAGAAAATTTTGTGGAACATTATTTAGTAACACAAAACTGTTTGGGAGTGGTTCTCAGAATATGTGAAACATGGAAGCTTGATTAGTGGGAGAAGTACCTTAACGTATTTTGCAGACAACTGTACCTCACCGGGAAAGAATTTAATATTAATGCAGTAAGAGTTGAATAAATATCCAAAGAATTTCACTCTGTTGAAAGAATTGCTGGTCAGAACTTTGCAGTAAAACCAAGAGATAATAATACTAAAGTATGTAAATGTAAAGTTATGCATGTCATTTTCAAACAACTACATAGACATGGAGTGACTGTCAGATTACTAGGAAAATATAACAGTGAAATTAACTTTCATTTTAACTTTGTAATGGAAAAATCACAAGACATCTTACTGAGAAATATGAAGGTCCACCAGATAACAATATCTTTCAAATGAACAAAAGTGATGTTTTAAATATTTTTTGTCTACCACAACAGTGGAAAAGATTTTACTTAGTAGGTGTATTGATAATTATTAGTTTGCAGTATACATAGGCATGACATGCATGAACTTTTAAAAAATGGCACAAAGAACACGTTAAATGTTGGAAGTATGAAACAAACTATTCCACGTTTGCAGAGAAATTGCAATAGCATAACTACTGCCCTACAAACATGGAACAAGATATGAAAATAATCAGAATAAACAACAACAACGAATGGCTCATACCAATGCAAGAAAACTACCATGTCCAGAAAGCCATTGCTGAGGACAAACATGAGAGAAATGATCACACACACATCAGTACGGATTCTCTATTAAACGTAATAAAAGAAAATGATAAGATAAAATAAAATAAAATGCAATAAAACATCCATTTGTACATACAGCCATATTACAAAAGTGCATTTTCCTACACACACCATATACAGAGATGTAAATAAGGAACAGAAGTTGTCAGAGTACTCACTACATTTTTAAATACTTTATCCCAATATATGGCACATTTTGAAAAACCCATGAACAGCAAGTTGGCATAATGTTTTGAATTATGGCCAAGGTGTAAAAGTTATGTTTTTGTGTTTGAAAGCAACTGCAAGCTGACCAATAAATGTAACGAGCTAGTACCCACCGAAACAGTATCCACAACACTACTGGAAGTCCCAATAATGTAATACTGACATATGTAATTTCACATTTTCATGTTTTTTAATAACAACTTCGAAATACTGTCCTAATTTTCATATTTTTAATAACAACTTTGAAATACTGTCCCAAGATATTATGTAATAAGTGCCATGTTAGCTAGGAAACAGATTTTCAGATCACATAGATTAATAAACTGTTGATAATGACAGCAACGTGTTCTGAAGGAATAGCTGATGGAAATGTAAGTACGTGAACTGATTTTAGTTTATGTATAAATACACTGTGCTCTTAATGATCTATTATATGAGATTTAGTTGAAATAAATGTGGTAATATGTTGAAGTACAATCTTTGTAGAATGTTGATAGGAGAGGAAATATGACAGTTGTGATGTTATGATGATGCAGTAGCTGGTGGCAATTTTAATGTTAATGATGTTGATGAAGAGGTTGTAGTCTTGGTTAAAAAACTTTGTCTGACTATGCCAAATTTTATGTAGGGAAAGCTCGTTGTGTAATCAGTGATAATTGACAGAAAAATATGAAAGTAACATTGAATAATTATTATAATAAAAGCTAAGTTTTGGATAATAGAAGATGGTGGAGGTAGTAGATGAAATAATTGTTGTAGCAGAAATGTTGCTGACCATTTGATAACATTAAAAAAAGTTAAAGCAAGTCTGACTATGAGAAAAATTTATTATTAATGCTATTTGAATGAGGATTATATAGCATTTTGAGACAGTAGTGTTTGAAATATGTTAATATAAGAGATGATTTTGCTTGATGTCATAACATCATTAATTTTTCAATGTCAAATTTTAATAATATATTATTGTATATGTGTAAAGAATGATATTATTATTTCGTTTTTAAATCATATTTTAATGATTTTTATATATATTTATTTTATTTACAATTACAAATTTCACCTATTCTTCCTGCCAGAATGTTGTACCCTAAGAAAACGTTCATATTAGTGTATTTCTCCCAGAAAATAAGTCAGTCCAAGGTATTTAAGTCTGATATCCTGTATTGTAGAAATGCCAATATCCACTTACCTACTTACAGCTGGTAATGTCACTAGAAACTGATTAGTGATGTGTTTTTGTAGCTGACATTGCACTCTCATAAAGGGCATCCTAGTAAGCAAAGATGTGGAGAGAGTTCACACTCGTGTAAAGGACATGCTTCTAAACCAAGATGCGAAAAAGGCATTTTGCTCATGAAACAGACATTATATTAAGCCAAGATGTAAAAAGGACTGATACAGAGAAGATGAGTCTGAGTATGATTGTGCTTGTACCATTTTTTTTGCAAAATGATAATTATGCTTTATCTTCAAGTTAAAAAATTATGTTTTCTAATCTGATGTTAGGAACACTGGTAAATGATGTGCATGTGCACTATTTCAGCACTAAATGTATCTTATCTAATATTATTTTACTAGTTATCTAATCATTTTATTATGCCATTTGCAAATGTATGTTTGTTTTATGTAATTGTGTTTATAGTAATACTTAATTGTGACAGAGTCGGTGTGTGGCATATACATACAAGTTTTAGAAAGTCAGTTGTCTCTTTTCTATCAGATAAAAACAGCCTTTGGCAGTTCCATTATTTTGGGGTCAGCAGTTTGTTCACATATTTATGCATAAAAAATTTTGTGAGATATTGTAATGGAACTGTTCAGCGCACCTTTTTTTGTCAAGTATTGAAGAACCTGATATGCTCTAATTTAAAGTTAATAATTTGTAGATCCAATCTTAGTATCATACTAATTGTTTCCCATACTTAATGAGAGAGAAAAAATTGATAGAAAAGTTTTTGTTCATGAAACATTAATTAATTTATGTCTTTGGTTAAGATACATCAGTTATATTGATTGTACATGTATATCTTTGTATGAAAACTGCATATACCTCTGTAACTGTGAACAGTGAAAATAAACAAAGAAAAAATGCAAACATTGGTTTGTAGACTCAGTGACAAATGATACCTAAAAAGTTCAGGAACTTTGAAGCTTCTGGGATTCATGGTGGACAGTGGACTCACTTGGCAAGAACACACTGCACATGTGTGTGGCAAATGGTCGCAAGTCATATACCTCCTGAGGAAACTAAAGCATTGATAAGTGATCAGTATCTGCTGACAGTATATTATTTACTGTTCCATATTAGCTATAGCCTGTGACTATAGGATAAACACCAATCAGGGAACTGGACCACTGCAGAGCCATCTTCACATGTCTAGGAGTGATCACAATTTTCAGTCACCTGTCTCATGTATGTGATTTTCTTTATTTTATTTATTTTGTCCATATAAATCTCTTTTTCAGTACATACATCATACACAGGATATGGACAGAAAATCTTTTTATCTATTGACTTTTCAAACATAAAGTATTTAAATTTTTGTGACAAATTGGATCTATGCAGTAAATAATCACATTTTTTAAAAAAATACTGTACATTTATAACTTATTTCTATAGTTAAAGGCACAAATTACATTTTTTCTTGCATAAGATACTCTGAGATTGAATAGTAGCAGTTTTTCAGAAGGTAGTCTGTCACAGACTTTTTAAAGCTCTGTAGTTCAGGAAGGGATTTTATATGTCTTGGTAATCTGTTGTATAGTTTTGTTTGTGCATGATATACACCTTTTTGGCTTAATGTGGTGTTACAATGATTAACATGTATGTCGCTGTCTGACCTGGTACTGTAATCATGGACACTTTTGTTTTGAGGGAAAAGGTTTTCTTTTCTCAGTATACTTTTTTTGACATGTATGACTACATCCAGTATATAAATGCAAGGAAGGGGTAAGATCTTTAGATCTTTAAAGAAAGGTTTGCATGAGTTTCCGCTGCTTACTTGTTTCATTATTCTTATAACTGCCTTTTGTTTCCTGAAAACTGTTATGGCCTGGTGTACATTTCCCCAGAAAATGATACCATTCTTCAGTATTGAATGCACATGAGCAAAGTATACAGCCCTAACTGTTTCTGCACTAGTACTGTTGCAAAGAATTCTTACTGCATTGCTGAGTTTTGCTAGTTTGAATTTAGGGATGTGATGTAAGTGTTCCATGTGGAAGAAAATCATGAAACGTTCACCAGCAGGATTGACATCTACAATTATAACAAGCACAGTAAGGAGGACATAGACATCCCAAGCTCTTGACTCTCTATGATGAGGGACAGTTTTCCAACAGTAGCTATTAAAATGTTCATCCATCTAAATACCAAAATACAGTCCTTGTACTTGGTGAAATGTTGGGGTAAGATGTTGCACAACATATGCCAAAAACCACTGCACAGTTTAAATCTGTTCTTCAACAGTGAAACAACAAACTGGACTCCCTAAACAATGCACTGCCATATGAAATGAAGTGAACATGTAGGTGTTGAAAATTTGTCATTCTATATGCCATTAAGTGTTGTGCTATACTTATGTAAATTTGTTCTGTATTATTATGCATACTTATGCTTGCTGGTTTCTGTATTATAATGCTTGTATAATCTTAACCTTGTAACACTGACTCAGTCTATCCAGTCTTCGCTGGTGAATAGTGTAGCTATGGTACGTAGTCAGTCTGTGAGTCAGTCAGTTATGGAGTACCGAACTGGAAGCTGACATCAGCTGTTAGACTGTAAATTTGTGTGGTAAATGATTTTATTACATTTGAGTTTAATATGTGGAAATATAAGTGATATGAAGAAAATAAAACAGGTTATGAAGAACCAGATGAAAACAATGTTCAAAACATATTATTGAATCTAATCATAATCA
Source organism: Schistocerca americana (assembly GCF_021461395.2). NCBI lineage: Eukaryota > Metazoa > Arthropoda > Insecta > Orthoptera > Acrididae > Schistocerca > Schistocerca americana. The sequence continues at coordinate 369,555,001 of NC_060120.1, read as the reverse complement.
CCAGATATGAGCATTTTTATTTACAGAGAGCTTCAATATTTTTCAAACAAGAAATTCATCAAGGAGCAGCAAGAAACAGATATTGAGCATTTATCCTTCTTGCTTGAAATTAGTTGCACATACTTAGTGACGTTAACTAAAAAGGTGCACTTGTTTTGAACTTTATTTATGTTCATTCTTTAATTTACATTAGAGAGGATCTTTGTTTTACATTAGAGAGGAATGTGCCTCAAGCTGCAGAAAGGCCAAGCTGCTGTGACAAAAGGCTCTGTCCTGGCACTAATGCAAGGCTTGTTGTCACACATCCAGACCCCATTGCTGCTGTCAGGACTGGAATGCTGTTAATGCAGCATTGTACAAGAGACAGACTGTTACAATGACAATCTGGATTATACCACATTCAAACGTGGCACTGCATCACTTTTGAAGCCTACATGAACAGAAATAGTATCCTGTCACAACAGAACTGGGTTGAGCAACCATAAATCCCACCTTGTGATGATGAGCCCCTCCTCTTTTAATGCAAAAAACAATTAAATGTAACAATGTGAGCAATGTCTAATTTTTGTTTACCTCAAATACACATTTTTTACTGTGCTAACACTAGTAAGTCTGTAAGTAAGTCCCATGTCAGAATCTATTTGAACACGTGTTGACTTCCATTACTTCTTATTCAGTGACCTCTACCGAGAACAGAAAGATGGAGTTGCAATGAAAAGCCCATTGTCACTTATTGTTGTCAGTTTGTTAATGGATTTGTATTTTTTTATTAATATTTTGCCTTTGCCATTCATTTCATTCCTTTCATGAAATTATTTATAATATAATATATTAGCATTATTTACAATATAAGTAACATATAAATTCAAAATAAAAAAATTGTTTTCACATATGGACTGAACCTCACAATCCTCAGATTACTATACTGTACTTCTCCTGCTGTGCCAGCCATTGGGTGGAAACTGTGCTAGCATAAATGGCTCATGCCTCATCTGTTCTATGCCAAAAATACTATTTATTTGAAATGCCTGGCCATCTGGAGCTCCCACATCTATTACTTTCATTTCCGGGCAAGCCCTGCATAAGCCTTAAATTTGGCTGATGTCAGTGATGTCAAGTAGGCGTGGTCTTCTTGTTTGCCCTTTTTCAAATAATTATGTTGTTTCTGAGACTGCAATATGTTCATATGCCAGTCTTTCAATGGTCAGATGTCACCTGAAATTTTCAGTTTGGGACCAGCTGGCATTAACGTAACAACTATGAGAGATCTCAAGAAAATATGCCTGGTCTACAATGTGTTAAAAGTTGGTAGGTGAATCTGTGCCTAAATGTCTACTGGGCGGTACTTCAAGGCTGTCCTCTGTTTATAATGTTTTAATACCTCTGTGTCATGTAAATAAATTCCATGCTTTATTTTGTGTCATTGGGCAGCTTATTTTGTCAACTAACTGCAAACTCAGAAAGTTCATCTGTTCAATTCCAAGAAAAAGTGCAGTGTGATAGCATTTGCCACTGTAATATTGTGTGGTGGGACATTGCACGTATCTACTTGAATAAAAACATTTGACGAGACACTGAATCAATGTATAGTGTTTCCGATGGTAATTAACATGAGAAAATGCCATATAATTCCTAGAAGTCAGTTTACATTTATTCTACAAGTCTTTGACCATTAAGACTCTGTGGGCTTAATGGGCAATGCAGTCAGGCAGCAACACAAGATTGTAAACAGACATATCAGCCAGGAGGATTCAGTTGTGAATTAGATGTAAGAGTGTTGCTGGCAGTATGGTTTCTTTTGCCCAAATTTTTTATTTTATTTTATCTTTATTTTTTTTATTTTTTTTGCAAATATCTTCAGTAGTGTTATTTTTATGACATGTGCAAAGTATCTAAAAATCTCATATATTGACATAGGATTTTTCTCACTTCAGTATTTATTACATTCCTTTGGTCACCAGTGACCTAATTGGTTTCCCTAAAATCTGTGCTAATGACAGTCACCAATAATTTCGGAACTTCGTTATTATTGTTTATATGTAAACTGTACCCAATTAGTAACTTTCAGATAAAGAAGAGAAAAAATATACATAAATATGTGAAACTGCAAAAAGGTGAGAATTTAAGGAGATGGGACCTGGATAAACTGACTAAACCAGAGGTTGTACAGAGTTTCAGGGAGAGCATAAGGGAACAATTGACAGGAATGGGGGAAAGAAATACAGTACAAGAAGAATGGGTAGCTTTGAGAGATGAAGTAGTGAAGGCAGCAGAGGATCAAGTAGGTAAAAAGATGAGAGCTAGTAGAAATCCTTGGGTAACAGAAGAAATATTGAATTTAATTGATGAAAGGAGAAAATATAAAAATGCAGTAAATGAAGCAGGCAGAAAGGAATACAAATGTCTCAAAAATGAAAGCAACAAGAAGTGCAAAATGGCTAAGCAGGGATGGCTAGAGGACAAATGTAAGGATGTAGAGGCTTATCTCACTAGGGGTAAGATAGATACTGCCTACAGGAAAATTGGATTCCATAGAAATATTGGAACACGTGAGCAATACTGACCCTACGACTTCTCTTAGAAGCTAGATTAAGAAAAGGCAAACCTACATTTCTAGACTTAGAGAAAGCTTTTGACAATGTTGACTCGAATACTCTCTTTTAAATTCTGAAGGTGGCAGGGGTAAAATACAGGGAGCGAAAGGCTATTTACAATTTGTACAGAAACCAGATGGCAGTTATAAGAGTCGAGGGACATGAAAGGGAAGCAGTGGTTGGAAAGAGTGTGTTATTCAATCTGTATGTTGAGCAAGTAGTGAAGGAAACAAAAGAAAAATTTGGAGTAGGTATTAAAATCCGTGGAGAAGAAATAAAAACTTTGAGGTTCGCCGATGACATTGTAATTCTGTCAGAGACAGCAAAGGACTTAGAAGAGCAGCTGAACGGAATGGATAGTGTATTGAAAGGCGGATATAAGATGAACATCAACAAAAGCAAAACGAGGATAATGGAATGTAGTTGAATTGAGTCGGGTGATGCTGAGGGAATTAGATTAGGAAATGAGACACTTCAAGTAGTAAAGGAGTTTTGCTATTTGGGGAGCAAAATAACTGATGATGGTCGAAGTAGAGAGGATATGAAATGTAGACTGGCAATGGCAAGGAAAGCCTTTCTGAAGACGAGAAATTTGTTAACATCGAGTATAGATTTAAGTGTCAGGAAGTCTTTTCTGAAAGTACTTGTATGGAGTGTAGTCATGTATGGAAGTGAAACGTGAACGATAAATAGTTTAGACAAGAAGAGAGTAGAAGCTTTCAAAATGTGGTGCTACAGAAGAATGCTGAAGATTAGATGGGTAGATCACATAACTAATGAAGAGGTATTGAATAGAATTGGGGAGAAAAGGAGTTTGTGGCACAACTTGACTAGAAGAAGGGGTTGGTTGGTAGGACATGTTCTGAGGCATCAAGGGATCACCAATTTAGTATTGGAGGACAGCGTGGAGCGTAAAAATCGTAGAGGGAGACCAAGAGATGAATACACTAAACAGATTCAGAAGGATGTAGGTTGCAGTAGGTACTGGGAGATGAAGAAGCTTGCACAGGATAGAGTAGCATGGAGAGCTGCATCAAACCAGTCCAGGACTGAAGACCACAACAACAACAACAAGTGAAGTATCCATACAACTAATGATGAAAACATTTTAGTAACTTTTGCACTGATTTAGTTTCAGAGTAATTAAGATCTTTTGTAAAAACAGTGTTACTGAAACAGAATGCCATATTTTGTCAAACTAACCAGCATAATTTAATAGAAATTATTGTTGTATCCAAAAGTCCCCAGTCAAAAAATTTGTATTCCACTATTCAGTTATTCACAAATGCAAATTTTTAATTGCAACTAATGAAAGTACAGCAAACAACAATAGCTGAATGTAGTTTTAAGTATTGCCAACATATTAGAGGAACATTTCAGAAGCCAATATAGCCAGTCTGTGGAAAGTCATGAAATGACTAAAGTCTGTGTCCAAAATGTACTGTGGAAGAGTTAGCACAAATCTCAGTTTGTACAGTGTGCTGTGCTGAGTTTTATCTAAATTTTGTATCCAGGAGATCATTCTGTAATTTAGTGTCTGGTTTCAATGACTTATTTGACAGAGAGTGTGTAATTGTTATTATGGACTGTGTCAGACTTCAATAGTGTTCATTGTGTAATAGATACAGAATATGAACAGTTCTACTTCCAAAAGTTACTGACTGTGCACTGTTTTCACACTGAGTTGACTCTTTGATTTCAAGGACAGTGTTTCAAGAATTTCATACAGTGGCTGTGGTAGTTACAAATGTTTGTCACATGTGAACTTCTGTGAACAACTGTGGCTGTGTTATCATTTTATGGGACATCAATCGAGTGTAGTATGTGGCTAGTCAATTATCTGTTCATAAATTATGATTTATGAGACATGATGTGGCCATAAACCATAGTTTATTCAACATCAAAATGCAATTAAAGTGTTTGAAGCGCAAACCTGGTGCAAACAACATAATTTGAAACAGCCTACTTTAGACAATCACGTCTCCACCAGATTTGATGGAGGCACTGCTACTGGAGGCCTTTTAGCATGAGTGAATATGGTTATGTTACAAAGTTCAGTTGCAGTCAGGTTACATGGACTCTCTCTCTCTCTCTCTCTCTCTCTCTCTCTCTCTCTCTCTCTCTGACCAATACATCAAAAAAGTGATGACAGTCACCCTTTTCCATCTCCATCTTGAACTGAGTATTCAGGTGGATTGGTTTAGATTTTCTAAAAAGCCGTTTAAATTCTCCCTTTCATGGGGGCAAACAACTTAGGTGTCATCCACATACGTGAAAAAATGCACAGTTTTCAGTGCCATCAACCCCAGAGGATGTTCCTGAAAGTCATCATAACCAAATTGGCAATAATAAATGACAATTGGTTTTCCAATGCAAGTCTGTCTGTCTGTTCATAGTAAAGGTCACTGAATAAAAATTAATCGAAGTGAACAGATGTTCAAATTTCTTTGTTAATTCAACACCAAACCTAACCTCACTTAACTGAAACAAACCAGACAGACGAATGTGTGTGATTAGAGTGACCAATCAACATAAGAAATCTGCTGAGTTTTAATATGCACACACTAATATACTAGTGGGCTCAACAAAGAAGAAAAGTGTTGCACTTCATGGTATGTCAGAGCACCAGAGTCGCTGACAATAGGAATCCCTCCTTGCAGAGTTTTGAAATGCCATGTAATTTATTTGGGAGCACAGCATGAATTAAGACTCTGGACAGACTCCTGTGACAAGGAATTTTTATCAGGCTGCTGAATAAGTTAGGAGAGATACATATTGACTGGTACACTTTCACCTAACAGTAACATAACAGCAACTGATAGAACTGCTTGATGTTCACTCAGAGTGTATCTACGCATCATTATCTTACCCTAGGATAAGGACAACTCTACAGTTGTGTTGGACAAGCAGGATTATGTTCAAAAGATGCAGTGTTAACTATCTGATTCAGCATATAGTGAGTAAGTACTGAAACATCAAAAAGTATTGAAAGACTATCAACCATCTATCAGTTCACTTGGTCTGCCATGAAACCTGAAGGAAAGGTAACATCTTTCTACATCCTACTGTGCTGATGATGTTGTATCTTGACTAAAAATGTTGCCCGAATCCACTGGCCATTATTGATGCCAGTTATAGCAGAGTTAGAATGTCTTCAGCGTTGAATGACCTTGCTATAGGTCTCAATGTTGGCGCAGGATGGTTGTCAGGGCAGCAAGCGCTTTGAACAGCTGGTCAGCTATCTTAGAGGCATAGAAGCACTGAGACAACAAAAACACATTTATTCATCTCCATGAACACAATTGTATAGGCTGTCTACTTGCTGCAGTCAGCACCCAATGGCGTGGACTGGCTTAGGCAGCAGTGTTGACTGAGAAAAATGAGGCGGCATGAAGTGGCAGCTGTCGTGGTCCTGCGTAGCAGGATGTGGCAGTATGGTCTTATGATCATGTTACTCATGGCAATATGTCAAATGCAGGATCAGCACAACCAGCCCAGTTCTTGTCTCACCAAGCAGTGGTGCAGAGAAGAGGCACTTTGAACACTGATGTAGCATGCAATAACAGCTGCCCATGGACACAAGTCAGAAGTGAGAGAGAGTGCTCATGCATGCAGGTGGCAGGCAGGTTAGGGGAAGGTGCATGCCCTAGAGCACTGGGTGAATATCCTGACATCAGCTGAAGTCAGGCAGAAGATGACCTCTGGTTTGAAGGCAGCAGTTCTGCTCCTGGCAGCATTGGTACTAGGCGCAGACCATGGGCCTGCAGCTAGTGGAAGCAGTGTATAGTAGCATTCCATTGAATGATCCACAGCAGGTAGATGACTATCACTGGAATACCTCTCAGAGCTGGCTGTAGACGATGAAAGATATTGCCTTGGTGGAGTGTATAATGGAACTGATCAATGTCTTAGGCTTCTCTGCGTATCGTTCTGGCCGATAGATTAGAAGAAGTTATGTGATGCCCTGAATAACTTCATTATATGATATAGACAAGTTAAAAATTGTGATTTCACACTTCCTGCAGTTTGAATGATGTCAACAAAATAGTTTCAACAGTGGAAAATCGAGGATGGAATGTAACAATATTATGAGAAGGATATTTCCTACTCACCATGTAGCAGAGAAGCTGAGTTGCAGATAGGCACAACAAAGACAGTGAGCTTTCAGCCAACAAGGCCTTCATCAGAGATAGAACATACACACACGTGCTCATGCAAATGCAACTCACATGCACATGACTGCAGTCTCTGGCTGCTGAAGCACACAATGTGAGCAGCAGTGCATGATGGGAGACGAAACAGGTCGTAGGGGTAAGGGGGAGTCTGGGGTGCAGTGGGGAAGGGATAGCAGGGTGAGGTGGGGGACAATAATGTGCTGCTTGTGGGACCATACGGGAATGAGATGAAGAGAGGATAGGGCAGCTAGGTGCAGTTGGGCAGTTAGATGAAAGGTGGAAGATGGGGAGGGGGGGGGGTTTGTGGAAAAGGAGAGGGATAAAAAGACAGTGGGTGCACTGGTGGAATTGAAGACTGTGTGTGCTGGAATGGGAACAGGGAGGGGGCTAGAAGGTAAGGACAATGACTGACAAAGGTTGAAGCAAGGAGGGTTATGGGAGCGTAGGATATATTGGAGAGAGTTCCCACCTGCACAATTCAGAAAAGCTGGTGTTAGTGAAAAGAATCTAGATGGCACAGGCTGTGAAGCAGTCACTGAAATGAAGAACAATGTGTTAGGCAGGGTGCTCAGCAATGGGATAGTTCAGCTGTTTCTTGGCCACAGTTTGTTGGTGGCCATTCATGTAGACTGACAGCTTGTTGGATATCATGCCCATGTAGAAGGCAGCATAGTGGCTGCAGCTTAGCAAGTAGATGACGTGACTGGTTTAACAGGTAGCCCTGCCTTTGATGGGATAGGTGATGCTCGTGATCTGGCAGGAGTAGGTCACAAGCATTACCTATCCCATCAAAGGCAGGGCTACCTGTTAAACCAGTCATGTCATCTACAAGCTAAGCTGCAACCACTATGCTGCATTTATATGGGCATGACAACCAACAAGCTATCTGTCTACATGAATGGCCACCGATAAACTGTGGCCAAGAAGAGCTTGACTACCCCATTGCTGAACAGACTGCCCAACACAGTGTTCTCAATTTCAGTGACTGCTTCACAGCCTGTGTCATCTGGATCCTTTCCACCAACACCAGCTTTTCTGAGCACATACAGTCTTCTATTCCACCAGTGCACCCACAGTTTTTTTACCACTCTACTTTTTTGTTAACCCCCTCCTTCTCATCCCCCACCTTCCATCTAACTGTTCAACTGCACCTAGCTGCTCTATTCTCTCTCGACCTCATCCCCTTACACTACCGCAATTAGCACTTTACCATACCCCACCCCACTGCAGCCTCCTCCTTACCCCTATTACCTGGTTTCATCTCCCATCATGCGCTGCTCCTCACATTGTGGCCTCAGCAGCCAGAGACTGCGGTCATGTGTGTGTGACTTGAATTTGCGTGAGTAGGTATGTGTATGTTCTATCTCTGATGCAAACATTGTTGACCAAAGTCTCTTTTTCTGACAGTCTTTTTGTTGTAACTATCTGTGACTCAGCATCTCCACCATATGGAGAGTAGAAACTATCATTTTCATAATGCCAATAAAATAGTTTCATACACTTATATATCAGATATGTGTTTGAACATTGAATTGAACATTAACAATATTATTTTTATTATTTTTCAAAAAACTTAATTATGTTTTACATGTTGGATTTATTTCAAAATTTGTTTATTCAGTTTTATTTCCTTTTGGAGACACTAACATTAAAATTTTTGTTTATAAGTTCTCAGACTATCTTCAGAAAAGATTCTCAATAAGTAACACATTTTGTAGGTACAATACTTCCTCTGATGTATACATAATTTTTGTCCTTCTTGGTTAGTTGTTGGAACTTTGGTGGGAAAAGTGGGTATAATGACTGGTGCATACTGCCTTGTTGAGCAGCTGTAATTTCACAGTTTTGTATTTGGAAGTTAATTCAAATAATTCAGTATAATAAAAAACTGTGAGTGTAATTATGCGTTGATGTGTTGATTTATTTATGTAATGCTTTATTTGAAATCATTGTGACTGACTATCAAAAAAAGTTCTAAATTTGAAGACAATGTGCAAACATGAAAAATATTATTTGTAAAATTAAGACAGTACATCAACAGATGAAAGGATTTTCTCCACACGGTGTTTGTATCTGAGAATCAAAACCTTGATCATATTACCTAGATACAAATTGTTCTTTTAGTCAGCCACATTTTAGTCTGGGAACCACAAGAAACCCATGAGTAATAAAATTTTTATTGTGTAACTTATTCTTTCATATGTAGATAGTGTTAGAATTGCTGATAAAGTGCATTTGATTTAAACTACAACTAAAGATGTTTCTCACATTGTTGCAGTTAATTGTTTTATACATTAATCAAGGGCAGGGTTCTTGGGATCAAGCAGTATTCATGGTTGTTCAGTGCAGCCCTTTTGTGGCAGGATGTTATTTCTGATCACATAGGTGCTGAAAGTGGCTCCCTGCCAGGCTCAAAAGTGGTATAACACAGATCAACACTGTAACAGTCTGGCCCTATGCTGCGCTCACAGTGTTCTGGTCCTGACAACAGAAATTGGGCCTGGTTGTGTGGTAATCAGTCTTGTTTTAGTGCCATGGCAGAACCATTCATTATGTCATCTTAGCATCTTGCCACCTTTTCCAATTAGAATGTGGGGACAGCTTTCTCTTTGCTGGGCTGCAGGTTATAAATGCCAGTTCCAAAGGCAGTGGTACAACATTTACTTACATAGTAAGTTTTTGTATCTTTGCCATCATATATGGATTTTTGCTTGGTTTTAAAAGGTCAATAAATGATGCTACATTAAAAATTTATGTTGAAATAAATGAACAATAATTTTATTTCAGCAAATGCTGAGGTGATGTGAACAGAATGCTTGTAAGATACAATTTTTTAGATTGTTTGGTTACTTAAACAGTTGCTTTTTAAACATGTGTTTTCACTTGTCGAAAGTATTTTTCCACAAGAAATATTTGTCATTGTTGGTTAATTTTCTTAGAATTTCTTAAATTAATATAGTTTCAGAATATGAGTTTCCATTGCAGATACTCTGTAACCTAGGAATTTATCTTGTGAATCATTTTTTATCCACTCATATGGTTTTTCCCATTTGGCATTTTGAAATTGTGACCCAGATGCAAAGTTCACTTGTAAATAAATGCCTATTCATAAACATGTATGAAAAACTTAACTATAAACTAATTTTTGACTCTTAATAAAAAGCAAACATTGGAAAGACAATAACAGTGACAGTAGATGATAACAGAGCTTAGTTAACAATAATGATTTAACAATGTCCAAATGATCAAATGTATGTGCTCAGAACTGATTGCAGCAGGAATCAAGCAACCCCAATGATTACTCCCAGTGTCCAGAGGGGTGCAAACATGGTTACAGACTGTTTACAGTGATGGCTAGAGTTAAACTTAATTGTGAAACAGAAGAAACAGTGTGTGACAATGAGTAGTATTTCGTTGCACCTGTGAAATACTTGCTATTTTTCAAAGGCTGTAAAATGAGGGTAGGTTGGTACACATGGGTATGATTTTTGCTGGTGATGTAATTTTCTGCACAATATATTTACCTTCCAAACAGTCACTAAAAATTGGCAGTGTTCCTTTCTTCTTCACGTACTCTTAAGGTAATTTTTATTTCCAGCTTTATGTCCACAACAGTATATCAGCTTCATTAATTACATGTTAATTATATATAGTAAACTTAATCCGTAGTTGTATATTAATCACTCTTAAATTTTGAAAAGAAGAATTAGTCTATTAAGTACATCCGTACCAGATCGGTTTGACGGAGGAGATAGAGAAGATCCAAAGAAGAGCGGCGCGTTTCATCACAGGGTTATTTGGTAACCGTGATAGCGTTACGGAGATGTTTAATAAACTCAAGTGGCAGACTCTGCAAGAGAGGCGCTCTGCATCGCGGTGTAGATTGCTCGCCTGGTTTCGAGAGGGTGCGTTTCTGGATGAGGTATCAAATATATTGCTTCCCCCTACTTATACCTCCCGAGGAGATCACGAATGTAAAATGAGAGAGATTAGAGCACGCACAGATGCTTTCCGACAGTCGTTCTTCCCGCGAACCATACGCGACTGGAATAGGAAAGGGAGGTAATGACAGTGGCACGTAAAGTGCCCTCCGCCACACATCATTGGGTGGCTTGCGGAGTATAAATGTAGATGTAGATGTACATAAGTAAATGAATATGTATAATGAAACAATGGAAAATCCAGGATGGAATGTAACAATACGAGAGAAGGAAAGTTGCTGCTCACCATATAGCGGAGATGCTGAGTCGCGATAAGCACAATAAAAAGATTCACACACTCATAGCTTTCAGCCGTTAAGCCTTTGTCAGCAGTAGACACACATACTCACCCGCACACACACACTTACGCAAACACAACTTGCACACACATCTGCAGTCTCAGAGAGCTGAAACTACAATAATGCTTATTTTAACTTTGGCATATCTGTGAGGTATCTTCATGTTTCCTTGGCGGCAGGATACCTTCCGGGGGTATGTGTGCTTTGGTTTTATACCAGTACTTCAATTCATGTAATGAAAGTGCTACAGACTGGTTTCACTCAGAATAGAGGGACAACTCAGTCAACAAAAATATTAAAGAATGGTTTCAGTTGAAATAAAGAACACATGGGTCAACTGACAGAAAATCTACAGACTAATTTAATTTCAAAATAAAGAATGAGTAATCTGTTAACATCCTGATCTACAATTGAATGCGTCAACAGTTTTCATTCAGTTGCTCCCACAGACTGGTTTCACTCAACGAAAATTAATAAATAATCATCCAGTGCATATATGAAACTACAGTCAGCTGAATAAATCCGTTACTTCCATAAACTGGTTTCTCTCTAAACAATGAATGAATCATTCAACTGATCATAAAATTACAACCAAATGAATCAATAGTTTTCTAATAACCAACTGAATTCATTGTTTTAATTTTGTTATACCTATCAGTAATGCTTACAGCAGCTAGTAGAATGGTGTAAGAGTGATGGTACAGCTAATGACTGTCTCACATCCTTGTACCTCAGTGTCTTGCTCCTTTGAGTGAGTGCTGCATGATGCACAGACAGGAAATGCTAACCATCTGACACTGTTGCAACACTTGGAGCATGTTCTACTTTGTAAGCAGTGTACCACTATTTACATGAATCTTACCTCTGGGAGCTGAATAATATTCCTTAACTGTTGTCCTGGTGCTCCCGTATAGGTGTACCGCATTTGAATGGCTAGAAAGGGAGACAGAGATCCATTGTGGGTGGCTGTAGAAAGACAGTCAATGTACATGACAATTCTTTATTATTGCAATAAGCTTGAACAGGTACATGTGCCGGGCCCTGTCTCAGGCACAACAAAGCATCTACAGATAATATCCCACAGTAGCCATGTTAAATGTCCCTGCAGCTTGCACATGCTGCCAGGAAACAGTGCACTTACTCAGCAAAACCCAATGCAGAGGTTGCTGAGATCGTACAGTGGTCATAGTCCTGTGGCTTGCGTGGCAGCCAGCAGCGGCTAAGCAAAGATTTCTGGCATGGTGATCTGATGCTCCAGTGAAGCATCAGATGGCTGTGTTGCATAGGGAGATGAACTGTGGGCCAAATTGCAGAAGAGTGATGGATGCCGGCACTGGACCCATGTGGCTTGGTGTTGGGAGAATCTTAGTTCATGCCTTGGACTATGAGATGGTGGCAAGATCCCTGGCAAGTGGTCTCACAGAGAGAGCAGTGTAGGTAACCCCATAGCTGGGCTGTAAGGGGGTGTTTGTCGTTTCATATCCTGTTTGTGACAATGATATTTGCATAAAAAGAATGAGAAGAATGGCGTCAACCATATGGGGGATAGTGCGCACAGCGAGAACTGATATATAACCCTGCTATGCCAATGACCTGATTTGCTGGCCTGGGGTGTATATATGGCCAGAGTGGGCTTGTTGGTGCAGGAGATAAGTACTGCCATGTATTTTAGTGTTGTAAATGTCTGTTGCTAATGTGGTAGATGAGTACTGCTGTTGACACTTCCTGAAGGATGGTCAGTGCCCAGAGAACTGAGTCACTGCCAGAGAAGCTGCCAGTTTGACAAAATGCCGTTTCAGCTAACTGTAGCTCACTCCACAGACATGGCACTGGGCTGTTGCTTTGGTCTGTGTCATCACACTTATTTTGTTCTAAACGCTGCAACTTCTCATGAAAAACATAACATGAGTGAATGAATTACTGAATGAATCAATATAAAATAATTTTGGAGTCAGGTAATTTCACCATAGAAAATTCAGGTAGCAGAACATGCAGCATTGTGCATTTTTGTACAAAAGTATATTAACCCTTTGTAGTTTAGCATAACATAGCTAAACCATTTACATAATTTTAATGTGATCAAATTGTCAGTTACAAATTAACTGTAAGTGATATATAAAAAAGTAACTTTTTAATGAGTTATTACTAAAGATTAATTGTTATATTTAATGTTTTAGAGTGCTTCAAAAGTGAAGAAATTGCTTCCAAAGGAGTTATATAATCGAGTAGCAGCAATACTTCTTTTGTCAACTTCAAGTGATTATCTGATAGATGGTCAGAGCTCCTACTGTGAAAGTGGTGAACACAGTTTTGATCAAACCAGCCTCATTTCTGGATCAAATGTTCTTTCCAGAAAACATACCAAGGAAACCAATTCTTTAGTTGGTGGAGAAAGAGAGTTTCCTACACAAGAGTTGCCTCATGGCATAGCCACTGATTTGCATATGCATCCACCATCCATAAGGTGAGTATACAATGCTTTAGATATTGAAATTAAAGTATCCATCATGAAAAGTGGACTTCCAACAATTTCCAGTAACAGTCAAAAACAGAGAGAGAGAGAAAGTGAGAGAGAGAGGGAGAGAGAGAGAGAGAGAGAGAGAGAGAGAGAGAGAGAGAGAGAGAGACGGTGTGGGGGGGGGGGGGGGAGGGGGGGCAGAGATTGTGAGGGATATGTAAGATGTAAGTACAAGGTTTGGACAGAGAAGTAGTAATTTGGAGGAGACTAGTACAAAAGTAGCAGTAAAGTGACATGAGTGCCAAGGGACTGTGAGGAAGTAGGATATGTGGTAGGATGGCTCCACCAACACGGTTCAGAGGAGCTCTTGTTGGGGTAGAATGGGGAAGGGGTAAAATGGCATAGGTATCCAAATGGATGTTGGTCATTGGGGTTATGGTGGACAGCTTCTTCAGAGAGAGGAATGACCTATTTGGTGCAGAATTGTATGCAGAATTTACATTGGGACCTAAGATATAGCATATGTTGGATCAGCAACATAATTGTTTGCTATGAAAAAGTAAAAAGCAGTAATGTGGACAAAGCCACTTATAACAACCTCAAAGCGTATTATACCTCAACAAAAAATTGTTTAATGCTTTACCTTTACAGGTGAACCATGTCTCACTTAATGACTTTAAAACCTAACCTGAAAAATGGTTGAAAGAATAGGCTTTCTATAGTTTTTCAGACAAAGTCATAACAATGGAACATGCATACAGGTGGTTCACAAAACCACCTTAACTTTTAATTTTACAAAAATGAATGTTATGCAATTCCAGATGTATAAAAATGACTAAAAGGTATCGGAAGAAGAGATCAGTGGGCATGCAAAATGAAAATCTGTGTGTTAAATTATTAATCTTCCACATGGATAACAAACTGAGGTGACACAATTATGGATAGATTACCTAAAAACTCAGTTCTGTCTGCTTTCCAGTCATTTTCAGCTGGAACATTGCAGCTCAGGTAGGAAAAAGATAAACATCTAATAAATAATAAACCATGCCAAAATACTAAGTTCCTAACAAAATATTTTCCCTTAGATTCTTCAGGATCCTTCAGATACTTGTGTGCCAATACATTTACTCCCTAATGATATTTGTGGTTAATATAGCAATTTGGGAATTAATTGTAAAATTCACAAAAACAATACAGAGAATAAAACTAAATTCTGTGTAGACTAGGTTCAGAATAGAGTTTTATGTTGTGGTACAAAAGTCTTTAACAGATTTCTGGCAGACATCAGGCTGAAAATTGGTAAACCTCAGAAATTCAAAGCAAATGAAAGAAAAAGAGTACCCTGTTAAGCACATCTTCTGTAAATTATCTGGGTACTCAGACTAAAGATGTGAATTCCAGTTAAAACTTGTGTTCATGTTCATAAAATTTCAGAGTGGTGTGGTGACTGGCTACTTGCTGTAACAGTTGAGAAATCTAAAATTTTATTCATCACAAAAAAAACATAGTATACAGTTACTAGAATATTAATGAGTCACAGTTGAAGTCAGTCAATTCATGCAAATAACTGGATTCATTAATTTTTTGGGAATTAAATGGATTGCAGAAATGGCTATAGGTGAAATATGAAGATGTAGAAGCATGCATGACTATGGAAAGCTTTGGAGAAAAGGTAAGCATTTTCATGAATATCAAGTCAGTTGGCAAGCCAGTAAGAAGCAGATGCTAAAAGATTGAGAGTGGGTGGACAGGTATGGACTAACTGTCAGTTTAATAAGCCTTGCTGGTAAAATTACTAACATGAATTATTTACAGAAGAGTGGAAAGTCTGGTAAGAGCTGATCTCAGTGGATATCAGTCTGGGTTCAAGAGAGTGTAGAAATAAGTGAAGCAATACTATCTACTCATTAGAAGATAATCTAAAAAAGGAAATCTTACATTTATAGCTTTTGTAGATTTAAAATGTGTTTTTATTTTATCTTTTGAGAGAGTCACAATTTTCTTTTCGGATAACATCTTAAACAACTATCTTCAGAGATCTAAAAGTGAAAATTAAAACCTCTAAATAATTTGAAATGTCACATGTAAATACACATTTAGCAACCACAGTCATTTCCAGATGCTACAAAAAATGCTATACTTCATTATATTTGTGCATTTAGAGAAAGCTTTTGAAAATGCTTACTGGAATAGAGCCTACACTCCGTGAAATTCTTCAGTTAGCAAGTATAAAATGCAAGGAAAAAAAGCTTATCTAGAACTTGTCTGTGGTCATGATTGATGGATATCAAATGGATATAGTAGTTGAGAAGGGAATAAGATGGGCTTGTAGCCAGTCCCCAGTGTTATTCAGTTTGAAAACTGAGCAAGTAGTAAAATAAACCAATGAGAAATTTGGGAATGAACAAGTAATAAAACCTTTAAGATTTTCCTATGGCACTGAACTCCTGTTAGAGACACCAAAGGACTTGGAAGATAAGTTGAACAGAATAATATGTCATAAGATGAAGATCAATGGAAATGAAACAAGGGTAATGGAATCTATGTAGTTGAATTAAATATTGAGGGAATTGTATTATTTGTGAGACAATTTGGGATGCAAAGCAACTGAATAATGGCAGAAGTAAAGAAGATACAACAAAATTTTCTCTGAAAAAGACACATATGTTAATATGTAATATAAATTTCAATGTTAGGAAGGAAAATTGCTACTTATAACATAGACAACATGCACACATACATGAGCACACACACACACACACACACACACACACACACACACACACACACACACACACACACACACACGCGCGACTGCAGTCTCTGGCAACTGAAGCCACAGTTGGCTTCAGTTGGCAGAGACTGCTGTCATGTGTGTGTGAGTTGTGTTTGCATGAGTTTGTGTGTTTGTATCTTTCACTTATTTTTGACGAATGCCTTGCTGGCTGAAAGCTTTATATGTGACAGACTTTTTGTTGTGCCTATCTGCAACTCAGCATCTTTGCTATACGGTGAGTAGCAGCTTTCCTTTTCATATATTATTACATTCCATCCTGGATTTTCCATCATTCCGTATTAGGAAGTCTTTTCTTAAAGTGTTCATCTGGAATGTAGTCTTATGTGGAAGCAAAACATGGATTATAAACACTACAGACTGGAAGAGAATAGAAGCTTTTGAAACATGCTGCTACAGAGAATGAGATTGGTAGATCAAATAACAAATGAAGACGTACTGAATTGAACTGTCAAGAATTGAAATTTTGTGCACATCACGACTAAATGAAGAGATAGGTTGATAGTCCAAATCTTGAGTCATAATGGAATAGTTAATTTGGAAATGTTGGAAAAATGAAAGGGTATTGGGGGAGGAGGTAAAAATTGTTCACAGAGACCAACACTTGACTATGTTAAAGAGATTTAAATACTCTTCTTTTTTTTCTTTTTAAAAGAAGTGATGTTACAGTACAGCTAGAAGAATTTTACTGAGATGTAGTAAGCAAGTTGAAGTGGATGTTGGTTGTAATAGCTACATAGAGAAGAAGAGACTTGTACAGGATAGACTAAAGTGGAATGATCACATAGGTTCAATGGTAGATACATCAGGTGGCATATGGAGGTACAATTGTAGGATAGTGGGAATATGCAATTAATCTAAAAAGGAGATTGCTTATGAAACAGTTGTAGAATGGAAATTCTAAAGGAGGTAAGTATCATGTAACTGGTTTTCATTTATTTATGAAAAATTTAATAAATACCACAGGAAAAGATAAATGTTATCAAAATTATCTATTGAGTTATATAACAAAGTAGTCTATAATATGCATAGAGACAGTTTTCTTACAGTTGTGGGAAAAACTTCTTTTTTTTTTTTAAATTGCCCTAAAAATAGAAAAGGTCTGTGTGCAATAATACAAGTACTGCAGTTGTGTACTAAATACTTAGTGTAACCAGGAAAAAGTGCAAAGAGATGATCAGAACAGTTCAGTTACATCATCAAGCATAAGACATAAGGACAAATGAATTAATGACATTAGCTGCATCATGGATTGCGCGGCCCCTCCTGCTAGAGGTTCGAGTCTTTGAGTCCTCCCTTGGGCATGGGTGTGTGTGTTGCCCTTAGCATAAGTTAGCTTAAGTTAGTTTAAGTAGTGTGTAAGTCTAGGGACCGATGACCTCATCAGTTTGGTCTCTTAGGAATTCACACGTATTTGAGCATTTGACTTTAGCTGCCAGTGAGCATTGATTAAATCAATGGAGAAAGTTGAAAATTTGTAGCGGACTGGAATCTGAATGCAGGTCTCCTGCTTTCCAGACAGATGTGCTAACCACTGCACTATCCAGACACAGTGGTCATCACAGCTGCATTAACAATCCTAGGACACCTCCCATCAAAATCAAATTCCCAACTTGTCCCCATACTACTGAAGTAGGTGTTGTAATCTTACCCTCCCACACATCACTATTAAATTCACTGTATTAGTATCTTCATTATTTTCAAAAGCTTTGAGAGGAGTAAGATTACAAAATAATAACATTTTACTTATCTCGATTATCTCGTTGTTGTTATCGATGGCTCAACATTGTCTAGGGGTACATTATTGCTGCTGAAAATTTTGATTTTACATTACGGGTTCTTTTTTG
The DNA here is from genome assembly GCF_021461395.2 of Schistocerca americana. Taxonomy (NCBI): domain Eukaryota; kingdom Metazoa; phylum Arthropoda; class Insecta; order Orthoptera; family Acrididae; genus Schistocerca; species Schistocerca americana. The sequence continues at coordinate 369,536,854 of NC_060120.1, read as the reverse complement.
CACTAAATAACTGTTGAAGATTTGCCTGTTTCTGTAAATATCTTTTTATTTTATCCCATTCTTCTAAATCACAATGACTTTATAATTTCCACATTCAAAAAACTAATAATTACATTGCTGTTGACAAGTTAAGCAAAATACTTGCATTTTTATCTGAAGCATGTCCACAACTACTTACATTCTGCAGTACTCATAATTTCCAAAGAGTTTACAAAGCAAAAGAGTTTACAAAGTTCCTCGACAGGAGACAAATCTTTACCAAATTATATCATTATTTCATAAATAAATCCAGAAACAAATTTAATAATTAGGGTTTGATTGCACTATTAATGATATGAATTTTAAGTATACAAGAAATCTTGTAATTTCAAATATTTTAAAAAGAAGAGTAATTTTAATTGTTAGTACCTATCAATTGTGACAGATTAATTTCTTTTTATACACCTTTAGTCTGAGATATAATACATTGTATACAAAATCATATGAATTCTTTTACGGAAACAACCTATGCAAGAATTGATAGTTTACATGGTATTGGTTAACTGTATAATGAAAAGATAATGTTAGAGGAGGATGATTCATTACAATATTCCCCTCACAAAATTTGGAAACAGGGTGCTTACAATATTTTGTGAGAGACTATAAGGTTTGCCAAACGGTGTACAAAATGATCCCCAGAATAGCAGATAGATGTATAAAAGTATCTGATACATAACATATTACAGAGAACATAAGAAAAATATCTACTATAAAAATCATAATCTATACATATATCAGGATATGGCATTCATATTTTCAGATGTGTGGAACATACTGTCACAAGACAAATAATACAAGGTGAAAACTACAATATTATACCACTAAACTATAGAAACAATTACAGAAACAATGTAAATTACTAGAATTAATAAATTTTATGTTAAGATCTATGCAATCAATCCTTCAAAATCTTCAAAAGAGAAGAGAAAAAATTTCAGAGCCTAAGTGTACAACGAATGAGGTGACTCGAAAAACTCACAACAACGGGTATAGACCAGAAGAATATACTTAATCATGAGTAGGAATCAATCAGCCAAGTAAGCCAGAGTATTTATGGATCTGTTGACTCATGAAAGAACAAAATAGTGGAAAAATATTAGGGCCCATGTTTAGTATGTGGGGACCACCCCACGAATCCAAACCATGCGGGATACAAACTAGCAAAAAAGTTCAGCACTACAAAATGATGAATAAAGTTCTTAATCATATCAGTGAGTTCAATTATTTGCAACAAGTAATTGTGAGAAGCATCTAGCTTCAATCAATGGTTGTACACTCCCTTGAGTACATACAAACGCGCGTGCACACACACACACACACACACACACACACACACACACACACACACATGAAAGCGAACATGTATACATCTTATTATATTGTCCATACTATTGATTAAAAAAATACATACTGATTTACAGTTATATAATGATTGGAGTGTCAATCCCCCAATAAAAAAATTCATTTATGCTGAATAACACTATCTTTAGCAGTCTTGCTTAACATTTCACAACTATCAGAGATGCAGATGCTTGAGTACGTTACCCAGCACCCACAATCTCTTGTAAGATGACTGTCCGCAGCTCGTGGTCATGCGGTAGCGTTCTCGCTTCCCGCGCCCGGGTTCCCAGGTTCGATTCCCGGCGGGGTCAGGGATTTTCTCTGCTTCGTGATGACTGGGTGTTGTGTGATGTCCTTAGGTTAGTTAGGTTTAAGTAGTTCTAAGTTCTAGGGGACTGATGACCATAGATGTTAAGTCCCATAGTGCTCAGAGCCATTTGAACCATTTTTTTAGATGACTGGTCCAGCAGGGTACAGCTGTGCAGCAGTGTGGGGAGTGGATCTACCCACATCTTTCAGCTTCCTCCTTAGAGTTATCATCACATGCTCCAATGGATAGGTAACTTCCTGTCTAGCATTCACATTAAATCCTGAAACATTGTTCTGTGTACTAAATATGTTGTTCAATACCTCCTTCACATCACACGAGGTATGCTCTCCATCTACATTTTACATAGTCAATTATATGGGATTTATGACAGGTGACATTAAAAAGTGTTTACATAAGAAACATTAATAAACAAAGTTAAATGCAATAAAAATGGACTGATAGGTAATGTGCACAGATATGCTCAGATACTAGTCCTAATTTTTGCAGTACAAATTATGATTATTGTTCCATTTCAGAACTGTAAAAGGATCTACTCATTTAGTCTCATGGCATCTATATATTAAATTGTACAGCACAAATCTATTGCAGAACATAATTAGATGGTGTAACATATATTTTAACCCAGTCAATAGATAAGACAAAACTTTAAAAATGATATCTTACATACTAAATTTCAGAGAACAAAACACAGATATATAGTCTTATGAATCTACAGATTGATTTAAACTCAGTCAATGGATAAGATAAAACTCCAGTAACTACATCATCTTACATACTACATTCATGGAAATGGAAAAAAACAAACATACAAAAATTAGATACTTAGGGATCATATCTGTATGCTCTTGGTTCAGTGGTATTACGTAATCCAAACAACTTCTTAGATTTTGGATACACAAGTATGTATACATTAGGATATGGATTTTCATGTATTTTGAATGTTCCAATATAAAGATTGAAAAATTTCTTTATCTCAGATTTCAACACTTTAGATTTTTCTTTGGCTTTCACCAACACAAGGTCTGCTACTTAAAACTTAAAAAATCTACCTTCACCATCATGTCTCTGTTTTTTCCTATCCCTGTTTTTTCATCATCTCCCTAACACATTCTTCCCTCTCTTGTGGGGACAGAATTTTACTTGGTGGAAATTCAACATTTTCAGAAATAAAGTTAGCTGGTCTGTGATTAAACGTGATTTCAAATGATGAAAAACCTGTTGAAGAATGTTGTAAGCTGTTCATCATATCCTGAAAGTCAGTGACATAATTTATCCAACTGGTATGATTCTTACTACAATATGTTCTAAACCGTCTTCCAATCCTCTCATATATATATCTGCAGGGTTACTCGAAGATTCGTACACTGAATTTAAAATATGCCTTATTTTTGTGTGATCAACAAAATATTTCCAAGCTTGTGATGTAAACTGAGAATCATTACCAGATAAAATTGATTTAGGAATACCCACGTGATGAAAATATGTTTTCAAATCTAGAGATGATTTGCTTACTGGTAGCTTTCTTGAGAGGAAACAACTTTATAAACTTCGAAAATACATCAACCAACACAAAAACATAAAAAAAATCCAATCTTAGACTTAGGTAAGGTCCATAAACATCAACAGACACAAGATTAAGGTTACTATAGGGCAATATGTTTTGCATTTGGCCTCTACTTGTTTTCTTACTTACCTGTCACAGCTGGCAATCTTCTTCTTGACTCTCCTTCCAATGTTATAAAAATAGATGTTTTCCTGAAACTTTTGTGTGTATTTGGTTGATCCACAATGACCAAAACTCTCATGTGTGTAAGTAACTGAAGTGTCAATACACTGTTCCAGCCAACATAGTTTCCAATCCTCTGAGTCAGTCTTATGTCTCCTGAATAAAATACCCTCGTGTACCTTATAATACTGTTCTGTCTTCTCTCCTCCTTTCTTGCCCAACATGCTCTTAACCAATTTCCAATGTTGATCTTGATTTTGATACCTATGGATGTTTTTGTAAATTTTCAAGAACTCTTTTTCCTCTTTTCACCTCTCAAGTACATAATTTTAAACTCTTTTTCTCATTCTCCAAAGTTGTTAGATGATTCACATCCTAAAGGTAGCCTAATAAAGCATCAGCAACTATATTGTCTGTGCCCTTAATGTATCTGATTTCATCGTTAAACTTCTGTAAAAACAAGGCCCAACGAGTAATTATGTTATGGTACAGCTTACACACCTGAAGATAACATAATGCTTTGTGATCAGTATAGATGATGACGTTGTGACCTAGTAAAATAATTTTCAAATTTGTTGAATGCCCGATGTACAGCCATTAGTTTCTTCTCAGTAACAGCGTATGTCTTTTAATGTTTCTCTAGTTCTCTACTAGCAAATGCAAGAGATCTATGTTCAATAACACCATCAACTTCAACATCCTGAAATAAATGAGCACCCACTCCATCATCACTATTGTTCATCATAATTCAAAAAGGAAGAGACAGATCTGGTCTAAACAACCTGGTACTCACCTTGGTTTACAATGTTTTGCTAATAATTACAACTTTTCCCACAGTTTAAGATACATAAATTAGTTTTCATATACGTATTACTTTTAGGTTCCAAAATAAACAATTCTTTAGCACACCAAGAATTATATTTTCTTCCAGACGGGATTACTAAGCATCCATATTCATAGGTTTTGCCTTCTATACTAAACATTAAAAGCATCTGAGATTTTACCAATTTGCTTTACTTACCTGTAGCTCCTCTTATCTTTACACCTACAATGGGAATTTCCACAAAATTCTTACTGTACTGGATTTTGTCTCTAAATTGTTCGGATATACCACAAGTCTGGCTACCCATATCAATCAAACAGTTCCCTTCCCATTGATCAATCTTAATCTTAATGTAAGGACATCCAAAATCTGAATTATCATCTCTGTTATTAGATACTTCATATAAGAGATCACTTTCAATTTCATGATATGCTACATCTACACTTTCACTTCATTCCACCAATTTGTATACAGATTTTGAGTAACCACAGCTAGCTTATTCCAGAATGCAAATTTATCTACATTATCATCAGTTTGGTCCCAAACAAATTTCAAAAAAATTTTCCCCTTTATTCTCTAGGTTTCCAGATAACTCACCTTTGCTGTTTGGATCATTAAAGGTTACAGACATGAAAGTGTTCGTAACAAGCATACCTGTGAGATATGACCTCATGAAAACATTATGTGTGAATGCAGAAATTGAAGCAACTAACTGAAAGATCAAAAAAATTTGTAAGTTTTTCATCAATTCAACAATTATTAATGCAGACAGCCAAAAATGGGAAGACTTCACTACCCATGGAATGCTTAGAAACATGAAAGGCAAAGAAGCACCATATGATGTAATATTGAAACAACTGAATCAAAATCAGCCTGGCTTAATGCAATCTACAATTATAGCAGCAGCAATGGAATCATCAGCTTCAACTGAAGAACCAGATACTCCAATAATTCAAGACAAAGCTGAAGAAACAAGAAGAGTATCTCCAACAAGTTTAGCTACAGTACCCCAAGTTAAAACTTCAAAAATCACATGTGGAACGCCAGCTTACTACGCATCAACCCACACCACTCATAAAAGGAAAGAACCACAATGTTTTTTATGGTAAGTGGTTTCAGAGAACTGTTACATCAATCGTGTAAAACATCGCTCTGGAAAGAAAGCTTCCTACAGTAAAAGTGAAGGAGGCTATTCAAGGGAAGATGTATTGAAAACTATAAGTAAGTGTAAGTCTTCATTCCTAATGCACTGGAATATGCATGGCCTAAATGCAACATATCCTCACAATAAAACAAAAAACAAAAAAAATTGACGAGCTGCAAATTATTCTTTCACAAGGAAGAAAGCATTCGGGAGGACGACGGTTCAATCCCGTCTCCGGCCATCCTGATTTAGGTTTTCGGTGATTTCCCTAAATCGTTTCAGGCAAATGCTGGGATGGTTCCTTTGAAAGGGCACGGCCGATTTCCTTCCCAATCCTTCCCTCACCCGAGCTTGCGCTCCGTCTCTAATGACCTCGTTGTCGACAGGACGTTAAACACTAACCACCACCAAGGAAGAAATATCAGAGTCATTTGCCTAAATGAACATTGGCTCATGAAAGATTCAATCACAGTTTTAAATAAGTTAGAAAACTTTAGGATAGCTAGTTGTTTTTGTAGGCAAAACAGTACTCGTGGAGGCTCCTGTCTACTGATTAACAATTAATTGGAATGTAAAGAAAGAGACGATTTTAAATTTCTAAATGAAGAGCTTGTATTTAAAAGTTGTTGTGCAGAGCTAGAACAACAGAATATCATCATCATCTCCATATACAGAATTCCAGGTAGTGATGTAAATACATAATTCTTAGCTAAATTACAGTGTCTCCTATATAAACCCACTAAAGAAAATAGGGGAAAAATGTAATTGCTGCTGATTTTAACATAGATACAACAAGCAAGACAAGCATGTCAACTAAGTTATAGACGTAATCCAAGAATATGGCTTTACACAGAATTTCACTGACTTCACCAGAGTAAATCAGCAAACAGCAACATGCATAGACAATATTTTAACAAATTATAAATTTGAGGACAGAGCCAAATTCTCTTTAAACCTACATATCTCAGATCACTCTGATCTGCTTACAGAATTTTTTTAAAAAAAAAAAAAAAAAAAAAAAAAAAAAAAAAAAAAAAAAAAAAAAAAAAAGGGGGGGGGGAGGAGATGCTTCATGAAAAGACAGTTCAATAAAGAAAACATAAACTTGTGCTGTTACAGATTAAACAAGGTAGACTGGTCATTACAACAAGAAAACTCATGTTCAGAAGATTCTGATAAGTTTTTAAACAGCTTTTTACATGTCTTCAGTGAAATGTTTCCACCTATACCCTGCCCGAAAAGGGCAACAAATAAAATAAAGTGGATTGCCACTGGCATAAAAATATCTAGTAATAGAAAGAGAGAGCTACATGCTGAGCTGAAATCAAATAAGAAATAAGAGTCCTGAGTTCATAAACTGTGTTAAACCTTATAAAAAAACTATTTAAGAAGGTTGCAAAAAAAGCAAAGGAAATGGCAAACACTAAATTCATTAAAAACACACAAATAAATCCAAGGCAGTATTGACAGTAGTCAAATCTGAACTTGGAATCAAACCTAGCAACCAGGAAATCTCTAAAATAAAGGTACAATACAAAATAATTGTACATCTTGCTCAGATACTAGAAAATTTTAATAAATTCTTCATAAATGTAGAAAAATCTGATGTTGATGTAGATTCTTATCAAGATAATGTTTATTTGTTTGGCTCGGATTATGGTGTTAACTCTTGTAGCTATGTTAAACCTGGAGCACCTATGTGCGAAATCACAAATAATATAAAAGCTGGAACTTCATGAAATGCAAATGAGTTTACAGTAATAACGGGGGGTGCCAATGATGTCTACAAGAATGAATTACCTTGTGCTTTTCTATACTTAAAGTTAGTGTTGGAATCTAATACAAAAAACAAGCTCATCATCATTGGAATACCTCACAGACACGACCTTATAAATGACTCATGTGTTAATAAAGAAATCAATGAAGCCAACGCACAGTTTGAGAAGCTCTGTACAGTGCATAAAAACACCCAGTTCTTGTCTCTAACCATCTGGAGAGAAAATGCTTTACCAGACGTGGACTGCACCTTAAGGGTAAGGGCAAGAAATTTCTCAGTTATAAAATTATGGAATTGTTGGTTGCAGCTCACAGAAATAATATTAATAATGTGCTGATAGCAGGAGGACCACGTTTAGCTTGCCAGCGACATACAATAGCTCATCAAACCTTACCAACTGTAGCAGCAGCACCGACACTATCTACTGATAAAACACAGATGTCACCAACACCAACAGCAATGTTACCTTCACTAGGAACAACAGCAATTACAGAAGAAGTGCTATTGTCACCCCAACAAATATCACAACTACTATTACCAGAGTCAGTTGTTATACCAGAATCACCAATGACAGAAGTATCAGCCTCCACAACTTTGGTAGAAGAAGAAACTATAGCAATAGCAGCACCAATAGAAGACTCCTGTGCCCCACCATCAACATCTCAACAGGCCATAACCATAGTCTCCAAGGTCCCATCTCCAGCATCACCTGAAGGAGCAGAAAAAGAAGAGATGAACAATGAGACACTTTTTTCAAAGCTTCTACCATCCACTGAAATGTCTGCTTCCACTTATCCAAGAAAAAGCCATAGAAGTAGAAGACCTGCTGTTCACAAAGACTATTTTTTATGGGATCAGTGCTGCATCAAGAAACAGAGTAAAGCACAAGTCAAATCGTAAGTAATGTGTGCACAAGCAGGCCCCTTAACAGGGAACTGGTCAGGAAATCAAGTATCAATCCTGATGTATTTGAGAGATTCTAATTTAACACCTATAAACTGCAACTTTAAATCTGTATTGAAAGATAAATTCTGTATATTCCACCAAAATATCATGAGCCTTAGAGGAAAATTGGAGCTTTTGGGTCTCGTGTTAAATGAAAACCAACCTCACATGTTGTGCTTTACAGAACACCATGTAAGGTCTGCCATGCTGATGCCCCATCTGGAAGGTTATGTTTTAGCTGATAGTTACTGTAGATTAAACAGAGAGAAAGGTGGATCTGTAATTTATGTCAAAGAGGGTATGCCTCATAAATCACTTGGCTTAAGTATGTATTGTAAGATTTTAATTTTGAAGCATGTGGATCTGAAATTTTTACTGATAATAAGTCTAATATAGTGGTAACAATTTATAGGACTCCTGCAGGGAAAATCTGTATTTTCTTAAAACAGCTCGAATCAGTTTTGGTAAAAATATATTGAAAGGCTAAGCAGTTAGTCATTATGGGTGACTTTAATGTAAACTTCCTTACAGACTACACCAGTAGAAGAGAATTGGAACATTTATTGGAAACCTTTAATTTAACTCCAATAGTTCAATTTCCTACCTGAGTGACAGATACCAGTGTAAGCCTTATTGACAACATCTTTATTGATAAGTTCAGTAGTAGTCTTAGTACTGTATGTCAAATTCTTAATGATCTGTCAGACTATGATGGGCAGTTGCTAACACTTAATGATTTATGTTCTGGCATTAAAAAATATAAACCAGTTTTTAGGTCCTTCAGAACAATCAATGTGTACACTTTAAAAAATTTCAATCAGCTCTTGCAGCAGACTGACTGGAGCCCAATATACAAAGAAAGAAATGTTAATATTAAATTCAACCTATTCACAGATGAATTCATGTCCCTCTTTGAAGCAGTATTTCACAAGAAAACTACTAAAATTAAACCCCAGAATTGCAAAATCAAACCCTGGATTACAAAAGGGATAAAAATTTCATATAATACAAAAAATGGTTATATATGTCACTAAGATGTTCTGAAGATCCTGCAATAAAAGAACACTACAGATTATATTGTAAAATCCTAAAAAGAATTATAAAGTGTTCCAAAACCTTACATATTAAAAGTGAAATAGACAACTCTAACAACAAAATAAAAATCATCTGGGATGTCATCAAAAGGGAGCTGGGAAAAAAGAGGAGAGTGTATCCAGTGTAGAAATAAGACAGTGCAGTAATTTAATTAAAGAAACGAATGCAGTTGCAACAGTCTTAAATAAGCGCTTTCTAACAGCTTCTGAGAAAACTGGCTGTAGGGGTTCAGTCAACAAGGTTATGGACCTTCTGAAAGGATCTGGTCTGTGCAAAATTAATCAAATGCTCATAGCCCCAGTTACAGTCAATGAAGTGAAAAGGATCATCACTAAAATGCAAACGAAAATGTCATCTGGCTTTGATAATATCTCCACTAAGGTACTTAAACATTGTCATAATGCCATTTGTGTAATGCTTTGCCATATATTTAATGAATCCCTTCGACAAAGTATTGTTCCTGATAGAATAAAGTATGCCGATGTGAAACCATTGTTCAAAAAGGGGGGAAAAACTGATGCTTCTAACTACTGCCATATATCCCTTTTAACATGCTTCTCCAAAGTTCTCGAGAAACTGATGCATAGGAGAATTGTAGAACACCTGAATTTCCACAAGGCTCTTAGTAAATGCCAATTTGGTTTCCAATCAGGCCAGTCAACTGATGATGTCATATTCTCCTTTACTAATAATGTTCTAGAAGCATTGAACAATAAATTGGCTTCAGTTGGTATTTTTTGTGACTTAACCGAAGCCTTGGACTGTGTGAGCCATGAAATCCTCCTTTCAAAAGCAGCCTATTATGGTTTAACTGACACAGTGGGAATGTGGCTCAGATCATACCTGACTGACAGAAAGCAGAGGGTATTGCTGAATCATGAAGATGGCTCAATAGCTTCATCTGGCTGCGGAACAGTTAGTGTAGGTGTGCCAAAAGGTTCGGTGCTTGGCCCTTTGCTCTTTCTTATTTTTATTAATGACCTTCCTCACTGTTCTAAGGCTATTCGAATCATAAGTGGAGTTAACAGGAATCATTCATGCAGAAATCTTTTTAAAACACACAAAATATTAACAACCACCTCACAATATATCTTATCCCTTATGTACTTTTTAGCTAAGAACCTACACATGTACAAAGCCAATCCTTCTTATCATGACTATGTCAAGTCAGAGCAAGAAAGAGAGCCTAATTAAATTTAACAAAGTAACAGTAAAAGATGTAGAAAAAACTGTACTAAACCTAAAAAATAAAAATTGTGTGGGATGGGACGAAGTACCTGCCAAAGTCATTAAAGCAGCTACAAATATAATAGCACATCCACTACACAAAATAATTAATCAATCACTTGAAAAAGGATACTTTCCAGAATTTCTAAAATATGTGGAAGCAAACCAGTATTTAAGAAAGGCTCCAAAGATGATATGGGAAATTACTGTCTAAGTTCCCTTCTTCCTGTGTTTTCTAAGATATTTGAAATGATTGTTGCAATTAAAATTCAAAATTTCTGCTGCACATACAATTTAAGCTCAAAAAATCAGTTTGGATTCCAGGAAGGCCAAAGTACAATTCATGCAATCAATGAATTTGTAACTAAAGTTAGTTCCACTTTGGACAAGTCACAAAAAGCTGCAGGAATCTTCTGTGACTCATCCAAAGCATTTGACTGTGTGAATCACTCATACTATTATACAAAATGAAAAAAATGGAATTATGGGTATCATCTTACAGTGGGTAAGTCATATCTAACGGAGAGAAAGCAAAGGGTTGTCATAACATCAAACAAAGGGGAATACTCCTCGAAGTGGAGAACCATCTCACAGGGAGTACCACAAGGCTCAATTCTGAGCCCAATCCTCTTTTTTTTATGTAAATGACTTACCCATAAATATAAATTATCATTCAGTTTTATTTGCTGATGACACATCACTACTGGTAGAAAATAAAAACACAGAAGAAATTCCCAAAAATGTCATAGAAACTCTAGAAAACCTAGGTGTTTTGTTCCATCTAAATGACCTAAAGCTAAATATTGCAAAAACACAGCTGATGCCATTTAAGACAAAACAGTGTCAAATAAATGATATTCACATTATGCACAGAAGCCAGGAGCTAAATGAAGCAGAGCACGTTAAATTCTCAGGAATGAAATTGGACAGAAACCTATTATGGTCCTCACACATATATTATCTAAAAAATAAACTAAACAGCTTGGCATTTGCTATGACAATCTTAGCCAATGTCATTAGTATAGACACAAAAAAGTAGTGTACCATAGTTACTTTGAGTCAGTAGTGAGATTCAGTATTGTCTTCTGGGCAAATTGACAAAAATATTAACTTTGCAGAAAAAAAGTATCAGAAACATATGCAGTGTGAAGCCAAGAGGATCTTGTTGGCCATTATTAAGAGATCTTAAGATATTTAGCATTCCCTCATTGTATCTGTATGTAATAATTCTTTCCACAAGTAATAACCCTAAACTCTTTTCTTCAAATAATTTCCAGTATAGTTATGAAACTAGAAACAAAGAAAGCTTCATGCAGCCTACACATAGGCTTAATCTTTTTGCAGAGACTCCACAATATATGGGAATGAAAGTATACAATAAACTAAAAGACACAAATTTTTGAAAGGTCCAAACTGAGGCAGTAAAAAGAGAATTGTATAGCATCCTGGCGCAGAAATTTTATTACCCTATTGATGAATTTTTTAATGATCTGACTATCTGAGCAGGCTAAAAACAATAATAATAAATAATATTCAGATTTTATTGAGATTATATAAAAAATATTGTATTTCATGTATAATTTATCATAGTTATAAACTGATGAGTCTCCTGTACTTAAAATCAATTATTTAATTTGTACATTATGAGACAGTAAAATTCTGATACTGATTCTGATTCATGACATTAATGATAAACTGTTTTGACTGGACTGGTATTCCATGACTCTCACTTACACCATCAGAAACATCACTTACCTTACCTGTATTCGCAAATAACTCTGAAACTTCATTATTCTTAAAACTCCACAAAAATCAGATACTCATCATCATCATTATCATCATCATATTCTTCCAAAACTACTTCATCAATAACATTATTAACAATACAAGTCTCACCACTATCAAAGTCATATATCTATCCAACATTCATTTGCAATAAGCTACTAGTCTCAAACTTACTAACTTGTCATTTCACATATCTCATTCACCTCTACATAAAAAATACCACCTAATTCATATCCAATACAGTTATTACCTGTTTCACATTGTAACAAAAAAGGCTGTTTTGGGTCATATAGTGTGTCCAATACGGCAGGTTTCGTAGTATGCGATACATGCTGGGTAGTGTATAAGGACAATTACTGAATGAAGTCATTTACTGCACCAGTGTGAAGTAGTTGTAACAAAAATGTTAAACTGTGCCACAGACCAATTGATGTATGTTCTTAATCAGGTAAAGTAATGTACAGTTAGGATAAGTCATTACCACTTTGACATGAATTTTGACATGTTTTGAGGTGAAAGAACAAGTTCTGGAATCAGTGTTGGCGGTGTATAAATGTTTGTAACCTTGTTCATTCAATTTTGTAATTATAATTCAATTTGTAAAATTCATTGTTTACCATAATGCAAATTAATTGTGTAAACCATTAATTTTGGAGAGACCTAATATTTATGTATCTTTGCAGATGAGTACAACATATTCTTACTGAAATTACCAACTAAAAATCTATAATTAAACTTGTAATTAATATTTCTGAAACATTCTATAGAGAAATTAGTGCAATGTCCACATATTACGAAAACTAGAGAAGATTCATTTAAACTGGAGACATAACCTGATTCAGAAAGACAATTTGTATCATAAATAATGTTGTAAGAATGATTCATTATTTTTTTGTAACATGATTTAAAGATTTTGTGATATACGTAATTGTTCCGCATTTTAGCCTTCAAATGTTGTAAAAAGTCATCTTTAACGTTTGAATTATAATTTTGATGTTTAGAAATATTACCAGCTCAAAATTGTTTCATAAAATTGCATAATTAATTAAATTACAAGATATTCAAGAATGTCCTCAACTGAATAATAAGAACTTAATTGCTAACTGTACGTATGTTTCAAAATTGCACTTGTAAAAGAGTGTTAATTTCAGAAATATGCATTATCATTGTTCTCATTTCAATTTCTACTAAAACTCCATTATGTCAGTTTTTGCTGGGTTAATTTCTTGCAATTGTAACATTAAACATGAAATAACATAACAATGTTAATGAACGTAATAGTTAAAAGATGTATAAATAGATCTCATCAAAAAGCCTTGGAAGGAGAGCGGTTGGATGACTACCTGGTGTGTTGCGCTGCCTGTAAAGTTATGACAAATAAACAAGTGTTGCAAACAAATTAATTTCTGTACATCTGGTAGTGACCCAAGACTTTCTGCAGCAAAGTTATCACCTCCAAAAATGTAAAACATTCTGTGTTTCTGGATCTGGTTACGTTAGAATATACATCAATAACACTGTTTCCTGACCAAGAGAAGAAATCATTACTCTGACAGTCTGGTTTGTGGTTAGTATCCACATCATAATTGAACATAGTATTCCAAAACTTTTGATCAAAACATAAATGAGATATCTGATGTTCCTTCTGTTCAAATTCAGATATCTGTGCTACATTATTAATACTATTATTATTGCATAAATGTACATGTAAATTGGGGGTCTTGTACTTGTTGCGTTTCCTCACCCCAAAACTGTGGACCTTGATTGAGGCAGACCATCATTTCCTGAATAATTGACTCTATGATTGTGTCTCCCATTATATTGCCCATGGTTATCCCCATTATTTCTGTTCTGCTGAGGTTCAAAATTTCTTTCTCTATTATCATGCTGACCCTGATTAAAGTTACCACCATCTCTGTTTCGGTAGTTGTTACTATTTTGATCTCTATCATTATGGTTGTTGTGATCTACTGCCCCATACAGCCTGTCTACATATCGTAAAAATTGTTCTAGACAATCGTCAGGTCTGTGTACTAAATCCCGCTACAACCTTTCTGGTAATCTCCTTTTTAGTGCATCAGTTAATGTCATTTCGTCAAATGGCCTGTCAAGGTGTGCTAATTTATTGATTCTTTCAGTGTACTATTCCTATAATTTGGACTGTTCAGAGATTCATTTTTAATTCTCTTTTGTTCAGCTTCTGACCAAAATTTATTCAAAAATCTTTTTTTGTAACTTTGGTATATTTCCCACTTACTTAAATTTAGATTTACCCATGACTGAGCATCACCTTCAAGACATCTTTTAACAAATTTAATATTTTGGTCATCACTCATGCCTGACACAAAACTATCTCCACAGTGCTGTATAAAATCCACTGGATGTAAACTGTCTGATGGAAAACTTTTGATTGGAATGCTGGACCATGCAATACCATTGTTTGAATTTAATAAAATCGACTGCAAAATATCAGTTTTCACTGTTTCTTTGCTTTTTACACTTTCACTTGGTTCAAACATGTCTTGGCTGGGTCCTACAGCTTTCACATCTACAACACTACCCCCGTCTCTATTCATTTTTCTAACAATCACATGAGTCCACCAAGAAAAATTAATTTCACAAATGGTTTGTACTTATCTTTTCTGATGTTCTTCATTGTTGCCAAGTGCTCTTTCAATTCATCTGGTCCATTATTGTTGATATCATATGAAATTCTCATCACTGTTGATGCGACTTTGTTGGGCAGTTCTCTGGTCTTCTTTTGTCGATTAATTGGAGCTTCTGGATCTTCATTTACATATAAACTGCAAATGGACATATCCAAAATCCATTCTTCTTCTGCAACAGACAAAACTTTGTTATCAGACAACAGATCACGGCTGACGTCACCACTTGCAATCTTACTCTCCCACAAATCACTATTAAATTCACTGTCTTAGTATCTTCACTGTTTTCAAAAGCTTCGAGAAGAGTAAGATTACAAATAATAACTTTTTCACTTATCTTGATCATCTCATTATTGGCTCAATGTCTTGTCTAGGGGTACATTATTGCTGCTGAAAATTTTGATTTAGTGTACAGGTTCTTGTTGCACTAAATAACTGTAGAAGATTTGCCTGTTGCTGTAAATATCTTTTTATTTTATCCCATTCTTCTAAATAACAATGACTTTATAATTTCCACATTCAAAAAACCAATAATTACATTGCTGTTGACAAATTTAGCAAAATAAATGCATTTCCATTTGAAGCATGTCCACCACTACTTACATTCTGGAGTACTCACAATTTCCTAAGGGTTTACAAAGCAGAAGAGTTTACAAACTTTCTTGACAGCAGCAGAATTTTACCAAATTGTATGATTATTTCATAAATAAAGCCAGAAACAAATTTAATAATTAGCATTTGATTGCTCAATTAATAATATGAATTTTAAATACTCCAGAAATTTTGTAATTTCAAATATTTTTAAAAGAAGAGTAATTTTTACTGATTGTATGAGGGTAATCCCAAAAGTAAGGTCTCCTATTTTTTATAAGTACAGAGCTCTGTTTGCGTGGCAGTTGGTCACACTGTTATGAAGAGTGCTTCATGCGCTGTGTGTAAACATGCGCACACCACACTGAGACGCTCAGTCTTGGCTTGGCAGCCGTTGAGAATGGAGCTCCCATTGGATGTTACCACCAAGTGCGAATTGCGTGCAGTTATTCAGCTTTTGAACACAAAGGGCATTGCGCTGATTGAAATCCATCGCCAATTGATGAAAGTGTATGGTGAGTCATGCATGGATGTCAAAAATGTTCGTAAATGGTGTAGAGAGTTTGCAGATGGTCGGACCGAAATTCACGACGAACAAAGGAGCGGGAGACCATCAATTTCTGAGGAGACAGTGTTGAAGGTTGAGCAAAGCATGTGTGAAGATTGGCAGATCACCCTGGATGATTTCTGCACATTGGTTTCTGAGGTTTCCTGAAGCACTGCTCACAGAATTTTAATGGAAACATTAAACTACGAGAAAGTGTGTGCAAGATGGGTGCCACGCATGCTGACTGAGGACCACCTGCGGCATCGAGTTATTGCTTACCGTGCATTTCTTCACCACCTTGCATCCGAACAGGACAACTTTCTGGATTCAATTGTCATGGGTGACGAAACCTGGGTATACCACTTTACACCTGAGACCAAGCAACAGTCAAGCCAGTGGCGGCATCCTTCTTCGCCAAAGCTGCAGAAGTTCAAACAAACACAGTCTGCTGGTAAAGTCATGACAACTGTTTTTTGGGATCAGAAAGGGGTATTATTGGTCGACTTTATGCCCACTGGGACCGCAATTAACGCTGACAGGTACTGTGAGACTCTGAAAAAACTCAAACGGACAATTCAGAACTGGAGAAAAGGAATGTTGAGCAAGGGTGTACACATTCTTCATAACAACGCTTGCCCACACATCGCTCAGCAAACCGTTGCTCTCCTGCAACAGTTTCAGTGGAACATAATCACCCACCCACCGTATACTCCTGACTTGGTACCCAGTGACAGTCAAGCCAGTGGCGGCATCCTTCTTCGCCAAAGCTGCAGGAATTCAAACAAACACAGTCTGCCGGTAAAGTCATGACAACTGTTTTTTGGGATCAGAAAGGGGTATTGTTGGTCAACTTTATGCCCACTGGGACCACAATTAATGCTGACAGGTACTGTGAGACTCTGAATAAAACTCAAACGGGCAATTCAGAACCGGAGAAAAGGAATGTTGAGCAAGGGTGTACACATTCTCCATAACAACGCTTGCCCACACGTTGCTCAGCAAACCTTTGCTCTCCTGCAACAGTTTCAGTGGAACATAATCACCCACCCACCCTATACTCCTGACTTGATACCCAGTGACTATCACCTGTTCCCTAAGTTGAAAGAACATTTGGCCGGAAAGCGATTCAACTCCTACAGTGAGCTGAAAGAAGAGGTTCATAACTTTCTGAAAGCATGGCGGTGAGCTGGTATGACATGGGCATACAAAAACTGCCACAGTGTCTACAAAAATGCATCAACAGAAATGGTGATTATGCGGAAAAATAGCTAAATGATCAAGTTGTAAACTGATGTAAACCATTGTAGAAATAAACAGGTCTATGTACTTATAAAAAAATAGGAGACCGTACTTTTGGGATTACCCTCATACATATCGATTGTAACACATTAATTTCTTTTAATACACCTTTAGCCTGAAATATAATACATCATATACAAAATCATGTGAATTCTTTTAATGAAACACCTGAGACAATTTTAACCAATGCAAGAATTGATAGTTTACATGGTATTGGTTAACTCTATGAAAAAAAAGGGTGATGTTAGAGGAGGATGATTCATTACAGTGTCTCTTGCCCTTTATCCTCATTACTCATGGCATTTTGCCAATTCCTGTAAGAGTTTGATCATCTTTTCCATGCACAATGAAGTGAGCAATTGGTCATCCTTGCTTTAATTGTGTTTGTGGTGTCTGTTCTTTTGGACATGTCCAGTCATGATGATCTCTGTGTCCAGATAGCTCTGTGGTCAGCCCATCGGCCTAGTAAGCAGGTGTTCACAGTTCAAACACCAGTACAGCACAAATTATCAAGTTTCCCCATTGATTTAATTACTACCCACTGGCGCTAATGTCATTATTTCATTTGTGTGTCATTAATTAATTTGTATCATGATTGATAGTGGCTGCAGGATCAATGTGGGGTCTGTTTTTTCAAGTGTTCTAAAGAATAGACGCTACATATATTCTAAGATATAACACAACTTATGATATTTTGTGGTACTGAAAACAGTGAAAAATAAATCCATAAATCCATTGTGACACTTGTTTTGCATGCAAATCAAGATAAAACTGCTTGTTCCCTTCATCAAGGTAATCAGTCATTGAAAAGCTATTTTTTTAAGCTGTGATTTGTTCCTCATCATTCAGCTGGTCTAAGTCAGTGAATAGTATATTAAAAACACTATGACCTTTCTCCAAAACATTGCAGTGTGACCACATTTCCAGTTCACTGAACGCTTTCTATGATTTCACAACACCAAGATTTTCACTACCTACTGTTAGCCTTATTAATACTGGTATCTTCAACTTCTAGTGTCTATAACATTTTCAAATGCTTTATCAAGTAAAAAAAAAACTTTCACTTCTACAACTTTAAAAATGCTTGTAGTCCTTGCCCTTGTGATATCTGAAACAATGTTAGGTGTAACTTGACACACTGATTTTTTCCAGCAGTTCTTGATCAGAAGAAAATACTGGTTGTAAAAAGAAAACTCTGCCTGATGAATAAGAACTTGTGACTGATTCTTTTAAAGACTTCTACACTGATCAGAAACATGTAGAGGAATGACATCCTTCAGTTTTTTGTTTGCCCACAGTAGTTATCACTCCAAACCCACTGTTCTCTTTTCATGCGTTAGTGGTCTACAAGGGGACTCTCACTCAAGACAAACACACATAATCCAGTAGTAGGAACATGTGTGCTGAAATTGTATAAACTAAGATGCTGAGGGTAATACATTTTTGAATGTGTGCATTTAGGTAGGTGGAATACTTTCTGTGTAAGTCCACAGGCATAGTACACATTGTGTAATAACTATACAACTAGCTCCCAGTATCATACCCTTTTATTTTATCTGATTATTAATTTGTATGAATGTTTTATTTTCCTCATTAGTAATAAGAAATTTGTACATTTCTGCATAATTCAGCAAAGATAGGCTTTTAAAATTACCTTTGTATCAGAAGAGAAATGTCTGGAAGAAATTTATTTCTTTTTTTAACAAATTTTAATCTCGCTTGAGAGCACTTATCTCTAAGATCTCACATGAAAAGGATGTGTAATTTTTACTCATGCACCAACAATGTGTGTAGTAAATGCTTTGTATGTACAAAAATGCAGGAATATATATATATATATATATATATATATATATATATATATATATATATATATATATATACATACACACACACACACACACACACACACACACACACACACACACACACACACACATACACTCCTGGAAATGGAAAAAAGAACACATTGCCACCGGTGTGTCAGACCCACCATACTTGCTCCGGACGCTACGAGAGGGCTGTACAAGCAATGATCACACGCACGGCACAGCGGACACACCAGGAACCGCGGTGTTGGCCGTCGAATGGCGCTAGCTGCGCAGCATTTGTGCACCGCCGCCGTCAGTGTCAGCCAGTTTGCCGTGGCATACGGAGCTCCATCGCAGTCTTTAACACTGGTAGCATGCCTCGACAGCGTGGACGTGAACCGTATGTGCAGTTGACGGACTTTGAGCGAGGGCGTATAGTGGGCATGCGGGAGGCCGGGTGGTCGTACCGCCAAATTGCTCAACACGTGGGGCGTGAGGTCTCCACAGTACATCGATGTTGTCGCCAGTGGTCGGCGGAAGGTGCACGTGCCCGTCGACCTGGGACCGGACCTCAGGGACGCACGGATGCACGCCAAGACCGTAGGATCCTACGCAGTGCCGTAGGGGACCGCACTGCCACTTCCCAGCAAATTAGGGACACTGTTGCTCCTGGGGTATCGGCGAGGACCATTCGCAACCGTCTCCATGAAGCTGGGCTACGGTCCCGCACACCGTTAGGCCGTCTTCCGCTCACGCCCCAACATCGTGCAGCCCGCCTCCAGTGGTGTCGCGACAGGCGTGAATGGAGGGACGAATGGAGACGTGTCGTCTTCAGCGATGAGAGTCGCATCTGCCTTGGTGCCAATGATGGTCGTATGCGTGTTTGGCGCCGTGCAGGTGAGCGCCACAATCAGGACTGCATACGACCGAGGCACACAGGGCCAACACCCGGCATCAAGGTGTGGGGAGCGATCTCCTACACTGGCCGTACACCACTGGTGATCGTCGAGGGGACACTGAATAGTGCACGGTACATCCAAACCGTTATCGAACCCATCGTTCTACCATTCCTTGACCGGCAAGGGAACTTGCTGTTCCAACAGGACAATGCACGTCCGCGTTTATCCCGTGCCACCCAACGTGCTCTAGAAGGTGTAAGTCAACTACCCTGGCCAGCAAGATCTCCGGATCTGTCCCCCATTGAGCATGTTTGGGACTGGATGAAGCGTCGTCTCACGCGATCTGCACGTCCAGCACGAACGCTGGTCCAACTGAGGCGCCAGGTGGAAATGGCATGGCAAGCCGTTCCACAGGACTACATCTAGCATCTCTACGATCGTCTCCATGGGAGAATAGCAGCCTGCATTGCTGCGAAAGGTGGATATGCACTGTACTAGTGCCGACATTGTGCATGCTCTGTTGCCTGTGTCTATGTGCCTGTGGTTCTATCAGTGTGATCATGTGATGTATCTGACCCCAGGAATGTGTCAATAAAGTTTCCCCTTCCTGGGACAATGAATTCACGGTGTTCTTATTTCAATTTCCAGGAGTGTGTGTATATATATATATATCTGTGTGTGTGTGTGTGTGTGTGTGTGTGTGTGTGTGTGTGTGTGTCTGTGTTTCTATCGACCTTCCAGCGCTTTCGTATGGTTAGTCACATCATCTTAAAAACACAAACATTTGAATTTTGTGTGTATGTTTGTGTTTGTATTTGTTTGTGTGTCTATCGACCTGCCAGTGATTTCGTTCAGTAAGTCACATCATCTTTGTTTTTAGATATATTTTTCCCACGTGGAATGTTTCCCTGTATTATAGGAAATAAATCATCATAGCTGCAAGAATATTTTTATTTATTATGCCAAAATATTGCAAGATTCATTTGTAAGCATGACTTTTGCCTGCAATTACAAGAAGAGGCAGTAATTTCTTCCATCTTGCAAGAAATATTAAAATATATGTGAAATATATGTGTGCTGATCACCAATATTTAGTGGATGGACTGCATGATCGGCAACCACAGAATATTAGAGGTAAATTAACGATATCAGTGCGATAATAGTGACTTCTCTTAAATATATATGTGTAATAATCAAACAATTGACTTTTTGCTAAGCGCCATGTATGCTGTAAAATCAGACATTCTAAAAATCTCCATGGACAGAGTA
The DNA here is from genome assembly GCF_021461395.2 of Schistocerca americana. Taxonomy (NCBI): domain Eukaryota; kingdom Metazoa; phylum Arthropoda; class Insecta; order Orthoptera; family Acrididae; genus Schistocerca; species Schistocerca americana. The sequence continues at coordinate 369,515,539 of NC_060120.1, read as the reverse complement.
TGAAAAATTATCCTATATACATTATTCATTTTTGGGACTTCAGTATTTGTACGTTGCGTTGTATTTGTCTTATGCTATGAGGAAGACTGTTCATGGCACCAATTTAATTACAACAAAAATCCGTGCTTTAGTTCCAGTACTGCAAGCAGTAATTATCTCTCATTACGTAATTTTCATGCCCATTCATACTCTTTGTGTTAGCTGTTCGACTGCCTCCCTGCACGGTTATTCCCATAATGAATGAACAGACTAACACAATTGGTGGCCAATTTTCCAGGACAAAGTCATAGCTAAACATGCACAGACTTTTTGTAACAAATGTTAAATGAACATACACAAAAATTTTGTCATCATTGTGTAAAAGAAAAACTAATTTTTGTCTAGTTTCTTATTGCATGAATATGAGTACAACAAAAGCCATATTATATGAAAATGAGGAGCATAATATAAAAAATGAGAAACAGAGAATTATAAGACCAATTTATCCACCAATGGGAGACATAAGTGAGCTGCTTGACTATGCAGAGTAGGTACGAAATTTGCACAACAGCTTGCATGATTACGCTTAGTAGTACCTCTCTTGTTGTAGTTAGTTTTCTTTCCTTTTCCCTCACCATTTTCTTAGTAGGAAATTTATTAATTGAAAGGACTCAAAAATCATACCAAAAGTTTGACTCATCAGTATAGTGTAAATCGTTACGGAAACTTAAATATTTTGTCTCTTAATACTTTTCGACAAACAGACAGGAATTTATCAAAACTTGATTTCACAGGACATTGCAGGTTTCGAGCGCAATATTTATTTACATAAAAATTTTTCTGCTGTTTTTTTTTTTTATTAATTTTTTGGTACTTGCTAGCACAGTCAAAAGGGCTGACCAAAACTGACCCAGTGTTGATAATGGAATGAAGTGCCAGCCATGCAGCTAGCAGAAATCTGACATAAATCAAAGGTAGGTATCACATATGTAACAAATGACAGCACACAGACAAACTGTGACGATGCCATGATGGCTATCAATGAGACTGTTTCACCCATCTCCTGAAGTGATATATCGCTGCTGAATGAAACAGAGGAACATGGAACAGCAATGTATTTCGACAACACAGGATGGACACTGATTATTGGTAATCTGAATATTAACATGCAAAGTACAGCTGATAGCAATGATAATAGTATCACCAATGTGCAGTTACAGCAACTACTGACAACTGTGAACACTAAATTCCATGATATGAACATGAAATTAAATACAGTTACACAACAGTTTAGTAACTTGAACACAAAATGTAACAGTTTGTCATCAAGGTTTTTCAGATTTCAAAACAGAACAAAAACAGGTGTTGGAAGATTTCCAAAACAGTGCCACACAAAAATTCAATGATCTAACAGAAAATCTACGTACAGAGTTAGTTAAAAGAAACGAAAAAAAAAAAAAAAAAAAAAAAAAATTAAAACAGGAGGTTATTTGTGACATTAAAGAAACTATTGATGTTTTGAACATAAAGGTAGGTTCAAGTAGTGACAATCAAGAGCATGTAGAAAATGAACTAAAGAAAGTCACGGACACGAATAATAGTATTTGAGCAAGTCAAAACCAAATGTGCAATACTATAAAGAAAATGACCACTACTGTCAAACTACACAAGGACTATGAAAGTTTACTATTGGCAGCAGAGGAGCTAACATTAAGAGTAGAAAGCTTGTAATTAGAGAAAGAACTCAGATAGGGAAAAAATTAGACCATATAACCAAAAGAGGAGAAACAGGTACGTTAGATCAACGTAGCACATTAGTGCAGAAGGTACTATCTGAATGCAAAGTGTATGTTGATGTGGTAGAAGAGGCCATGAAGAAAATGGAAACTGAATCATCAAATGAAATAGGTCAGGTTGCTAATATTCAACTACCTGTGCCCAAGACAGATGCATGTAATAGTTATCCACAGCTTGTCACAAGCCCGATAGCAAGCACAAGTGAAGATTGCAAAATTTGTAATTTAGCTACAACAGTACCTACAACACATGCGCAATTGGCACACAGTGCACCACACGCTTGTAACAACACACCGATGTCAGATAATGCTGCATGTTTAACATCCATCTTTGCTGATGAAGGGTGGCTTTGACATAGGCAGTTTCCCACTTATTGGACAGACGGAAAGCAGATGAATCTGGTAGTTTTCATCAGTGCATTCCACAGTGTACTTCCATGTACCTGGCAGAGGCTTAAAAGATAAGACTTATTGTTGGTTACACCCAAGGTGATGTTCTTTTGTGGACCACTGAAGTGGCAAAACATTGTCAAAGTTATGAGCAATTTGAACAAGCTTTCTTAGACAAGTACTGGTCAGAAACTGTCCAAGAGAGAATAAGCTGTGAAGTCTTTAACCCAACTCCAGTTAATAGCAGGCATGGATGCTTGCAGGGTTATTTCAAAAAGTATTTAAATAAGACCAGATATTGGACCAATCCCTTATCACAGGTGGATGTATTGATGATATTGAAGAGCCGACTTCCACCACACATAAGGGAAAAATTAGTAACCACACCAGAACATGACACTGAGTACTTTTTGTCAGTTTTGGATTCCATTGACCTGATTTATGAAGATGCACCATGGAAAAATAAAGCAGCAGATAAACAAACACCTCAGCCTGTCTTTGGAAACCAACCTTTTGTCCAACACAGTACACACAAAAAGGGAATGGATATGATAATGGAAATAGGAAAAATAAAAGATTTAAAGGAGATTATCAGAACAACAGGAACAATTGCAATGGACAGGCAAACTATGGTCTGCCAGTACAAGCCTATCCACCACCCATAAGTGGTAACAGCCAGTCAGTGCAGTGGCAAGTGGTTGGCAACAATCAAATGCCACACACTGTGCCTCAGACAACATTTGGATGACATAATAGTGCAGACTATAATTTTGCAACTACCAACACAAATTCACATGAAGATAGGACAAGCACAGCCAATGCCACAAATTGGCATAACAGAACACACTCTGTACAGCTCACTGAAATTACTCCGATCACTGAGGTCGATGCTCCTGCACCGGTGGAAACCTCTAACTGGTCACAGTGAGGCCCCACACTACTGACCAGGTAGGGAGTGGGGGCAATACACTTATAAACACATGTTTTGAGAGATATGGTGAACAAGGTGACATGAAAGGTGATATATACCGAGATGAGGAGAAAGTTCAGGAAAAGTTGTAGGAAGAGCAGGTACAAGAAGTTATAAAGACAACAATATTTGACATGGAAGTACACTTACTTCTAGACACAGGTGCAATGACTAACTTAATGTCAACTGAATGTTTCCAAGAGTTAAACAAGAGAGATAAAATTCCCATATTCCCAGTGCAGTATTGTAGAATACAGACAACCACTGGAAACAAATCAAAAGTAGTTAAGTTACAAGCACTTATTCCATTGAAAATAGAACATTTTACTGTCAAATTAATAGTAAATTGTTTTTTTGGGATGGACATATTTAGAACTTATAAGATGCAAACTGATATAGAAAGTGGTAAATGCTACTTCATTGTAAACGAACATGTATTTTCTGTCGATTTAATAAAAATGTCAGACAAGAAAGTCAAGCAGAAGGAGGAATCTGATGCGACAGTTCAGTTTGTATTTCCTACTGTTTTAATTGTAGACACTCACTATGACGAAGAAGTGTCAGAATCAGATGTAAACTATGAAATGGTAGAGCAAAAGATAAGTGAATCCAGCACTTTAAATGAACAGTAACAACAGGAACATACAGATCTGTTATTTAAGTATGCACATGTATTTGGGAAACAACCCAGAGTTACCAAGGATTATCAGTATAAAATGGATGTTTACCCACATGAAACTTTTTGTGTATCATCATATCCCATTCCTTGGATGAAAAGAGAGGCAGTATGAGAAGAAATCAATCAAATGTTTAAATGAGGGATCATTCAACCTTCCTTTTCACATTACTGTAGCCCCATATTGCCTGTAAGTAAACCAGACAGATCGGTAACATTGGTTCTGGCTGCTCGAGTTATTAATAAGATCCTAGTACCTGTTTGAATCAGGCCTGAAAACCTGGATGAACAACTGTTGAAGTTACATAATATCTGGTATTTTACAATATTGGACCTGAGATACTCCTTCTGGCAAATCAAACTCTATCCAGAAAGTAGAAAGTACACAGCTTTTGTATATGGTGGTAGAAGATTTGAATTCTGTGTCCTGCCATTTGGCCTGAATATAAGTGCAGGTGTATTTGTCACAGCATTAGATAAAGTATTAGGAACAGAGCTACTTAGCAAGGTTATGGTCTATGTTGACAACTTGTTAATCACCACTCCCACTTGGTCAGAACATATTCAGCTGATTGAGAAAGTCTTACAACATTTTCCAGAATACAGGGTGACGACCAATTTAAAAAAAAATCTGACTTTGGCAGGGAGAAGGTCAAATTTCTTGGTCACATTATCTCTGAACAAAGTATTCTCCCTGGTCCCAAGAAACATGATGCCATACACAATTTTCCTGCACCTAGGAATAAGAAACAACTTAAAGCTTGTTTAGGATTGGTGTCATTCTTCCATAACTTGATACCCAAACAACTGATGAACAGTGACACCATGCTTAATTTATTAGGCAAAAACAAACCATGGCTGTGGGATGACAAGTGCCAAGAGGATTTCAGTAGTATTAAAAAGGCATTAGTGAATGCAAATATATTTAGTCACCCCAGTTTGGAGAAGGACTTCTGTCTGTGCACAGATGCTTCCTTGCAATGTCTGAGGACATGTCTCTTCCAGATGAGAGAGGAAGATAGTAAGATATTGCCAAAGGTAATTAGCTTTGCTAGCTGCACATTAAGTGAGGCAGAAAGATCATACTCTGTATCAGAATTAGAAAGTTTGGCAGTAGTCTGGGCATTCAAAAAATTTGAGTACTTTTTATAGGGTAAGAATACATAGGTATATTGTGATCACCAGTTCCTTTCATTTTTGTTGAAATGCAGATTACTGCACAGGAGATTGGTAAGGTGGTGTCTGTCTGTATCTGCAAGAATTTAACTTCAAAATTATTTATATCGGGGGCAGTCAGAACATCATTGCTGATGCTCTATCAAGGTTACCTCAAGGTCTAGATAAATTAAATGAATTTTTGGAACAGGATTCTGAGATACAAACCTTTCTTATGCAAAGTAAAATATCACAATCTGACTACAGTAAGTTTTGTAAACAAATGAAAACCATGCAGCAACAGGACCTAAGATGGTGCAAGGCCAAACAAAAACTAACACAGGAAGGCAATGAACACGTAAAAATGTGGTACAGGGAATATAAAGGTGTTGTATTCCATCACAAACATCCTGACTCAGAACAATTGCATGTTTGTCTTTGTGAGAAGTACATTGAGGAATTCATAGTGTACACCCATGAAGTGTGGAGACACTATGGGGTAAGTAAAAGTACCAAGAAGGCAGGTAAACATGGCTACTTTCTAAATTTGAGATGACAAGTACTTCAAGTACTACGAAAATGTATAGTGTGTCAGAAGGCAAAACATTCTATCTCTTCTAAACATATTGAACTTCACCTGATTTTAACTAAGAACCCTCTAGATTCAATGTCTCTGGATGTGGCTGGCCCCTATCCAAGAGGCGAGGGTGAAGTAAGATACATAGTAGCACTCTATGATGTTTTTACAAAGCACATCAATATGTATGCTGTACGAAGTACAACAGTGACCTCCATCAGGAAAAGTATCAAAGAAGATTACTTGAGGAAGACTGATAATGCCCCATATTTTATAGGACAGAAATGGAAGCAATTTATGATATCACATGGTATAAAATACAACTTAGTATCAAGATTCCACCCCAAGGCCTCACCTGTAGAAAGAGTAGTTAAGGAAGGGTAGAATGTGTCACACCTTTCATGCAGGTCATTAACAGTCTTACAAATTCTTCCAGAGGTTTCACACCAAATGAATTAATGTTTTACGCCAGACGAAAGGACAACCCCTACCAAAAATACCAGTGATGGAAATGACATTAGTGGAGAAAATTAAACAAGCAGTAATCACACTGGAAAACAGGGTTGAATATAGGAAACTGAAGTGTTTTACACAGTTTAGTGAAGGCCATTGAGTTCTGTTACAAACCCATCCTAAGTCAACAAAAATAGGAAAGTTAAACAAGAAGTAGTAATCACTTTATACACGACCATATATAATTTCCAAAATCCCATAATCTGGAGCTTATAGATTGATTTACAAGAGGACTGGTTTTCTTTTGAATACTAGTGTTAAGGAAAAATGTTTAGATTTTACTTGTATTTTGATACATAAAGTTGCAGGTAAGTGAAACTGAGATAGATATTAAACGATATAACGCTACGCTTGACACAAGGAGTGGCAAAGCAGAGCAGGACTTGTGACACACACTGTGGTGTAATCGCAACAGTGAGCTACATCAGAAGATGAGGTGAAAGCATCGATTCGAACACATGTGCCTATAAACTTGGCTGCAGGAGATTTAATTATTAGGCGGCTGACATCATAAATGACCACCAGCTAACGCAATTATATGCAACTCACCCACAGGCATATTTATAAGAATTATAAGCATATAGGGAGAAAGAAGGAATAATTACATTATAACTACAAACTTAAGGTCAAATACATCTAATATATATATGCGTTGTTGAACTAAGGAAATGTATAAGAGAGTTCGAGTAATATCTACATAAAAATAATAATGTTAACCAACTATATACAGATATGTTCAGGTGTTTACAGAAAGTGAACTACAGGAGGTGTAAGATAGATTTAAGGATATGAACAATGACAGCTGAAATGAAAACAGGATACAGAGATAGATGCATAAATATCTCAAGCTTTATAGAATTTTGTAGATGCTTCTCTGTACAGCATAAGGGTAAGTGAAGCTGGTGGTGTACTGGGCAGAACAGGCGAAAAAAAGAGCTGCTTACTGATGTAAATGGATGACTGTATTGGTGGCCACTGAGCTGCTACACATTTAGTTTTAAGTTAGTTTTAACTTTTTTTCTTTTCTGTGACCAGTGCGTCAACACAGTGTGAAAGAAGAAATGATAAGCTTTGAGAGTGGCATGGTACCATACAAGTTTAACAGGCCACACCTCAAGAAAATAAAATTTAGTTGTAAGAAATATTATACATTATAAGTGATGTGAATGAATGATTCAAACTATATGCAGTAGCAGTCCAGTAAGTGATGTCGTAATGATACAGATTTGTTGTTACCGAACAAGTAAGGTGCCAACCTACACACAGGGTACAAACTCCCAACACCCATTTCTCTCTTTACAGTATGTATATGTACATGATCATTATAAACAGGATTATTATTCATGCCGCATGGGGTAGCCGCAAGGTCTGGGACACCTTGCCAAGGTTTGCATGGCTCCCTCCATCAGAGGTTCGAGTCCTCCCTTGGGCACGGTTGTGTGTATTGTTCTTAGCATAAGTTAATTTAAGTTAGATTAAGTAGTGCGTAAGCCTAGGGACTGATGACCTCAGCAGTTTGGTCCCACAGGAACTTACCACAAATTTCCAAAAATTATTCGGTACATCGAAGAGAAGAGATAACTCCCCCAATTTCTACACGTTGAATGACAACAACATTTTTGGCAACTAAACACATGACATGAATACGTAAGTTACTCATCGTCTGGAATAAACAGTGTCTATTCCATGTAGTAAGAACATAACAAGAATCTACCATGAACAACTCTGACTGAGAGTCTTCTTGTAACACGATATAAGAGTTATATTTCTTTTCCTTAGTAATCTGATGGACCTGTAGTCAAAAAGATTCCTTCCTTTTTCCTAGAGGTGACACTAAGTGTAGAGAGGCAAGCAGTGCATAGTGTATTTGAAGTAGATGCCAATGCTTGTGCACCTGCTCCATAAATAAATAACAAGCTCCCATGAATAAACTGAAAGGAATTACGTATAATGTTTCTTATGTAAAGATTTGTGATACCCAAACATATGGATGTATATGTAAATAAGGATGATCGACATAACTGAGGTTATGCATGTTTATTCTATAACACGAATGTAAATGAATCCATTATTTACAAACTAAACTGATATAACTGTTTATGAAAATAATCCAAACAAATGTAGTGTTTTAATTATTCCCAAAATGAAACTCAATAAGAAGTAAGTGTGAGTGGAATATCAGCAATAATATGTAATATATGAGTGTATTAAAATTGTAACTATGTAAATAATGATTTGTTTAAAGTGGGACAGCATCCAAAAGCAGACAGTTTACACAAAATAAGTGATTAATAGAGCTGGATGGCAGTTAGGCAAGGAACTTGTGTAAAAGTGATTCTTTTTCAAAAGTGAAGTGTGTTGACACTTAGTATGCATGTGCAAACCTACAAAATTTTTTACTAAACTGCTCTCAACTCTGAATAAATGGAGAAGTGTTCTATAAGGAACTTACCTTATTGGCAGGTGCTGATCGATGGATTTCTTTTGCACTGAATAAGCGCATTACGACAGGTAAACAAGGGGTCCCAGGCTGTAAAATTGGAGGTCTTCTGTCACAGCATCGAAATTACCACAAGCATGCACACCGTTTCCAAGAAATGAACAAATATTTGTGGAGGAATCCACGGTGCAACACACAGTGATTTCGCTGTTCCACTCTGTATTAAATGGTCATGCACGAGTTAAAAGTATTCAGTGAGGCTGCAAGTGTTAAAGTCACAGTGCCAGGCCACCAATTACTTGCCACACGCATGGGAACAGTAATGAAAGAGACTTGATTAAATAAGCGTTGTTGAATATGCACAGTATTTGACATTTGTACCCCTTTTTTTAATAAATTGTTTTCCTTTTAATTGCTTGTATTAGTATATGTAGATATAATAAGGTGAAACTGACATCTCTACTTAACATGACATAAGTCTATCTAAAAGACCAAAAATAAACGGCTTTAACCCCCCCACGTCGGTAATAGATAGCAACCAATTAATCATAGGATACTGCCTAACACTGTACACCTCCATACAATGTCATGTATGGTTGGGGCCTATTGTGTAATGCTTAAACAACTACCTCCCAGTATCATGCCCTTTTATTTTTTCTCACTATTAATTTGTATGAATCTTTTCTTTTCCTCATCAGTAATAAGAAAGTTGTACATTACAGAAGGTGCCAAGGATAGGCTCTTAAAATTATCTTTGTAACAGAAGAGCGATGTCTGGAGAATATTCAATTTTTTTTAATAACTTTTGTTTCAGTCTCACTTGAGAGAATTATGTTCATGATCTCACATAAAAAGGATGTATAATTTTTACTTATGCATAAAAAATGTGTGTAGTAAATGCTGTTAGTTTATAAAAATGCAAGAATATATGTATATATTAAAAGTCATCATAGCTGCAAGAATATGTTTATTTATTATGCCAAAATATTCCAAGATTCGTTAATAAGCATGACTTTTGCCTGAAATCATAAGAAGAGGAGTAATTTCTTCCATCCTGCAAGACTTCTTAAAATATATGTGTGCTGATCATCAAGATTTAGTGGATGGAGTGCACGATCGGCAACCACAGAAAATTACAGTTAAATTAATGATATCAGGACAAGCTAATACTGACTGCTATTAAATATATATGCATAATAATTGAACAATTTGCGGGGTCCTGCCCACTCATTGCTTATTGGGTGCCTAAAGGATGCTGCATTCTCGGAATGCTATATGAGAATTCAAGCCAATCACATTAATAGTTTTTTCTGACAAATAAAGCAGATTGACAACACTTAACTTTGAATTTACAATGGTGTCACAAGCAATGGGCGACATGCAAATAAGTCAGAGTCCTTTTCTGTACACAAGGTCCATGTAAGCAATTAGTATGGATCACCCGTCACTACTACCGTGGTGCTCTCCTAGTACTGTTCGTATACTGTCGGAGCGAGGCAGGAAGGAGCAGCGTTTATATTCTCTTTGGCTAGAGGGTACTCCTGTTGTGGTGCAATACTATGGCTGCTGGCTGATGTTGTCTCACCGCCTTCTCTTCGCTTGTGTTCATTGGCTTCGTACCAGCACTTGTCGATATGCCAGAACACAATTGACTTGTTGTTAAGTACCAAGTCTCCTACAAAATCAGACATTCTAAAAATCTCCATGGACAGAGTAAGAAAAATTATCCTATATACATTATTGATTTTTGTGACTTCAGTATTTGTATGTTGCATTGTATTTTTCTTACGCTACTTGGGAGACTGTTCATGGCACCAATTTAGTTTCAACAAGAATCCATGCTTTAGTTCCAGTACTGCAAGTAGTAATTATCTTTCACTATGTAAATTTTATGCTGATTCATACTGTATGTATAAGCTATTGGGCTGCCTCCCAGCATGGTTATTCCAAAACCAACCAACAGACTAATGCAACATGTTGCTGTCAGGTAGTGTGGAGGAAATACTGTTATTTTTCATGGCATTGAAAGCTACTTTGGCTTTTCTGTGGTATAGTACCAATTTTAATTTTGCTGAACGTCATCTGTGTCTCTGTTTTTTGTGGCTACATTCTAGCAGTCACAGCCTATGTGAGTGTCTACATGAGTTTTCTGAAAGGAAAGTTGAGGAAAGTCACTGTGAAAAACCCTGCAATAAATCTTCTTTGTCACCTTACTATTAGGGTATTTGATCAGAAATACCTTCCACAGCCTATGTATATTTAAATCATGACTCAAATTCTTCTGCTGTGATTTCAGTCTGTTATAATGACCTAGCTCTCTAAATATGGAATTAATATATTCTTTAAATTGGACCTTATTAGAGGGCAAGAATTTGCAATGGGTTCTTCCTCCTCTCATATCTTTATATACAGTTTTCCCTTATTTTTTCCTCTTCACCAGGGTTTCAATTCAGTTTGAAATAATTCTAAAAATGTCTGTAAAAGTCTTCTTTCACAATCTGATGTGTTTCCCATTTTCATCTGAAACAATGAAGATTGCTGAGCATTGTCTTTGAGTCTCAGTAGAATCAGTGTATGGGTCATGTCAATGTTTTGCAACTGACAATATCTGCAGTGCGCCAAATAAATAGTGACCATGACTGTCCATATCTTGCTTGTGAAATGCGTGAAAGAGCATCTTCTTCATGTTAAGAGTGATATTCTAGTGATATTCTTGCATTCATACTGGCAGCTATATGTAACCTGAAAGTCAAAAACAGTATGATTGTGCATAACTTGACAAATACATAAGTTGTCATGACATTTTTATAGTTTCAGAAGACTTATTGTTTCACTGCCTTCTGCACTTGAATCTAAGCGTATACATGTTTTGAGATATGCAGTTGATGCAAAACACATATTTAGAGCAGTTTAGTTACAGTATAGTTAGTTGATATTTGTCACTGAAGTGCACATTCTCTTTGTTTTCTCTAAATAGCATAACAGCAGATGTATCTACACTTTACAATTACTTCTTCCTAACTGCAATATATTTGTCGCTCACCACATTCTATTTCAAATGACCCTAAAACAGTCTACATTTCAAGAATGGTTGCCACAAAAGGTTACTTATTAACATTTATTGATGTGGTAATTTCTTTCCTCATTTCATTACATTTCTGTAGGTATAATACTTTCACCACTAATTCTTGAATTGTGTTGTTGTTTCCTGAGACATATAATCTTCTGTTCATATTTAGAAACTGTATTACTAGTAGAAGCACAAGCTACATCCTTTGTAGACATGTTTCATGGACATGAGAGATGTACATAACTTCACACTCTAGATGGCAGACACATAGCACTACAACTTCCAAATGGCATGGACACACACCACCAGGAAGATGACATAATTCTTACAGCAGTGAACTGACATTAACACATAACTCCGTCATGTGACAATAACCATTTCTAATAAAACTTACACTTAATGCATTTAGTTTTTCCACTCTACAGTTGTGTAACCCATCCTAGACAATAGGTTTGTGGGACATATAATCAACAGCACTAACAAGAGATGTCTAATGTGTACAAAGAAGATTAGAATGATTGGTTATACAGTATGTCTGTGTAACCTATGGGTGAGTGTCAAGCATATACTGAAAAACTTGAACTGGCAGACTCCTGTGGAAAGATGTTAACTATTCAGCAAAAAGCCACCTTAAGAGTTTCAAGAACCAGTATTAAAAGAGGAATTGAGGAGTATGAAACAGCCCCTTACACTTGGCTTCAATATGAACCACAACAACAGCATGAGACTAATTATAGCCTGCACAGATGGATTTAATTACATATTTGTCTTAGACTCAATGTTCAAATGGCCTGGGATGATAATATGTGGTACAATGGAAGGTACTCCTTGTCATGGACATCACAGTGATTTGCAGGGTGCGGATGGAGATGAAGATGCAAGTTGCAGTTTTTCTGTTGCATAGCCAGCTGATAGTGTTCTCTGAAATCAGCAAAGTAGCTTAAATATTTAGTATGATTCAGAAGGTAGAAATAAGTCTTGTAGTGCTGGTGGAATATAAATAATTAATCAAGTGAAGGTAACAACTCACTGAGTACTAGACTCACTGGTTTGTGTAATGGATCCTTCAGCATTGCCAATTCAGTGATAAATCTTATTTTGTAGTTAGTTTGCATTGATTCCCGCATTACATCTTCATATTGTTGGTTTTTAGTCAGTGTCATTATCTTCTATGGAGAGTGTTACTGGTCTCAAGTCATTGTCCTTGTACCAAGAAATATTAAATGGTCAAGGGACCGTTATGTGTGTAACTTCCAGTGGTTATTCCAATAAATGCATCTACATCTACATCTACATCCATACTCCGCAAGCCACCTGACGGTGTGTGGCGGAGGGTACCCTGAGTACCTCTACCGCTTCTCCCTTCTATTCCAGTCTCGTATTGTTCGTGGAAAGAAGGATTGTCTGTATGCTTCTGTGTGGGCTCTAATCTCTCTGATTTTATCCTCACGGTCTCTTTGCGAGATATATGTAGGAGGGAGCAATATACTGCTTGACTCTTTGGTGAAGGTATGTTCTCGAAACTTTAACAAAAGCCCGTACTGAGCTACTGAGCGTCTCTCATGCAGAGTCTTCCACTGGAGTTTATCTATCATCTCTGTAATGCTTTCGCGATTACTAAATGATCCTGTAACAAAGTGCGTTGCTCTCTGTTGGATCTTCTCTATCTCTTCTATCAACCCTATCTGGTACAGATCCCACACCGCTGAGCAGTATTCAAGCAGTGGGAGATCGAGTGTACTGTAACCTACTTCCTTTGTTTTCAGATTGCATTTCCTTAGGATTCTTCCAATGAATCTCAGTCTGGCATCTGCTTTACCAACGATCAACTTTATATGATCATTTCATTTTAAATCACTCCTAATGCGTACTCCCAAATAATTTATGGAATTAACTGCTTCCAGTTGCTGACCTGCTATTTTGTAGCTAAATGATAAGGGATCTATCTTTCTATGCATTCGCAGCACATTACACTTGTCTACATTGAGATTCAATTGCCATTCCCTGCACCATGCGTCAATTCGCTGCAGATCCTCCAGCATTTCAGTACAATTTTCCGTTGTTACAACCTCTCGATACACCACAGCATCATCTGCAAAAAGCCTCAGTGACCTTCCTATGTCATCCACCAGGTCATTTATGTATATTGTGAACAGCAACGGTCCCATGACACTCCCCTGTGGCACACCTGAGATCACTCTTACTTCAGAAGACTTCTCTCCATTCAGAATGACATGCTGCGTTCTGTTATCTAGGAACTCCTCAATCCAATCACACAATTGGTCTGATAGTCCATATGCTCTTACTTTGTTCATTAAAGAACTGTGGGGAACTGTATCGAATGCCTTGCGGAAGTCAAGAAACACGGCATCTACCTGGGAACCCGTGTCTATGGCCCTCTGAGTCTTGTGGACGAATAGCGTGAGCTGGATTTCACACGACCGTCTTTTTCGCAACCCATGCTGATTCCTACAGAGAAGATTTCTGGTCTCAAGAAAAGTCATTATACTCGAACATAATACGTGTTCCAAAATTCTACAACTGATCAACGTTAGAGATATAGGTCTATAGTTCTGCACATCTGTTTGGCATCCCTTCTTGAAAACGGGGATGACCTCCGCCCTTTTCCAATCCTTTGGAATGCTATGCTCTTATAGAGACCTACGGTACACCACTGCAAGAAGGGGGGCAAGTTCCTTCGCGTACTCTGTGTAAAATTGAACTGGTATCCCATCAGGTCCAGCGGCCTTACCTCTTTTGAGCGATTTTAATTGTTTCTCTATCCCTCTGTCATCTATTTCGATATCTACCATTTTGTCATCTGTGTGACAATCTAGAGAAGGAACTACAGTGCAGTCTTCCTCTGTGAAACAGCTTTGGAAAAAGACATTTAGTATTTCGGCCTTTAGTCTGTCATCCTCTGTTTCAGTACCATTTTGGTCACAGAGTGTCTGGACATTTTGTTTTGATCCACCTACCGCTTTGACATAAGACCAGAATTTCTTAGGATTTTCTACCAAGTCAGTACATAGAAATTTACTTTCGAATTCATTGAACGCCTCTCGCATTGCCCTCCTCACACTACATTTCGCTTCGCGTAATTTTTATTTGTCTGCAAGGCTTTGGCTATGTTTACATTTGCTGCGAAGTTCCCTTTGCTTCCGCAGCAGTTTTCTAACTCAGTTGTTGTACCACGGTGGCTCTTTTCCATCTCTTACGATCTTGCTTGGCACATACTCATCTAATGCATATTGTACGATGGTTTTGAACTTTGTCCACTGATCCTCAACACTATCTGTACTTGAAACAAAACTTTTGTGTTGAGCCATCAGGTACTCTGTAATCTGCTTTTTGTCACTTTTGCTAAACAGAAAAATCTTCCTACCTTTTTGAAAATGTCGATTTACGGCTGAAATCATCGATGCCATAATCGCTTTATGATCGCTGATTCCCTGTTCTGCATTAACTGTTTCAAATAGCTTGGGTCTGTTTGTCACCAGAAGGTCTAATATGTTATCGCCATGAGTCGGTTCTCTGTTTAACTGCTCAAGGTAGTTTTCCGATAAAGCTGTCACCCGTTATGAACGTTTGAGTCTCCCAGTCTATATCCGGCAAATTAAAATCTCCACCCAGAACTATAACATGGTGGGGAAATCTACTCGAAATATTTTCCAAATTATCCTTCAGGTGCTCAGCCACAACAGCTGCTGAGCCAGGGGGCCTATAAAGACATCCAATTACCATATATGAGCCTGCTTTAACCGTGACCTTCACCCAAATCATTTCACATTTCGGATCTCCGTCAATTTCCTTCGATACTATTGCACTTCTTATCACTATAAACACGCCTCCCCCTTCACTGTCCAGCCTGTCTCTGTGGTATACATTCCAATCTGAGTTAAGAATTTCGTTACTGTTTACGTCTGGTTTCAGCCAACTTTCTGTCCCTAGTACTATATGGGCGTTATGACTGTTTATTAATGAGAGCAATTCTGGAACCTTTCTATAGATGCTCCTGCAGTTTACTATTAGCACATTAATATTGTTATTCCCTGTTGCATTTTGCCTACTCCTACCTTGCCGTGTCTCAGGAGGCGTCTTGTCGGGCCTAGGGAGGGAATTCTCTAACCTAAAAAAACCCCCATGTGCACTCCACACGTACTCCGCTACCCTTGTAGCCACTTCCGGCGTGTAGTGCACGCCTGACCTGTTCAGGGGGACCCTACATTTCTCCACCCGATAGCAGAGGTCGAGAAATTTGCACCCCAGATCTCCGCAGAATCGTCTGAGCATCTGGTTTAAGCCTTCCACTCGGCTCCAAACCAGAGGACCGTGATCAGTTCTGGGAACGATACTACAAATAGTTAGCTCTGATTCCACCCTGCGAGCGAGGCTTTCCGCCTTCACCAATTCCGCCAACCGCCTGTACGAACTGAGGTTGACCTCTGAACCCAGATGGCAGGAGTCATTGGTGCTGACATGAGCAACAATTTGCAGTCGGGTGCACCCAGTGCTCTCTATCGCTGCCGGGAGGGCCTCCTCCACATCTTGGATGAGACCCCACGGCAAGCAGACAGAGTTAACAGTGGCCTTCTTCCCCAACCTTTTCGCTATTTCCCTAAGGGGCTCCATCACCCGCCTAACGTTGGAGCTCCCAATAACTAATAAACCCCTCCCACTGTGTGCCTGCTCGGACCTTGCTGAAGGAGCAGCCACATGTCCACTCACTGGCAGAGCGGGCAATGCCACACGGCCAGCCTCCACATTTACCCTCCGCCTCGTGCGCCGCGAACGCCACTGAACCCGCCACTCCCTTTGGGGAGAGGGTGGCCCAACCGCGCCCGGTACCCGCAAAGATGTCTCGACAGGAATGACAGTGGGTGAAGCATGTAACACCTGGGGTGTACCTTGCGACGTACCAGACTCCCCACTGCCGCTACACTCTGAGGCAGCAGCCTGAAGACAGCTGACCGCGGCCATCAACACGTTCAGCTGTTCGCGAACAGTGGCCAGCTCCTCCTGCGTCCGTACACAGCAGTCACACGTCCTATCCATCCTAAGGAATCAATTTACTGAAGAGAGTTAATCAACTTTTAACTAGACTGCTAATTCACTAAAGGTGGCTGACTATTGACTAAACTGTGATTGCTAGCCACTTCTTGTAGAAAACAAAGAAAATAGCACTATCTGTCTCTGGACTGTATTGAAAACAAACACTAGTACTACTGGCACTATGGTTGACTAAAGTGACTCTCTCTGACTGTATTCAAAACAAACACAAGATCTATGGAACACTATTAATAGCACTCGACAAATAAAGCTTCCTAAAAGCAAAAACACACGGAAAAAGAAGTGACAAGTAAGAAAAATACAGTTAATACTTAAATTAAGGTAGCTTGCTGCACAGCAGACGTGAAGCAGACGGCGGTTAGGATGACACTGCAGTTCATGAAATCTGAAATAGATACATTCTTCATTGTTTCCATACTCAGCAGTACCAATTCTACAAAACAATATTAAGACTTGTGGCGACTATCGACCAAGTCACATGTAATATCTTTGTTTTGGCAAGCTCTTTGTGGGGGTCAGTGGCTGCGCGCAAAAGATTACACACGTGAACAGAGAATCAAGAATGTATATAACTGTAGATGTGTGCTTCAGAGTAATAAAATAGTGCTTATTACAAGTGGTCTAGTGTGCATTGTTGGATTCGTCAATCCTACAACACTAAAACCCATACTGGTGACCCCAAATTTTGTTCACGAGTGCTACAACGAATTCTCGTACCATCGAGCGGTACACAATGGATCGATTTCCACCCTCTACACCGCACACATGCCAACTAACTTTCCCAATGGATGCTTCGGCATGGTTTTCCAATTATCCGCTGTGTGTTCGCAATAGTTTGACGCTGTTCTCGAACACACCTACTAGCTTTACTGAACAGAACAGTGCTTCTGCATTCCCACAGGCACATGTGCCGGCATCAGGTACGAACAATAACTTCCCATTACCGTACATGAATCACCAGTCATGTGGCAGTGTTTTGTAGTAACAGAACATTTTTTGCGTACAAAACTTTGAATGCAAATCTTTTACGTCGAATATAAACTTTCCAAGTGTTCCGAGTGCTCGACAATGGCCGACACAATGTGCTCAAACCCCAGCGATGATGTTTATGGGTTTCCCAAGTGCCAGTGTGAACTTTCCACCCAAACCAGTGACAGTACAAATCAAGCCAGACACTCAAGATGGGAAATTACATGTTTATCCCGGAACTCCTCCGCACACTACCAACGTCTGCTTCTTGAGTGTTTCTGACAGCACATGCCATTCCTGCCGGGTCTCCTTCATGTGTTCTACAAACATTAGGTGATTTTAACAATTTTAATACACCTGTAGGGGAGGGGCCCGGAAACTGTACTCTGTCATTCTCTGCACATCAGTCAACTATGGTCGCCTCTACTCCATTCTAGGCCTATTGGCGTTACTCTGTCGAATGCACAATTCGTTGCATGTTTCCAAACTAATAACGTGACACAATTCAGGCGCTATGTACTGCGTTGCACCGCACAGATGCCTATCACTTAATACTTATTCACCTCACACACCAGGATGCTTGTACGTGAAAGACACAGTGTCTTGCCTTTCATTTCTAGTTGACACGGAGGCCAAGGTTAGTGTGATACCTTTGTTTGCAGGTATTAAATTAGAGCATCAGACTTGCCCCCTGCTTCGAGCTGCCAATAAGTCCCTGATAGAATCTCATGGAATAACTAATTTAAGCCTTTAACAGCAGGACATTAATACCCCCTTACAGTGGAATTTCGTTATCGCGGAGGTGGATGAACCCGTGCTCAGGGTAGATTTTCTCTTAGCCCACGCACAGTCACCCAACCTACAATGGAGTGCACTAACCTTTAACTTGATAGACCATACCACGAGTTCAGGTATCTCTTCTCTCTCATCCAAGAGCGCCACTCTATTGTGTGAGCTGTTGTACTGCTCTCTCTTAGATCACACGCCGCCGAACTTCGGGACAGCAATGAAGCCCTCCGCTTATGCATCGCTGCCGTGCAAGCCCAGCTCATGGACGCTTATAAGCAAGTCACCCAGCTGTCACATACAGCCATGCGCCCAACCCCTGCACCGCTTCCTCGCACCTGCTGCCGATGCTGCATGACATTTCTACTGCCGGACAGAAGCTGTGCCTTTGACACTACTAAGTACCCCACCGAGCTCTACAACAAGGACTACCAGTGGATCACCGCCACTGCAGCTGACCCACCGGCCTGGGATGCACACATGTGTGCATTATAGGTTAGTCATAGTGCATTGGGTGCAGGTCCATCACCCCCACCGGTGTTCGCAATCAACAACGGTACTGTCCACAGAATCAATACGACAGAAGGCCGACCGGTATGTGCAAAGGCTAGGCATTTAAATCTGGGAAAACTTAAACACGCCAAAGCTATTATTCAGGAACTTATAGATAAAAAGACTTTTCGTTCTTCTTCTAGTAATTGGTCATCACCCATTCATTTGGTGCCCAAGAAAGATGACACTTTCCGCCTCTGCAGTGACTATCAGGTGCTTAACACCAGAACAATTCTAGATAATTATCCCATCCCAAATATTCAAGACTTTGCTTCCCAACTGCACGGGGCACAAATTTTCAGTTTAATCGACTGTCACAAGGTGTATCACCAACTGCCAATGGCACCATAGGACGTTGAGAAAACCGCTATCATCACCCTGTTTGGGTTGTTTGAATATTTGTTTATGCCGTTTGGCCTTAAAAATGCTGCAAAGACATGGCAACGGTTCATTGACTCATTGGTCAGAAAACTGAACTTTGCATACACGTATCTGGATGACTTGTTAATTTTTACTTCCTCCCCCGAGGAACATGAACTCCATTTAAATACAGTGTTCCACCTATTAAAATCAAATGGTGTCGCAGTGAACAATTCTAAGTCACAACTCCGCTGCACTATTTTCACTTTTCTGGGCCGTGGGGTTTCCGCCAAGGGCATCAGCCCCTTACCCAAAGGGGTCGAGGCCATTAGTACGGTGCCTTTGCCCAAAGATTTTCAGGGTCTCCACCACTTTCTTGGAACAGTAAATTACTACCACAAACACATCCCCCACACCACCAACATACAAGCCCCACTGATGGATGTTCTCTCAGGAAGAAACACTTCAGGGTCTTGAGCAGTCACACTGACTCCAGATATGCGTTGCGCATTTCATAACCTAAAGTCAGCCTTACAGACAGCCGTTACGCTGGCTCACCCCATTCCTGATGCTCCCATCTTACTTACTACAAACACGAGTGATACAGCAGTGGGGGCAGTACTTCAGCAATCCGTGGGTTCTGTTGTACAGCCGCTCAGATTTTTCTCCCACAAACTGTCCACTTCCCAACGTAAATGGTTGACCTTCGACTGGGAACTGTTTGCTATTTACGACACTATCAAATATTTCCAAGACAATATTGAAGGTCGCCATCTCATGGTATTTACAGACCACGAGCTTTCTGTAAACCAGGCAAGGACTCATCCCCAAAACACTTTCGGCAGATGGACCTCATATGTCAGTTTATGAATGACATACATTATATCAGAGGGGCAGACAGAGTTGCTGCTGATTTTCTATCTCGTATGTCAGTTTTATCTTCACAACTGGACCTCAGTGAACTCCCTAAATTGCAGACAGAGGACACAGCTCGCCGCATTGCACTCCGATGTTAAAACAGGACTCAAACTAGAGTTACGGACACTTCCTGGGTTTTCATCACCCATCTGGTGTCACATTTCAACAGGATGCATATGTCCGGTGATTCGTGCACCTCTCCACTGGGAAATTTTTAATAGTATCCATGACTTTGCACACCCTGGCATTCGTGCCACCACACGTCTGGTATCTGAACATTTCGTTTGGCCCTGGGTGATGAAACAACATCGCAGTTGGGCACGAGCATGTGTGGCTTTTCAGCATGCAAAAGCAGGATGTCACGCACAGCCCCCTAGGGGTATGTTCAATGTAGCAAAAAGATTCCAGTACATACACATCGATATCATTGGGCCTTTACCCCCCTCGGGCCCCTTCCATTACATACTGTCCACCATTGACAGGTTTACCCGCTGGGTGGAGGTTATTCCTCTCACTATCATCACAGCCGACGCAGTGGCCCAAGCCCTTTTATTAATGTGGATCTTACGCTTCAGCTGCCCAGTTTATATCACCACTGACCAGGGCTGCTAGTTTGGGCCCGCCCTGTGCCAACAGCTTTGTGAACTGTGTGGGGTGAAACGATTTAGGACTACAGCATACCACCCCCAGAGCAATGGGCTTATCGAACGCTGGCATCGAATGCTTAAAGCTTCCCTGATGTGCCATGGAGGTGGGCTGACACCTTACCATGGGTAATGTTAGGTGTTCCGGCCCTTGTACAAAGAGGACCTTGGTGCATCCCAGGAAGAAGTACTGTACAGAGAACCCCTCACACTCCCAGCAGAGCTAGTTGAGCCTTCACTTCCTCCAGATCAAATCTGCAACTCGACATTCATTGGGCATGTTAAGGAGCTAATTGCTAACATTTGCGTGCCTCCATCTTGACTGCCCTCGCTCCCTCCCGTATTTCTGCATAATGACTTGCCGTCGTGCACTCACGTCATGGTGTGCAATGACACTGTAGGACCGGCACTCAGACCTCTATACTAGGGCCTGCACAGAGTCATATTGCGGCGTGTCAACACATTCGAAGTGCTCATTAAAGGCACGCGTCAAACATTATCTGTCTGCCACCTCAAACCGGCGTGATCTCTGGGAGAACTGCCCGATACCCCACCCAGTCAGCCCTGACCCCCTGCTACACCCGCCTCGCATGAGGCATCTACCGACAGTCCACGTATGAGTGACGCGCATTCCTGCATTTGTGATGATACCCACTTCCAGTTGTGTGACAGTGCTACAGGTGTGTGTGACATTCCCATACAGAGTGATGCGTGTGATGACTTCCCCTCCTACAGGCAGCCCCCCACCTCTCCCCTGTTAGGATTCAGTGATGTATCAGGGGCGAGACTCGGAATGTGTGATGTCACCGCTGATGACTCGTGTGGAGATTATGTCAACCTGTATACGGAAGGGGTAGTGAATGTCAATACAGATTTTATTTGCAGCTCTAAAGTGCTTTTCATTATGCAGCCAGATAATGTGTTTATCTTCTACGAACAAGCCAGCTCCCCCAATGGCAACTTAACCCACGTTCATCTTCTCCAGTCTTTCCCCTTGCCTGTTGGTACTGACCCAGAAATGATAAAAGTACTACATACCACAACAGGCATTCTGGTCCACCAGCCCGGCTCCTCACAACCCACCATCCCCTCCCTGGATCTCTCAACTGCTGTACGAAGACTCACCCAGTCAGGCAGGACCATCCGCCCCACTTGCTGGCTTGAAGACTTCAGTTACTAATGTAAGGTATGATTTCAGTTTAAACATCCTCTCCCTCCCCCCTGGGTGATTCCTTTACATGTTGTTGTTGTTGTTGTTGTTGTTGTGGTCTTCAGTCCTGAGACTGGTTTGATGCAGCTCTCCATGCTACTCTATCCTGTGCAAGCTTCTTAATCTCCCAGTACCTACTGCAACCTACATCCTTCTGAATCTGTTTAGTGTATTCTCTCTTGGTGTCCCTCTTCGATTTTTACCCTCCATGCTGCCCTCCAATAGTAAATTGGTGATCCCTTGATGCCAAGAATATGCCCTACCAGCCAATCCCTGCTTCTAGTCAAGTTGTGCCACAAATTTTTCTTCTCTCCAATTCTATTCAATACCTCCTCATTAGTTATGTGATCTACCTATCTAATCTTCAGCATTCTTCTGTAGCACCACATATCAAAAGCTTCTAATCTCTTTTTGTCTAAACTATTTATTGTCCATGTTTCACTTCCATACATGGCTACACTCCATACAAATACTTTCAGAAAAGACTTCCTGACACTTAAATCTGTACTCGATGTTAACAAATTTCTCTTATTCAGAAACACTTTCCTTACCATTGCCAGTCTACATTTTATATCCTCTCTACTTCAACCATCATCAGTTATTTTGCTCCCCAAATAGCAAAACTCATGTACTACTTTAAGTGTCTCATTTCCTAATCTTATACCCTCAGCGTGCCCCGATTTAATTTGACCACATTCCATTATCCTCGTTTTGCTTTTGTTGATGTTTATCTTATTTCCTCCTTTCAAGACACTGTCCATACCGTTCAGTTGCTCTTCCAGGTCCTTTGCTGTCTCTGACACAATTACAATGTCATTGGTGAACCTCAAGGTTTTTATTTCTTCTCCCTGGATTTTAATACCTACTCCAAATTTTTCTTTTGTTTCCTTTACTGCTTGCTCAGTATACAGATTGAATAACATTGGGGATAGGCTACAACCCTGTCTTCACTCCCTTCCCGACCACTGCTTCCCTTTCATGCCCTTCGACTCTTATAACTGCCATCTGGTTTCTGTACAAATTGTAAATAGCCTTTCGCTCCCTGTATTTTACCCCTGCCACCTTCAGAATTTGAAAGAGATTATTCCAATCAACATTGTCAAAAGCTTTCTCCAAGTCTACAAATGCTAGAAACGTAGGTTTGCCTTTCCTTAATCTTTCTTCTAAGATAAGTCGTAAGGTCAGTATTGCCTCACGTGTTCCAACATTTCTACGGAATCCAAACTGATCTTCCCCGAGGTCGGCTTCTACCAGTTTTTCCATTCGTCTGTAAATAATTCGTGTTAGTATTTTGCAGCTGTGACTTATTAAACTGATAGTTCGGTAATTTTCACATCTGTCAACACCTGCTTTCTTTGGGATTGGAATTATTATATTCTTCTTGAAGTCTGACGGTATTTCGCCTGTCTCGTACATCTTGCTCACCAGATGGTAGAGTTTTCTCAGGACTGGCTCTCCCAAGGCTGTCAGCAGCTCTAATGGAATGTTGTCTACTCCTGGGGCCTTGTTTTGACTTAGGTCTTTCAGTGCTCTGTCAAACTCTTCACACAGTATCATATCTCCCATTTCATCTTCATCTACATCCTCTTCCATTTCCATAATATTGTCCTCAAGTACATCGCCCTTGTATAGACCCTCTATGTACTCTTTCCACCTTTCTGCTTTCCCCTCTTTGCTTAGAACTGGGTTTCCATCCGAGCTCTTGATATTCATGCAAGTGGCTCTCTTTCCTCCAAAGGTCTCTTTAATTTTCCTGTAGGCTGTATCTATCTTACCCCTAGTGAGATAAGCCTCTACATCCTTACATTTGTCCTCTAGCCATGCCTGCTTAGCCATTTTGCCCTTCCTGTCAATCTCATTTTTGAGATGTTTGTATTCCTTTTTGCCTGCTTCATTTACTTCATTTTTATATTTTCTCCTTTCATCAACTAAATTCAATATTTCTTCTGTTACCCAAGGATTTCTACTAGCCCTCGTCTTTTTACCTACTTGATCCTCTGCTGCCTTCACTTCATCCCTCAGAGCTACCCATTCGTCTTATACTGTATTTCTTTCCCCATTCCTGTCAATTGTTCCCTTATGCTCTCCCTGAAACTCTGTACAACCTCTGGTTCTTTCAGTTTATCCAGGTCCCATCTCCTTAAATTCCCACCTTTTTGCAATTTATTCAGTTTTAATCTACAGTTCATAACCAATAGATTGTGGTCAGAGTCCACATCTGCCCCTGGAAATGTCCTACAATTTAAAACCTGGTTCCTAAATCTCTGTCTTACCATTATATAATCTATCTGATACCTTTTAGTATCTCCAGGATTCTTCCATGTATACAACCTTCTTTTATGATTCTTGAACCAAGTGTTAGTTATGATTAAGTTATGCTCTGTGCAAAATTCTACCAGATGGCTTCCTCTTTCATTTCCTAGCCCCAATTCATATTCACCTACTATGTTTTCTTCGCTCCCTTTTCCTACTGTCGAATTCCAGTCACCCATGACTATTAAATTGTCGTCTCCCTTCACTACCTGAATAATTTCTTTTGTCTCATCATACATTCCTTCAATTTCTTCATCATCTGCAGAGATAGTTGGCGTATAAACTTGTACTACTGTATTAGGCATGGGATTCGTGTCTATCTTGACCACTATAATATGTTCACTATGCTGTTTGTAGTAGCTTACCCGCACTCCTATTTTTTTATTCATTATTAAACCTACTCTTGCATTACCCCTATTTGATTTTGTATTTATAACCCTGTATTCGCCTGACCAGAAGTCTTGTTCCTCCTGCCACCAAAGTTCACTAATTCCCACTTTAACCTATTTCCCACTTTAACCTATTTCCCACTTTAACCTATCCATTTCCCTTTTTAAAATTTCTAACCTACCTGCCCGATTAAGGGATCTGATATTCCACGCTCCGATCCGTAGAACACCAGTTTTCTTTCTCCTGATAACGACATCCTCCTGAGTAGTCGCCGCCTGGAGATCCGAATGGGGGACTATTTTACCTCCGGAATATTATACCCAAGAGGACACCATCATCATTTAATCATACAGTAAAGCTGCATGCCCTCGGGAAAAATTACGGCTGTAGTTTCCCCTTGCTTTCAGCCGTTCGCAGTACCACAACAGCAAGGCGGTTTTGGTTAATGTTACAAGACCAGATCAGTCAATCATCCAGACTGTTGCCCCTGCAACTACTGAAAAGGGCTGCTGCCCCTCTTCAGGAACCACACGTTTGTCTGTTTATTAATATAAAAAAGTAAAACTTGATGTCAATGTTTTAAAGTGTTTTTCTTAAACAACATACCAACTATTACTAGCTAATGAAAAATATCTTCTGTTACAAGTTTTTTGTTCAATCAACAACTAAATTTGCAGACTCAGTTTATGTAATCAGCCATTCTTTATTTTCTCTGACTGTATGTTTTTAATTCAGCATGTTATGTAGTCCAAACAACCGCATAGTTTTTGGATATATCAGCCTATAGGCATCTGGATGTGGGTTTGCGAATATCTCAAATGGACCTATATAGATATCAGAGAACTTCTGTAACTCAGAAGTTAACAGTTTGAATCTTCCATGGGTCTTATCAAAGACTAAGTTTCTTGTTGTAAACTTTGTTATTTTAACGCTAACATTGTGTTTAACACTAACATTGTGTCTCTTCTTTCTTGATTTGCCTTGTTTCTTCATTACTTCATTTGCAACAGGTTCTCTTTCTTGTCCTCAAATACATTTGCATTTTGGAAATTCAGTGGGCTCATTAGTAAGATTAGCTGATTTTTTTTTTTTTTTCTATTTTTCAAATAGTATTTCATGTGGCAAAATACCTGTGGATGTATGTTGCAAATAGTTCATCTCATCTTCAAAATTAGCTAAGTTTTTAATCCTAGATGGGTGATTATGACTGCAGTAAGTGCTACACAACCTACCAATCTCTCTCATACATGACTCTGCAGGATAACTGGTCTTGTAGTAACCAGATATTAAAATGTGTTTAATTCCTATTCTCTCAATAAATGCATTCTGAGAATATGAGGAAAACTGTGATTCATTATCAGACTTAATTGCTACTGGTGTATTTATCTGTGTGAAATAGTACGTTTCTGTTTTTGAAATCAATTCTTTACATGTTGCTTTTCTGACAGGGTATATAGTCTGATCTACTTAGAAAATATATTCACTATGACAAATATAAAATGTTCAAGGTAACAAAATACATATCTCGATGGTGACAAGAATCATAGGTTTCTCAGGTAGTATGTTTTGCGCCTGACCGTGGCAACTTCTGTTACTTATCTTCACTTATTGGCATCTGTCATTCTTTTTGATATATTGCAAAAGTATACATTTTCTTATAATCCTGTAATTTTTTCAAACATTTCTGAGTACCAAAGAGAGTATGCTTAATACATTTGTCAGTATAGTGATCTGGCAAACACAATCTCCAGTATTCTGAAACTAAATTCATTCCTCTAAATAGTATTCCCTTGTGTACTTTATTGTATTTGTCAACCTTATCAGTGGCCAGAAACAGTCATCATGTGTGTGTGTGTGTGTGTGTGTGTGTGTGTGTGTGTGTGTTTGTGTGTGTGTGTGTGTGTGTGTGTGTGTGTGTGTGTGTGAGAGAGAGAGAGAGAGAGAGAGAGAGAGAGAGAGAGAGAGAGAGAGAGAGAGAGAGAGTGAGCTGTGCTTGCATTAATATGTGTATGTTTTCTACTTTAGAACAAGATCATTTGGCCAAATGCTCAACAGGCTTTTTGTTGTGCCTATGTGCAACTCAACATCCCCTGTGTATGGAAAGTAGCAATCTAGCCTTTTCATAATATTCTCATAGATCCTCAGTTCTTGTAACATACTTAAGACTATAGTCAAACTCTCCTAAAAATTTAGCCCACCTTGTCAACCTACTTTGATAGAACTTGCTTCTTTCAGATAGCTTAAGGTCTTGTGATCCAAGTACACAATAGTTTTGTGTCCTGACAAGTAGTTTCTAAATTTAGTAAATGCCCAATAACAGCTAGCAACACCTTCTTGGTTACATTGTAAGTTCTTTCATGTTTTTGGAGCACCCTGCTCACAAAAGATATTGTTTGGTGTGTCTTTTCCCCATTTACAGCCTGTCCATAATCAGTAGCATCACATGATATACAAAATGGTAAGCATAAGTCTGATCCATACAGCAAGTCACAATTACACAAAGCACTTGAGGAGGAAGTTCGGGTTGGTTACACCAAACAACACTCCCATTTTGCAGTAGTTCGTTTATTCACCTACACACATCAAAGGCTTACAAAGAACTGGACATGGCAGAAGAGAATGAAGATAATCTTAGCTTAGCGTCCAAAGATGATGCTTGGAGTCTAGAGACAAACGCATATCGATGCTGGTGTCGACCTCATCGGTGCCACATAGACCCCGCCCCCCCCCCCCCCCCCCTCACAGTACGGAGTACTCTTGAGAGGCTGGGGGGGGGGGGGGGGGGGGGACCAAGGCATCGACAGGTGTGGTCCACAGGAGCCAGAGCACAGTCAGCTTGACAGCATCGTCGGGGAGCTGCATGGCTAGATGTCGTGAAGGAAGGTTCGGCCACCGAACCTGAAAGTCGTTGAAGTGCGCCAGGCGTCGTACTGGGCGTGCTGGTCGTGCCGCGACAGGGAGGCCGGTGGTTTGCGGGTGGAATGGAGCGGCGGCGACGATGTCTCCGGTGGGCGTGGCAAACATGTGAAGTATGTCCAGGTTGACGTCGGGTGAGTGAGGAACACATTTCATCAGGTGGCAGGGAATGGCGGAGGTTGTGTTATGAGCACCAGATGAAGGGAAACACATGACGAACAGTGTATAATCGTGAAGTATTATAGAGATGTCGTGGATTATGTCCGGGAAGACAGGCACAAACACCTCAAGTGAGGGCACGTTCAATATGGGGGAGGGGGGGGGGGCGTGAGAAACCTCAACAGGGCGAGGCAGGCGACAGTGGAGAGGCCGAAGGGACCGATGAAGGGCCCGGCAGTGAGGGTGTGATCGTAGGTAAGCTCAACATGGGGAGCATGTGATCACTCGACGGAGTGCGTGAGACCAGAGTAGAGGACGAGGTCGGAGAAGAGCTCGACGCAGTGTGTAAGTTCAACATGGAGGGAGTGGTCAGAGCGTCATGAGCCACGACAGTAAGTGGTGTGGTTGTGGCCTGAAGGGGGGTAGAAGCGTGCTCAACATGACCAGGCTTAAGTCTGTTGAGAGAGACTCTAACTGTCATAGGTGTTGGCTGAGTGCTGGAGAACTCGGTACAGGTCGGTATATGGAGGTTGGAGGGGAGCACGGACAGCATGGATCATGACGTATTTGCAATTGTCCAGAGATTTCGGGACGTGAACCTTAGGGCAGGAGTGGCTGGCAGGCAGAGGGATATGGAGGCTGATGAAGTGGCGTCTGACGTGGTCCACGAAGGAAGGTAAGTCAGACTGAGGGAGAGAAGTGGAAGGACTCACAAGTCCGCCAGGGAGAACAATGTTCTGGCCATATACGAACTCAGCTATTGTGCCTTTGAGGTCTTCCTTATAGATCACAAGGGGAAGGGCCTCTGTCCATAGAGATTTTTGGCATCGAAGAGCCCCCTTGAAAGTGCGGTGGCAGCACTCAACCAGCCCGTTACTTTGCAGGTGATATGCTGTGATATGGATGCGCCGGATGCCGCAGATGTTACAAATCTCATTGAACAGGGCCGACTCAAATTGTCTGCCCTGGTCAGTCGTGATGATAGCTGGACATCCGAAACGCAATACCCATGACTCGATGAAAGCTCGAACCACAGTTTCTGCTGTAATATTGGGGAGGGGGACAGCCTCGACCCAGTGAGTTGTTTGGTCGATAGATGAGAGAACATAACGAAAGCCGTTAGAGGGGGGGAGAGGGCCGACAATGTCAATATGAATATGCTGGAAACGCCCAGGAGGGATCAAAAAGGCTCTGAGGGTGGGGTGAAGTGTGCTTGTGTACTTTGAACCATTGGCAGGCGAAGCAGGAGTGTGCCCATTGCTGGCAGTCCTTGTTGACGTTTCTCCACACAAAGCACTCCGCAACAAGGCAGGTGGACGCACAAAAACCGGGGTGGACTAAATTATGCAGTGCGTTGAAGACAGCTCGACAGAGCATGGTTGGGATGAGGCTGCATAACGTGCCCGTACTGTCGTCGCACCAGATCTCACCAGAAATGCCAGGGAAGGTGGTGCGGACGAAGTGTAGTGAAGAGGTAGAGTCAGAAATCAGGTTTTGTGTGTCCTCATCGGTGGGTTGGAGGTTAGGCAGTTCAGAGAGGTCTAACAGCGAATGAACAGCGTCAACTCATGAAAGGAAATCAGCAACTATATTGTCAGCACCCTTTATGTGTCTGACATCGGTGGTGAACTGAGATATGAAGTCCATGTATCTGAAGTGGCAAGGAGGTGGGGCAGCTGGCGGGTTTGTAATGGCTGCAGCCAGGGGTTTGTGGTCTGTTAAAACGTAAAAGGGTGTCCCTCAATGTCAGTCTTAAAATGCTTGATTGCTTTGTAGACTGTGAGCAACTCCCTGTCAAACGCAGAATATTTCCGTTGTTCACTGCTGAGCTTGCGCGAGAAAAACTGCAGAGGCAAAGTCTGGCCATCGATTGTCTGGCTAAGGACAGCGTC
This sequence comes from Schistocerca americana, assembly GCF_021461395.2. Classification (NCBI taxonomy): domain Eukaryota; kingdom Metazoa; phylum Arthropoda; class Insecta; order Orthoptera; family Acrididae; genus Schistocerca; species Schistocerca americana. The sequence continues at coordinate 369,485,794 of NC_060120.1, read as the reverse complement.
AATGGTGGTATCGCTCGAGTCTGTGGTGTTGAAAAGATGTGCTTTTGGATGAGGATGCGCGATGGTGCAGGCCAAGGCAAGAAGATTTTTGAGGGCAGTGAAAGAGTCAGTCATAGCAGGGGTCCATGGAATGGGCCGAGATCCAGAAGTGTGGGTGCCTGCCAAAGCATCCGTCAGTGGAGCCTGAATCTCTGCAGCCCGAGGTAGATGTCAGTGATAATAATTAACCATCCCCAGAAAGTGCCGGAGCTCTTTGAATGATGCAGGTCTGGGTAGGTTTAGTATTGTTTGTACTTTCTCAGGGGGCAGTGAAATGCCATCGGCAGAGACCCGAAAACCAAGAAAAGTGACAGCGAGTTGATGTAGTTGCAATTTGTCCTGGTTGGTCTCGATGCCTGCTGCCACGAGACTGTTCATAACAGTTTGCACATGTCGAATGTTGTCCTCGATGGAGGAGCTGAACACAATAATGTCATCGACATATTCAAAGCAGAATTTTAGATCGAATAGCACTTCGTTGATGAAGCGTTGCCAGGTCTGGGTTGCGTTTTTCAGACCGAAGGGCATGAATCAAAACTGAAATAACCCAATTGGGGTGGTGATTGCTGTCTTCTCGATGTCTTCAGGTGCCATGGGGATCTGGTGGTAGGCCCATCTGCAATCAATGACAGAGAACGTGGTCGCACCTGCGAGGGAACTGGTAAAGTCGGCAATGTCGGGTATGGGGTAGGTGTCCATAATTGTCCGTGCATTTAGTCAATGGTAGTCTCCACACATGCACCAGGACCTGTATTTGTTGGGTGTCATATGTATGGGCGTAGACCAGCTACTGGCAGAGGGTTCAATGACGGTGGAGCTTTGTAGTTCAGAAATCTTCTTTTTAAGGTTGGAGAGGTGCTCCGGACAAAGTTGACATGGTTTACTGGAGATCAGGGGACCTGGCGTGAGGCGAAGTTTGTGAACCGTGCCGTTGGTGACGACAGAAATGTTGCCGGTGGCACGGGAGGCGGTTTGTTTACAAAGTGAGGCGGGCGGGGTGGGCAAGGCGTGGTCGTGGTGTTCGGAGCCATTCGGCGGATCTGACAGGAGCCGAGGTGGTAAAGTGTCCCAAGAGTCAACGCAACAAGATGGCCGCTGGCCTGAAGCAGTGGCACCATGGTCGGGTGAGCTCAGTAGAGCTCGTGAGCTGTTAGTGGGTCAATTGTCTGAGGGCACGGCCTGTGGCAGCACGGTGTGGGCGAAACGCTAGGCGCGAGTGCATTGTTTGTGTTGTCAGTGGCAGTCGCATGGCAGTGCGCAGGAGCTGAAGTTGCATAGTTTGAGGTGCTGTCTGCGAGGGGTGGGGTAGGAGCCGTCAGTTTGGGAACACGTGACGTTCTCCGCGCATGTGCACTTGTGCCCGGCTGAGAGTCAAACGCTGCCGTGTTAGGAGGGTGTGGCCCTGCAGAGCTGTCAGTACATGTTATGACAGTCTTGATAGCACAGTTGCGAGGGGTAGTGGCAGGTAAACACATGGAGGCTCGATTGCTGGGATTGCAAGCAGATTCAGCGTACTTACTGACCTTGCTCTGTCCTTGCTGTAGTGTCTGTAATTCCTTTGCTGCATCGGAGAGCTGGAGCTGTGTTTCGTGGAGCCGGAGGGAGAGCTTGAATTTTCCCTTGCATAGGTGAGTGACGTGTTCAAGCTCAACAAGGCACTTATGCGTGGTTTCTTGTAACGTTGTCGACAGAGACAAGCATGTACGGATGAGATGAGCACAGACAGATAAGTAACGGAGGGGGTTGCTCGATGGAGCACAGGGGAAGTGAGTCTTGGACGGATGGTGAAACACGGTGTTTCACACTAGGTCCGGTGAAACTTTGTGGTGTCGCAAGAAGTCAATGCCTGTGTCTACTAGGAAAAGATATCCCAAGGAAATGTCTTTAATGTAAAGTAGCCCACAATTATCCGGTCATTCCCGGACAGAATGGAACACTGGGGTGTGCCTGTCATGTTGTGCGCAGGAAGCGGCACATGAACCTACCTGCGATTGGCGTTTGGGAAGTAGCAGGGTGGTCTGCAGTTCTGTGCTGCCTCACCAAACCATGTGTGGAAATAACAGTACGGGTAGTGCGGTTGCATTTCCTGCAGAAAGTTCGTTGCCAGTGGTGGTGGCCGAGGTTCAGTGGCCGCAGCAGGTCTAGTTGCAGGAGGGGGTGTGACTGCGGGACAAGCCGGTGACGTCCCAGTTGCAGGTTTATTGCTTCCTGGAGCAAGTGGAACGGTCGGCACAGTACAGCCCCGACCGCGTCCGGCCGCAGGGCGATGAGCCTGAACCTGAGACTTATCAGGTAGACAGTGGCTGGCGAAGTGGAGCAGTGATGCATCGTGTAGATTGTCAGCAATCGTCATTCTTTGCTCGACAGGTTCAGGATGCCTTTGAGCCAGAGCAAATCGGATGTGAGGAGATAGTTTATCTGACCAGATGGCGAGGAGAGCTGTATCAGAGAATAGATTGGGCTGACCAGGGCACGTAGCCGTCTCCAGAGCTGGGAAGGTTTGTCATTGCCTGGTTGCTTGACATGGAGCACTTGCTGTATTGCTGCCTCAGTTGAGTGTGCAAGCCGACGTAGAACTGTCTCTTTGGGTAGAGTGTACTGGGTAGATGAGTCCGGGGTGTCGACCAGGTCAGCAATGAAGTCCTCCTGGTCGTGCTGGTGGGTGATGAGGCACAGAAATCTGGTTGACTCATCGAGTTTGTAATGGTCGAACACTTCGTCTGCAATTTTGAACCAGGTTGTAGCTCTGTTGGAATTAAACGGCGACAGCGACGGTAAACGTTGGAGAATGTTCGGAAGAACAGGTTGAGTTGAGTTCGTTGGGGCACTGCCTGAAACGAGCTGTTGTTGCTGTAGTATTCCGGGGGAGTGTGCCTCCAGGGGGTGTGGCAACGATGGCTGTTCGGGAGGTAGCGTGAAGGTGACACGTTGTGGTTGAGCGCAATCCATCTCGACACGGAAGGCTGATGTGGGTGAGACACCATAATGTGTCGATTGTGGTTGCAGAAGCTCAACACGTTGCGGGTGTGTTTGAATTGACACGCAGCAGAAGACCGACACGGATGAGGCACTGAGACGTGCCGAGAATGGTAGCAGAAGCTCGACTGGAGCCGGCGCGTGGGTGACAAGTGAGAAAAAGTTCAAAGTTTGAGAATGCATGTTAGTCTGTGGAAAGCCTGACGTATGATCAGAGCCAGGGCCACCTGTGTTGCAGGGATGCTGCGGAGGTGTGGGCTGTCCAGAAGCACAGTGTGGGAAATGATGTCGAACTTGGGACGGAATGTGTGAAAGTTCACTGTTCATAATCACTCCACTCAGAATGGTGTGCAGATAAGGTGAATGTCATGCTACTAAACACTGAGGTGTAGCAGTTGGACGGAGGTGGAGGTCAGGCACAGATAACAAGTTATTGTTCCTGTTGCAGGCCGAGGTTTCCAAGTAGGAAGCCAAGTCCTGATGCTGAACTGATTCAGGCACAGGCGTGGCCTTATGCTGAGGAGGTTGACCTGTGAACGAAGCAGTTCCAGCCACGTGGCAGGTATCCACATGGTACTGCACAGATTGCGGTGTGGTAAATCATTGTCCTGGCGGTGGTAGGTTGTCCAATGAAGCATCTGCAGAAATCGGCATTGGTCCCCCACTGCACGGAGATCCGTAAGAGGTAGCTGCACAGTCAATGAGGAAGGGCACATGTGGTGGGAACAGAGGCATTTGATAGCCAGAGTCATGCACACTCCTAACCTCACTTATTGTTGCAGGCTCGAAAACGTCCGGCGAAATCGGCATAATCGACGAGTGAGAGGCATCGTGTTTCAGTCCTGGTGGGTGTACATCGCCTGCAACATGATGCACGTTGATCACAAAATCCAGCATTACACATTGGGCCGAAGTCATTGTTTGAATGCTGTGTCAATGTAATACACGCGAAAATAACCGACGCAGAGGTGGGGACACAGTAATACGGCGAAAACGGAAGACGTTACAACTCGGGGTCACCAGTGAGGAAGAAGTGCAGGTTGGTTACATCAAGCAACACTCCCATTTTGCAGTAGTTTGTTTATTCACCTAAACACATCAAAGGCTTACAAAGAACTGGACTTGGCGGAAGAGAGCAAAGATAATCTTAGCTTGACGTCCAAAGAGGATTCTCGGTGTCTAGAGACAAACGTATATCAATGCTGGTGTCGACCTCATTGGCGTCACACACTTTTTATAGTATCAAAAATTTCCTATCATTTCTTGACCAAGATCCAAACAGTATTCTTTTATGATAAACTTCACAAACTTGGTACATTTGTATTTTGTTTACTGAGGTACTTCCTATAGAATTCATACTGGAAACTTAGCAATGGCTCTAATTTTGTCAGAGTCTGGGAATATATCATTCTCACTAATGCAATGTTCCTAGAATTTCAGTTCATTAATTACAAATTTACATTTTTCCAATTTTAATGTCATGCCTCCTGATCTCAATTTATCCAACACCTCCTTCAGTAAGAAATAATATTCATCTGAACTCTGAGTACAAATCAAAATGTCATAAAGATATGTAGTTAATTTAGAAGGTAGTTTGTGACATAACACTTCATCCAAAGCACTGATGAATTCAGTTACTGAAAAATTTAAACTGAAGGGTACAATGCAATACTAAAATCATTTACCACTGGACAAAAATGCTGTGTACTTCCAAGATTCTGGAGCAAGTGGAACTTGATGAATCCAAAGGTTAAATCTAAGCTTTCTATGAGTTTAATATGATCATTTCTATATGTATAAATTTCTTCATAAGACAATAGCCTAAAACAAGTTGAACACCTCCATCACATTTTGCTGTAACTACCAAGAGGATTATTATAATCACCGCTACTTCTCTCAGTTATGCCATATCATTCCATCTTTTGCAGCTCTTTTTCAACAGGCTGGTCTCTTTGCAATTGGTACACCAAATGTTTTTTCTAAATAATGGCTTATGAGGTTTCATTTTTAGTACACATTCAAAATTCTTCACACTTCCTCTTGCATCACTGAACACATTCCCACATTCACATAACAAACATCTAAGCTCATCTTTTCTTTCAATGTTCAGCTGCACAGTTTCATATACCTTTTCCTCAGTTATTTTTATTATCCCCTTCTCTTCAACTTCTAGTTCTAAATCATCCTCTACTGCAGAACTTTTCTCTTTCACTAATGCCAACCTGTTCATATTTTCACAGTCAGTTCCCTTTCCCACCACCATCAATTTTGTTTGTATTGTATTTCTTTTCTTATCTGTCACATATAATGCTTTCTCTCTCCTTTAAAGAGCTACAGTAACTTCATGTAAGCAATCAATCTCTAAAATAAATTCTTCACCTAATTATGAAAACGTTAATACAAATACAAATACAAATGTTTTATTCTGCCTTTGAGCATATTTACATGCAATTGGTGTCATCAGCGTTAACACAATAATAATAATATAAACTTGGACAGATGTCATTATCTACTATATAATAATCCAAGATGGATACAATACATATTCATGCAAACGTCAATAACAACAAAAAGTTTCCTTATAGATCAATTACAAGATAAATGAACTACATAGTTCAGTGAATGACAAAGAAATAATCAAACTGATAATTAACAATAAGTGCATAAAAGAATAATAAAATAGTTGCACAATGTGGCATATGTATAGTTTTCAGTTAATTTATTGTTCATTCTCATAAGGAAAGTGGGTCATTTGTCATATACTCAAGGAACTCTTGAGCAGAGTAAATTACTTTACTTTCCATCCACCCTGAAAGACTGCTTTTTAATTTATTTACTGGAACTGCATAGGCATTTTCAGGTAATTTATTGAAGTAGACTGGACCAAGATAGGCAACCATATATATTCTGCACCTTAAATTTCAAATGCCCATAAATTCTGGTCTCTCATAAAAGTACTATCTCTGCGAGTAGTTCCTCTAATCCTAACTCGTATCTCTGGTATCTCAATATAATTCTCATTGTGTCTTATAGCTTCTAATATTCCAGAAACTCTGCTACCTGACTCCAGCAATGATTTATATCTTTGTTATTTTGAATGCTCCTTTTTCTCATTTCGTCACTTACCTTCTTCATCCAATCAATGTTTATATCAAAGCCATCTTTGTTACTTATGTCATAGTGGTTTAAACAAGCTGATCAAAGAGTCCATGGGTATACTGCCAGTTCATAGCATCCAACAGGCACAATATTTCAACAATCAGACATGTTGCCATAGCCAAGTGAGCTGACAAATTGAGCTCCTGAGGGTGCATGGTCAACTTATATCCCCTGCCCCCGCAAGGCATTTCCTCAATGGTTTGTGCCCGTGACTGCACATTGGGAGTTGCAGAAACGCTAGCATCAGCATCTGTGGTAGCGTTGATGTAGGTGCCCTGTCTATCCTAGTCACCAGACTGATTTTTTTGCTAGAAGTCTTCTTACTTAAACTCAGTGCTGGTTCCCAAGCCGTACTAAGATTGTAATTGCAATCTCAGTTGATGAGTTTTGACGTTTCCCATTAATGCTCATGTTTTATTGGTCAGGCAAAAGACAGTTTTTACTTGTGCACCTTCAGTATGTTTCTGATTTTTCCCTCTTCCTCTGTGACTGCTTCCCTCTACAGGTTGTACTGTCATGGTGGGGTGGAGAGCATACCTAATCTGCCATTCTGGGTACCTGTTTTTTGGAGCACAGTTCTGAGGTGTTCCAGCTCATGGGACAGACTCTCCACATCTGAGATGTTGTAAACATGGTGTACTAGTGTTTTTAGTACCCCACTCCTCTGCAAAGGATGGTGACAGCTGTTTGCATGCAAATACAGGTCAATGTGCATTTTCTTCTAATACACACCATGATCCAGGGTGCCATCAGCTTTTATCTTGACCATGACGTCCAGGAATGGTAATCTTCCTTCTCTTTTCAGTCTCCATAGTGAATTTGATGTTGGGATGTATAGACTTCATATGTGTAGGAAAGTCATGGAGTTTGTCCCTTCTGTGGAGCAAGATGATGAATGTGTCATCCACATAACAGAAAAAATGCATGGGTTTCCATTTGGATGATACTAGGTCTTCCTCCTCAAAGTACTCCATATACAAACTTGTGACCATAGGTGAGAGTCGGCTGCCCATTGTGACTCCTCCCATTTGTTCATAGTATTCTCCATTAAACAGAAAATATGTGGAGGTGAAGACATGCTTGAAAATGTCAGTGGTCATCTCATCAAATTTCTCATCAATAAGATCTAGTGACCCTCATTGAGGCACCCTGGTGAATAACAAATTGACTTCAAAACTCACCAGGATATCTGAGTTTTCACCCTGAAGTTGTCAAGGCTTTTTACAAAACCCACAGAATTGCAGATGTGATGAGGACGTTTACTGAGATAAGGGCTTAGTATTTCCGTCAGATATTTCACCAGCAAAAATTATGTGCCCTAATGTTGCTGACAATGAGAAACAATGAACCCCATCTTTGTGGACTTTAAGGAGTCCATAAAGTCTTGGAAGTACAGGTCCTTGAGGTAACAGTTCCTTGGCGACCCCTTCTGGTACATCTGCATCACTGAGAAGAGCCCTAGTCTTGTTCTCTTCCTTCTTGGTGTGGTCAGCATTGATCTAGTTGTAAGAGTCATCAGCTAACAGTCTCTGCATCATCTCAATGTAGTCCTTGTGGTAAGAACAACAGTAACATTGTCTTTGTCACCAGGTATGACAACAATCTCAGGGCATTCTCTCAGATCCTAAATAGCCATCCTTCCTCCACTGGTAATTGTCAACTTCTTAGGCTTAATTCTCATCAGGGCATGTCAGGTTTCAAAACACACTTCTTCAGCTGGCACAGGCCGTAGTCATGCCACAACCTTTTCAACTGCACTGATGATGTCTGTAACTGGTGTAAACTTAGGGGTGGGTGCAAAGATAAGTCTCTTATCCAGAACTGAAACTGCATTGTCACTCAGCTCCATGTCAGCCAAGTTGATAACCATCTTTCATGGGGCCTCTAGAGAGGATTTGTCAGAGAGATATGAAAATTTTGATATTTGACACCCCGCAGAATCAGCTGCCACCCAGGTGACACCTTCAATCCAGTCCCAGGTCCAGGAATTAAAATGACTGGCCAGTTGTAAATGTAACCTAAATAGTTCCTGGGTGCTGTACTCCAGGCTCCTGATCTCCATGTATTTTATGTTTAATGGAGGGTACTGTGAAAAAATGGAAGGAGTCACAAAGGGCAGCTCACTCCTGCCTGTGATTATGAATTGGCATATGTAATACTTCAAGGAGGAAGCCCTAGAATCACACAAACAGAAACCCACATGTTTTTTCTGTTGTGTGATTGACATGCTCATCATGTGGCCCCATACAAGGGACAAACTCCTTGACTTCCTAACACAAATGTACTCTACACACCACCATCAAATTTACTATGGAGACTGAAGCAGAAGGAAGGTCACCATTCCTGGACATCATGGCCAAGAGGAGAGTTGATGACACACTGGGTCATGGTGTGTATTGAAATAAAATGCACACTGACCTGTATTTGCATGCAGACAGCTGCCATGACCTCTTACAGAGGAATGGGATACTCAAAACGATAGTACAGAGGGCACCTAATGCCACTAGTAATGTCTTTTCTGTTCTTGTTTTTCTTTAACAAAATAATTAAAGAAAAAGCTTAACTTCAGTTGCTATGTGTCTGTTATGTTCTTTTTGTTCTCCAGTGCTATTGTTCATAGATTTGATGGTTCTTCCATTTCATTGGCTTTTGCATCCACAGTAAATTTTAGTGTCCATTCACATGTAATTTATCTGAAAAATATGTCTGATTATTATTTCTGCCCCCCCCCCCCCCCCCCCCCCCCCCCCCCCCGCCATGAACCATGGACCTTGCCGTTGGTGGGGAGGCTTGCGTGCCTCAGCGATACAGATAGCCGTACCATAGGTGCAACCACAATGGAGGGGTATCTGTTGAGAGGCCAGACAAACGTGTGGTTCCTGAAGAGCGGCAGCAGCCTTTTCAGTAGTTCCAAGGGCAACAGTCTGGATGATTGACTGATCTGGCCTTGTAACAATAACCAAAACGGCCTTGCTGTGCTGGTACTGCGAACGGCTGAAAGCAAGGGGAAACTACAGCTGTAATTTTTCCCGAGGGCATGCAGCTTTACTGTATGATTAAATGATGATGGCGTCCTCTTGGGTATAATATTCCGGAGGTAAAATAGTCCCCCATTCGGATCTCCGGGCGGCGACTACTCAGGAGGATGTCATTATCAGGAGAAAGAAAACTGGTGTTCTGCGGATCGGAGCGTGGAATGTCAGATCCCTTAATTGGGCAGGTAGATTAGAAAATTTAAAAAGCGAAATGGATAGGTTGAAGTTAGATATAGTGGGAATTATTGAAGTTCGGTGGCAGGAGGAACAAGACTTCTGGTCAGGTGACTACAGGGTTATAAACACAAAATCAAATAGGGGTAATGCAGGAGTAGGTTTAATAATGAATAGGAAAATAGGAATGCGGGTAAGCTACTACAAACAGCATAGTGAACGCATTATTGTGGCCAAGATAGATACGAAGCCCACACCTACTACAGTAGTACAAGTTTATATGCCAACTAGCTCTGCAGATGACGAAGAAATTGAAGAAATGTATGATGAAATAAAAGAAATTATTCAGATTGTGAAGGGAGACGAAAATTTAATAGTCATGGGTGACTGGAATTCGAGTGTAGGAAAAGGGAGAGAAGGAAACATAGTAGGTGAATATGGATTGGGGCTAAGAAATGAAAGAGGAAGCCGCCTGGTAGAATTTTGCACAGAGCACAACATAGCTAACACTTGGTTTAAGAATCGTGAAAGAAGGTTGTATACATGGAAGAACCCTGGAGATACTAAAAGGTATCAGATAGATTATATAATGGTAAGACAGAGATTTAGGAACCAGGTTTTAAATTGTAAGACATTTCCAGGGGCAGATGTGGTCTCTGACCACAATCTATTGGTTATGACCTGTAGATTAAAACTGAAGAAACTGCAAAAAGGTGGGAATTTAAGGAGATGGGACCTGGATAAACTGAAAGAACCAGAGGTTGTACAGAGTTTCAGGGAGAGCATAAGGGGACAATTGACAGGAATGGGGGAAAGATATACAGTAGAAGAAGAATGGGTAGCTTTGAGGGATGAAGTAGCGAAGGCAGCAGAGAATCAAGTAGGTAAAAAGACGAGGGCTAGTAGAAATCCTTGGGTAACAGAAGAAATATTGAATTTAATTGGTGAAAGGAGAAAATATAAAAATGCAGTAAATGATGCAGGCAAAAAGGAATACAAACGTCTCAAAAATGAGATCGACAGGAAGTGCAAAATGGCTAAGCAGGGATGGTTAGAGGACAAATGTAAGGATGTAGAGGCCTATCTCACTAGGGGTAAGATAGATACAGCCTACAGGAAAATTAAAGAGACCTTTGGAGATAAGAGAACGACTTGTATGAATATCAAGAGCTCAGATGGAAACCCAGTTCTAAGCAAAGAAGGGAAAGCATAAAGGTGGAAGGAGTATATAAAGGGTCTATACAAGGGCGATGTACTTGAGGACAATATTATAGAAATGGAAGAGGATGTAGATGAAGATGAAATGGGAGATAAGATACTGCGTGAAGAGTTTGACAGAGCACTGAAAGACCTGAGTCGAAACAAGGCCCCCGGAGTAGACAACATTCCATTGGAACTACTGACGGCCTTGGGAGAGCCAGTGCTGACTAAACTCTACCATCTGGTGAGCAAGATGTATGAAACAGGCGAAATACCGTCAGACTTCAAGAAGAATATAATAATTCCAATCCCAAAGAAAGCAGGTGTTGACAGATGTGAAAATTACCGAACTATCAGTTTAATAAGTCACAGCTGCAAAATACTAACACAAATTCTTTACAGACGAATGGAAAAACTAGTAGAAGCCAACCTCGGGGAAGATCAGTTTGGATTCCGTAGAAACACTGGAACACGTGAGGCTATACTGACCTTACGACTTATCTTAGAAGAAAGATTAAGGAAAGGCAAACCTACGTTTCTAGCATTTGTAGACTTAGAGAAAGCTTTTGACAATGTTGACTGGAATACTCTCTTTCAAATTCTGAAGGTGGCAGGGGTAAAATACAGGGAGCAAAAGGCTATTTACAATTTGTACAGAAACCAGATGGCAGTTATAAGAGTCGAGGGACATGAAAGGGAAGCAGTGGTTGGGAAGGGAGTAAGACAGGTTTGTAGCCTCTCCCCGATGTTGTTCAATCTGTATATTGAGCAAGCAGTAAAGGAAACAAAAGAAAAATTCGGAGTAGGTATTAAAATCCAGCGAGAAGAAATAAAAACTTTGAGGTTCGCCAATGACATTGTAATTCTGTCAGAGACAGCAAAGGACTTGAGAGGACAGTTGAATGGAATGGACAGTGTCTTGAAAGGAGGATATAAGATGAACATCAACAAAAGCAAAACAAGGATAATGGAATGTAGTTGCATTAAGTCGGGTGATGCTGAGGGAATTAGATTAGCAAATGAGACACTTAAAGTAGTAAAGGAGTTTTGCTATTTGGGGAGCAAAATAACTGATGATGGTCAAAGTAGAGAGGATATAAAATGTAGACTGGCAGTGGCAAGGAAAGCGTTTCTGAAGAAGAGAAATTTGTTAACATCGAGTATAGATTTAAGTGTCAGGAAGTCATTTCTGAAAGTACTTGTATGGAGTGTAGCCATGTATGGAAGTGAAACATGGACGATTAATAGTTTGGACAAGAAGAGAATAGAAGCTTTCGAAATGTGGTGCTACAGAAGAATGCTGAAGATTAGATCGGTAGATCACATAACTAATGAGGAAGTATTGAATAGGATTGGGGAGAAGAGAAGTTTGTGGCACAACTTGACCAGAAGAAGGGATCGGTTGGTAGGACATGTTCTGAGGCATCAAGGGATCACCAATTTAGTATTGGAGGGCAGTGTGGAGGGTAAAAATCGTAGAGGGAGACCAAGAGATGAATACACTAAGCAGATTCAGAAGGATGTAGGTTGCAGTAGGTACTGGGAGATGAAAAAGCTTGCACAAGATAGAGTAGCATGGAGAGCTGCATCAAACCAGTCTCAGGACTGAAGACCACAACAACAACAACAATATTTCTTTGTATAACATTATTCACTTCAGTGTCTAATATCACCAACTAAAAGTTAAAGTTCTCAGAGACTGCAAACAGCTATCACTCACAAATGGTGAATCAATCAAGATAGATTTCAACAAAGACCATAAAACTGTTAGTCTTTCACACTTATTTCAGCTGATGTACTGCACAAAAATCTTTTCTTCAGTGGTTCCCATTGCAAACTCATCGCTGAGACTACAACCATAACTGAGATGCAGAGGATGGTTTTACAACAAACTTCATGAGGGAATTATGAAACAGTAGTCAAAATAGTTGATGAATGCCTAACTCCTTAAACAAATGTCTACAAGGTGATCATGTTATTATTGCAGAACAGTTTTTGAGTAAAGAACACTTTCCTTCTTAATGTTGATTTACTCCAGAACATTATTCCATAAGTAATTATGAAACTCACAACACTTCATCTTTTTGGCTAATAGCACAGCAACCTCTTGAGATGTTCAAGGGGCACATCATCCAACAAACTATACAGGACACATCCATCTATGGAAATATATAAGAATATGTTTCAAGGCAAAGAGCAGTAAGCAGAACAAACATAAGAAACCACATAAATAAGGGTAGAGATAAATGAACAAATGTTGTGGTCAAACGACAATGCAGGAAAAACAGATTGCTACTTACAGTAAGGAAGGCATTCAGGTTGGAGACAGGCACAATTAAAAGACACTCACACATAGCTTTCAGCCACAACCTTCTTCAGTATAAGAGAGACACACATACCATTCACGCACACACACACACACACACACACACACACACACACACACACACACACACACACCAACATCATGTGAAATGCAAGCTGCAATCTGTAGGGGTTGGGGAATAGGAAGGATAGTAGTGGGCAGGTGGGGAGAGAGATGAACACTCTCTGGTCAAGGGTGCAAGGACTAGACTGCCAACAGATGCAGCTTCAGGAGGTTGTGGGACAGGTAGATAGGAAAAAAAGGGGCAAAAAAGGGGAGGGGCAGGGAAAGATGCGCAGATGTATTGGTAGAGGGATGCAAATAAACAGAGTGGTAGATGAGAATGGGGAGGAGATGACAGGACAGAGGGGACGGAAACTATTGGGTGAAGGGTGTGGGGACAGTATATTAATGTAGGTTGAGGCCATAATAATTAGGGGAGCAGAGAATGCGTTGTAAGGATAACTCCCATCTGTGCAGTTCAGAAAAGCTGGTGGTTGAGGGAAGGACCCAGATGTTTTGGGTAGTGAAGCAGCCATTGGAATCAAGTGCTACATTCACCTGCATGCTGTGCCACAGGATGGTTTACTTAGCTCTTCGACACAGTTTGGCAGTGGCCATTCATCCTGGTGGACAGCTGGTTGGTAGTCATACCAATGTAGAAAGCTGTGTTGCTGCAGAACTGGTAAATGACATGGCTCCTTTCACAGATGACCTGGCCCCTGATGGGATTTTATAAACCTGTGACAGGACTGGAGCCGGCCGCTGTGGCCGAGCGGTTCAAGGTGCTTCAGTCCAGAACAGAGCTGCTGCGATGGTCACAGGTTCGAATCTTGCCTCGGGCATGGATGTGTGTGATGTCCTTAGGTTAGTTAGGTTTAAGTAGTTCTAAGTCTAGGGGACTGATGACGTCAGATGTTAAGCCCCATAGTGCTTCGAGCCAATTGAACAGGACTGGAATAGGGAGTGCTGGGTGAGTGGATTGGGCAGGTTTTGCACCTAGCTCAGTCACAGGGATATGATGCTTGTGGCAAGGGGTTGGGATTGGGAATGGCATAGGAATGGACGAGAACGTTGTGGAGACTGGATGGCTGATGGAACACCACTAAAGAAATAAAATCGTACAAGAGTGACACGTTACCTGTGTTTACACATACTCATTCTTAACACAACACAGGGCATGTTTACACCATAGGCCAGGTGTATAAAGCATCCTTATGGCACGCACATACAACTCCTACTAAAGAGCTATGAATCAAAGTGACTGACACTGTACTAAGTGGCACTGCCAGACACGGAAACAGAGAATTTCTTTACAGAGTAATGGTATTTTATTTTTTATTTTATTTCATTTCATGTTCCGTAGATCCTGGTAGTGATCGAATCGTAAGGATATGGAACATGTCAGTTTCTACATAGTTCAAATATAACCTGTGCAAATACAATAAAAAGATACAATGTAAATAAAAATCAACTAAACAACAGCACAATCAATTAACAGAAAATTGTGTTTCACATGTTAAGGATGAGTAATATATTTATGATATAGAATGTGTTAGATTGTACACAGTTGAAATATATCTTACATAAATGCAATAAATGATACAATGTAAATAAGATCTCAGCTAAACAACAGCATGTTCAGTTAACAGAACATTTTTGTTTCACATGTTAAGGATGTGTAATATATACAGGAGTCAAGATAAACCAAATATTCCAAAGGAAATACAGGAATACCAATAAATAATTGTCATATGCCTATGATAGTACTCAAAATAAAACTAATTAGACTAATTTTACAACACTTACAGATTTAGTGATTATATACATTTTCTTTCACATATTCATCAACTGTACAAAAAGATTTCTCTATCAGATACTCCTTGAGAGTTTGTTTGAATGCTGGCAATCTTTTGTGAAGGCATTTGATGTGTGGTGGGAGAGTATTAAATAGCTTAATGCTGGAGTAATAAGCTCCTTTTTGAACCATAGAGAAGCTTTTCAGTTCAATGTGCAGACTGTTATTGGTTCTTGTGCTATAGTCATGGAATTGGCTGTTATGTTTGTAGATAGAAGGATTTTTACAGACAAATGTCAACAAGGAAAAGATATATTCTGAGGAGGTGGTAAGGATCCCCATGTTTCGAAACAAGTGCCTGCAAGAGTGCTTGTGATGGACACCACTCATTGTTCTAATGGCTTTTTTTTGTGCAGTGAAAGTTTTCTTTGTGGTAGGTTGGTTCCCCCAGAATATAATAGCATATGACATTAATGAATGAAAATAGCCAAAGTACAAAGCCTTAATAGCGTCTACTTGAGCCACTGAAGCAATAATCCGTAATGCAAATATTGCTGAGCTAAGTGTTTTATAAAGATGAAGAATGTGTGCTGACCAGTTACATTTGCTGTCTATATAAGCACTCAGGAATTTTGTAACCTCAGATTTTTATATTTTTTGATCCATTCACTTAATGTTAATTACTTTGTGGAGTGTGGAATCTCATATAAAGGGTTTTATCTGTATTGAGTGAGAGACCATTTGAAGAAAATCAGTATACTATGTCATTGAAAACTTTATTTGTAGTTTGTTCAAGATTGTTATCTGCAAAATTGTCAATGAGAATTGTAGTGTTATCTGCAAAAAGAGTAAATTTACTGTTTGTATCAGAACAAAGTGGGAGATCATTAATGAAGATAAGAAATAGTGGACCCAAAACAGAGCCTTGTGGCACACCACAACTTACTGAGCCCCACTCAGATGAGGCAAGTTCTCTGGATGAGCCATTCAGCATTACAGTCTGCTTTTGGTCCTTTAGGTATGATTGGACCCACAAATCAACGGTACCACCAAAACCATAATATTCTGCCTTTTTCAAAAGGATTAGATGGTTTACACAATCAAAGGCTTTTGAGAGGTCACAAAAAATACCTACTGGAGGCATTTACTTTTTTCATGGTTTCCAGAACTTGATTGGTGAAACAGAATACTGCTTGTTCTGTAGAAAGACCAGCATGAAATCCAAACTGACTTTTGTTTAGGATATTGTGGAAGCTAAGATGATTGTCAATCAACCTGTGCATGAGTTTTTCAAGAATTTTTGAAAATATGGTTAAGAGGAAGATTGGGCAATAGTTTGTAAAATTGTTTTCTCACATTTTTTAAAGAGTGGTGTCACTACAGCTAGTTTTAATTTGTCGGGGACTATTCCCTCTTGCAGAGATGTATTGAATTTGTTGCATAAGACTGGAGTTATATATTTATTGCAATATTTCACTATTTTACAGGAAATATTGTCCATACCAACAGACTTTTTATTTTTTAATGAGGTAATAATTCTTTCAATCTCTTTTACTGTAACATGAGGTAAGGATGATTGTGGGGGTCTACTACTGATAGCTTTCTGTAGAAGAGCCAATGATTCATCCACAGAACCTTTATAGCCTGTCTTCATTGCTGTTCCCAAAAAGTGCCTATTGAAGATTTCTGGAACTGTTTCAGGTTTCTTTATACTCTTGGTACCTTGTTTAATTTCAGTGGGCGTCCTGTTCCCAGTTTTTTGCCGGTTTCCTGCTTTATTATATCCAAATTGTTTTTATTTTGTTGTCGACGACTTATCACTTTCAGATTTAACGCACAAATTTTTTGACTTATTTATTACCTTCTTTAGGATGGTACAGTAAAGTTTGTAGTGCTGACATTTCTTTGGATCATTACAAGTTCTGAGGGAAGAATAGAGCATCCTCTTATCAATTTCAGATTTAACGCACACATTTTTTGACTTATTTGTTACCTTCTTTAGGATGCTACAGTAAAGTTTGTAGTGCTGACATTTCTTTGGATCATTACAAGTTCTGAGGGAAGAATATAGCATCCTCTTTGTTCTGCAGGATGTTTTTATTCCTGCAGTGATCCATGACTTATTGACAGTACTTACATGACTGTTTGTAATTATTTTTTGGGGAAATGTGGCTTCAAAGATAGACATAAATTCATTCAGAAATGTATTATACTTTATGTTTACATCTGTTTCATTGAAAACTGGACTCCAACCTACCTCATGCATGCTAGTGTAAACTTCGCCCCTGCAGTTCTTCTCGCGCAAGCTCACCAATGCACAACGGAAATATTGTGCATTTGACAGGGAGTTGCTCACGGTCTACGAAGCGATTAAGCTTTTTAAGACTGACATCGAGGGACGTGGCTCACGATGCTCCGACCACTCCCTCCACGTTGGCCGTACACACTCGATCGAGTGACTTCCAGCTCCAATCGTCGAGCTCTCCGCTGACCTCGCCCTTTACTCCGGTCTCACACACTCCGCCGAGTGACCACATGCTCCCCACACTGAGCTTACCTACAATCACGCCCTCGTGACGCTGTGCCCTTCGCCGGTCCCTTCGACATCTCCACCGCCGCCTGCCTCGCCCTGTCGAGGTTGCTCATGCCCCCCATCTTGAACATGCCCACACTTGAAGTGTTTGTGCCTGTCCCCCTGAACATAATCCACAACATCTCAATAATACTGCGCAATGATAAACTGTTTGTCGTGTGTTTCTCTTCATCCAGTGCTCATGACACAACCTCTACCATTCCCTGCCACCTGGTGAAATGTGTTCCCCTCCCACCTGATGTCGACCTGGACATGCTTCGTGTGTTCACCACACCCACCAGAGACATTGTCGTCGTCACTCCATTCCACCTGCAAACCGCTGGCCTACCTGTCACCGCACGCCCAGCACGCCCATTACGATGCCTGGCTCGCTTCAACGACTTCCGGGTTTGGTGGCCGAACCTTCCTTCACGACATCTACCCAGACAGTTCCCCGACGACACTGTCGAGCTGACTGTGTTCCGGCTTCCCTCCTCCCCCCCCCTCCTCCCGCCGGCCTCTCAAGAGTACTCTGTACTGTGGGAAAGGGGAGGGGGGCTATGTGGCGCCAATGAGGTTGACACCAGCATCGATATGTGTTCATCTTTGGACTCTGAGCATCATCTTTGGACTCTGAGCATTGTGTTTGGGCTTTTCCGCCATGTCAGTTCTTTGTGAGCCTTGCATGTGTTTAGGTGAATAAATGAACTACTGCAAAATGGGTGTTGTTTGGTGTAACTAACCCAAACTTCCCCCTCACTCTGATTACTCATTTCATTCACATTAGCTTTCACTTGTTTGGACACAGTTTTTAGTTAGATATAATTTTAATGTTGGCTTTTTTAAAAGACTTAAAAATAAATTTATCACTCACATTTTATGAGGACTGAAATGAAAATAGTGAATACAGTAAGCAAATTGCAGAGCAACAAGCTCTCACAAATGTAACCATATGCCATAGAATGTTCTAGCAATAAATCATTTGCTCATTACGGAATACTTCAAAAATATATGAAATTTTTTTACAAATGCTAACTACACAACAAAAGGCATCTATGGCTGTTAGACCAATTTACAATTGCTTTCCCTTAAAGATATTATGAATATTATGAAAGAGGCAGGATTATTAAAACTCAATTATATTATCTCACATGCTGTGTGTGGCCATTTTCATTTTTCTGACCTTTCAATCAGTATTGCTATTTCACAATATGTCTTTATTATGTCCATTTTGTTATTTAATATATCATTATAGCATCAACTCACTATATGAAAAGAAAAATAATCATTATCATACATGAAACAGTATTTTCATAAATTTGGATACCACACAACACAATGAACTCAATTATCACAATCACTATCATTCACCTCCATAGTTTTAATTTTCATTGTTATACAGGTTATGTATGGAAAGGAATAAATGCAAGATTTTTCTGAATATTTCACTCTCAAATAACACCACAACTGATGGCTGTTGAGGGAGTTCCCTAGGTGGTTCGAACAAATGCTTAATTTCTTGTAAACTGTTGAGATATTTTTGATAGAGAGCTGTTCAGTGTAAAACATTATTTTAAATACTTCACCACAAACTCGTGATAAAAACCTACAGTCATCATACTTAATAATTTATGTCCTTTAATTATGATTTTTCTCTGTTTTATTGGACTTTGTTTCCTAGTAGCACATTTTGTGCAATTGGAAATGGTGCAACGAAATAAATATGTTTGCAACCACAATTCATATAGTTCATAATTCTCAATCATGGAAAAAACATGTCTTCTTCAAATGACTCACAGAGTAAGTACTCCTATTACAGAAAAAAATGAAAATTACTCGAACAGCCAAGACATCAGAAGCCAGTACAAATATTTTCTGTTCATATTGGTGGGTCACTTGGCTATTTATATTGCCTCTCTGATCTTCCTCCTGAAAGTAAGAGGCTGTTTCACCAGTACACGAGCTTCACCAGAATCATTCTGCCACACTCATCCTGGTGTTCTGCCACTGCTGATTTGGTGTGTTGTCTTTGTCGGATATATCTTTTGTGTTCTGATATCTGTGTGCTGATGGGTCACCCCACCTCACTTACATACACTAATCCATATTCACACCTGATTTTGTAAACTCCAGCAGCATGTAGTTTGTCAACAGCATCGTTCATTGTGCAAAAAACATCTTTTATTCTGTTGCTGCTTCGAAAAATCAGCTTGATGCCTGCTCACTAGAGAATTTTGCCCACATCTTGAACATATGGTAGTAGAGCAATGTTTTGTGCTTCCTTCTGTTCTCTTCTGTTGCCTTCATTCTTTGTCACCATAGTTTTATCTGTTAGTTTCATCTCATAACCATTGGCAGCAAAAATGGAGTTGAGGTTTTGTAGTTCACTCTTAGATGTTCCTTATTGCTGATCCTGTGAGCCCTCTTGGTTAAAGTGTGCAGTGAGGGTTTCTTATGCGTAGGGCGATGATGAGAGGAAGCATGTAGGTACCTGTCAGTACTGGTTGGCTTCCTGTATGGTATATGGCCCAGTTTATCAACAGGGTTTCTGTAAACTTCCAGCACCCCATTCTTTTCTATTTCCAAAGTGAATTGCATTCTGCTGTGCAGGTGGTTGAGGTGGTGGTGGAAATTTTGTAGCTATTTTTCCCCATGTGGCTAGATAACAAAGATATCATCAACATATCAGAGTCAACATTCTGGGCATAATGATGCAGACTGGAGTGCTGTTTGTTCAAATGCTTCCATGAAAATATCTGCTGCAATAGGTGAGAGAGGGGAGCCCACAGCTAGACCATCTGTCTGTTCGTAGAATTCCCCTTTCCCCCTAAAATAGATGGTCATTAAACAGTGACACACTAGATCGCAGATATTGGGTGTCATGCATTCCTCTAAGATGTTCATGGTGTCTTGTATTGGTACATTCATGAATAAAGGCATTATGTCACAGCTAACCATCAGCACACTTTTCTTTTAAAAGTTTTACAAAATGGGTGGAGTCCTTGATATACAAATTTATGTGGCTCACTAAATGTCGGAGCTTTGGAGCTAGTTCCTTTGCTATATTTTACGTCAGTGAATTAATGGTACTCACAATCAGTTGTAAAGGGAAGGCCTCTTTAAGGACCTTCAGTACACCATGTATCCTTGGTGCCTGTGGATCTTGTGGGATGAGTCTTCTGGCTGTGTCAAAATTCATTCTAGTTTGCTTCAGCAGTGCTTGCATCGATTTGATTATCTTGGCTGTTGGATCTCCCTTGAGCTTCCTATAAATGGGTTCACTCAGAGGACACTCCATTTGTTTGTTATTATCTTCTGTGTCCAACACATCAGTTACATTTACCTTGTCTGCTTGTGTTATTACTAAACGAGACCTGTTATTCAGTTCCACGATAGCATGATGTTCTTCCTTGCTGATGTTTTGTTTCAGAGGTTTTGTGTTAGTCAGGACCTGTACCATTTCTTATCTAACCTTCTGTGCCTCAGTTTGTGGTAGATGATGAGTCAAAGCCATGACAGATTCGGTGATGTCTTCTTTCGAAACTCATTTTGGTGCAATTGTGAAATTCATCCCCTTGGCCAGAATTTGTGTGGCTGCATCACTTAAGGTGTGGCTGGAAAGGTTAACCATGATGAGTGTCCAGCATCAGTCCTTCCTTGGTGGTTTTGTGCTGCAGTTTGTTGAACTTCCTCAGCTGATGAATGGTGGTACTATTGCTCGAACTTGTGACCTGTTGAAAGATTGACATATCAACCTCCTCCCAGCCAGCATGTCCAGCTTTCCAGCAAGGGAGAGGTGCAATTGACAAAGTTTCCTGTTGTTTGTCTCGAGACTTACTTGTGAATGTGCCCTATCCTTTCCTGTAACAATGCTTTGCTGGCTTGAAAATTGATATTCTTCACCTTGTTCAGTTTTATATGAGATGTCAGCCATAAGAATTTTGGCAAGATCATTCAGCAGTTTACCTCTTCTTAGCCACAGGGCTTCCAACTGATTGATGTTTCTGTAGACTTCCTGCCCGTACAGGTTGGTTAACTATAAATGTAAGCTTCCGTGGCCATTGTCACACTCAATAAAATTTCTCTGGGTTTGTGATCAATTTGTCAATATACAGGATGTATCATAATTAATGGCATAGATGCATGCAGTTGAAAGTGCATGATACTAGAACCAAAAATGCCTCAGTAAACAAAGGGTCGAAAATGCATACCTTAAGAGCTACGAGCAATTTTTCATTTTCGATACTGTGAAGCAAATCTCTTCTACTGCAAGCTCTTTGCTTTCCACATTTTGGGAAGTAGTAGTATGGACCAAAACAAGAAAAATTTTTCCGGTAAACATGTGCTCTAAAATGCATACCTTAAGAGCTATGAGCATGTGCTCATCTTTGCTACTTGGATAAACAACTCATCTAATGAACATTTGCTCATAACTTTTAAGCTATGCATTTTAGAGCAAATGTTTACTGTATATTTTTTTCTTGTTTTGGTCCATGCGTCTGCTTCCCAAAATGTGGAAAGCCAAGAGCTTGCAGTAGAAGAGATTTGTTTCACAGTATCTCAGATGAAAAATTTCTCGTAGCTCTTAAGGTATGCATTTTCAACCCTATATTTACTGAGACTTTTTTGCTTCTAGTATTGTGTACTTTCAACTGTACTCATTTATGCCGTTAATTGTGACACACCCCCTATAAAACATCTGCAACATCTGCAGGTATATAAGAAACAAAAGTTTTCTCATTCAGCAGTAAACAGAAAACACCGTGAAGAAGATCACTTGCAGCAGTGACTGAAATGTCGGTAGTTTTACTTATTGATGAAGCGGTCACAAACCCAGAAAAATTTTATTGTCTCTGACAACGACTGTGGAAGCCTACATTTATAGTATGGATATTCAGTCTGAAGTTTTCCTTGCGTATTTCCAATTTGAACAGTTCTCGGGTATCCGACCGGATAGCATCATAATTTCTCCACAATATTTCGGCAGATGTACACACTGCCATCTTCCGGTGGTTCCTGACAAATGCTGTGCTGTTCCTCTCGGCGCCCTATATATACTAGCCGTTACCCCCTCCACCGTTCCTCTCCTGGTGTCTTCGGTCTGGCCGACGTGGCTGCTACTAGAGGTGGTGGGGGAAGCGGCGCCTGGGTCTGAACTGGGATCTGCAGTCTCCCTGCTGCTGCCATCAGGGGTGGTCCTCAATCTCTGGGACCACCTATTTCTCTCCAGGCTGAGTGCAGGGTTCCAAGCCTGACTAAGTTGAAGGCTGCTGTCTTTATTAATTAGATCGTCCTGTAGTCGGATTTCTATGGCCCCTTTAGTAACTCAGTCCCAGAAGTAGGAGGATTGACAGAGTATTTTTGTTTTATCATAGTTCATAGTATGGCCAGTCTTTATACAATGGTCAGCCATGGCTGATTTAGTGGCCTGGCATAATTCGGTATGGTGCTTGTGATCGCAGCACCTCTCTTCTACAGTGCGGACTGTCTCCCCACTGTATGATTTACCACACTGATAGGGAATTTGATAAATGCCTGGTTTTTGAAGGCCTAGGTCATCTTTCACTGAACCCAGTAGAGTCAAGGTTTTTGCAGGGGGTCAGAACGTACATTTCACATTGGGTTTCCCCAGCATTCTACCGATTTTTCTTGAGGTGTTTCTGACAAACGGAATGCACACCAATGACTTGTGTTCTTCTGTTTCTTCTTCTTGTTCTCTTAGTGCATTCTGTCTGAGTGTGTGTCTTATTTGCTTCTGATTGTACCCATTTTTCCAAAATGTTGTCTTGAGGCACTGCAGTTCTGCTGGAAGGATCTCCAGATCGCAGATCGATCGTGCCCTGTGAATATGCCGGGAAAACTTCAGATCGCATATCAAGTACCTCTACGGGGAGGAAATGCTTCAACAGATGAAGATGCTGGACAAGCTGTGGAACAAGAAGGAGTGACTGCTGTGCTCACTTGCATTCCTGGTTATATGCCAAGACGGTACTGTCATGCCACCTTTCGCCAAGATAACTTACCACATAAGGACTGCAGGGGCCAGGCGCATCATGAGATGAGCCAGCTTAGCACTGGTAGGAGAGAGAATTCATTATACTCGCCGCTGCCTGGATGAAACTTTCAAGAAACTGCTGGATGTCCATCTCAGGATATCTTCAGTTCTATCTCCCATATCATGGGAATGGGCTGACGCTGCCACCTGGACACAAGCAGACAGCGTACGAAGAAAAGCTACGAGTAAGCAGACATTGAACTTCGAACGCCTTGTAGCATGACAGAAGACTATGCAAGAACCATGTAAGTGTACTGTCATCAACCTTACAGGAAGAACAATCAAAGACATAGCAATGTCAGTGCTTGAGAAAGGACTCAACTTCGCCCCAACCCCGACATCTCTACTGATTGTGGACATTATAAGCAGTGTGGAGCAGGCCACCTACACTCTGCCAGCTAATGAAGCAGAAGAAATACGTCATGAAATAATGCCATGCACTCACCAGGGCCGCACCACTGAAACAGAACATCTCGAAGGAGGAGAGAGCGGCCATCTGCAAGTTACGCAGCGATCCTGAGTTGGTGGTCTTGCCTGCTCACAATGGAAATGCTACAGTACTGCTCCTGCACTCAGAATATAAGAGAAAAATGTATGAACTTCTCGATGATGCAGCATACAGAAGGATAGAAGGAGACCCGAATTGTCACCTTCAAAGAAGAACCATTGAACTTCTTCGCAGTACCTTTGACGGAAAAACTGTCAAGAAACTTTGACCGCAAGCAGCTGCACCGCCACGACTGTATGGGCTACCAAAGGTCCACAAGGATGGGACATCTATGTGTACAATAGTCAGCAACATAGGAGCAGCAAACTATGAACTGGCCCAACACCTGAAGGGTCTCCTTAGTCCATTTGTGGGAAAATGCGAACACCACATCCGCAATTCTATCCACTTTGTGCAACGTATACAAGAACTTCGGCTCCAGGATAGCGAATTGTTAGTGAGCTTCAATGTAGTGTCCCTCTTCACTAGGGTACCACTGAAAGACTCCATCGATCTGCGATCTGATAAGCAAGAAATTTAACAACAACCTAACAAGGCTCTTTGAGTTCGCACTCACCTCAACATACTTTGTGTTTGATGGAAATTATTATGAACAGACAGATAGCGTCACCATGGGATGCCCTCTTTCACCGGTTGTAGCCAACTTTTTTATGGAGAATTTCGAGGAGAAGGCACTAGAACAAGCCAAACAAAAACCAGCTTATTTCTTCTGCTACATGGATGACACGTCTATTGTTTGGCCACATGGACGGGACAGCTTAAATGAATTTCTCAAACACCTCAACTCACTGCACCCCAACATACAGTTCACAATGGAGGTGGAGCAGGATGGTGTCCTACCGTTTCTTGATGTCCTGGTGAAACGGAAACCTGACGGCAAGCTGGGACCCAGTGCATACTGGAAGCCTATACACACACCGATTCGTACCTAAATGCCTTCAGTTGCCACCACAACTCCCAGCGTGAAGGCTTTTGCGCACACTTGTTCACAGTGCATGATTGATCTGCGATCAGGAGAGCCTTCCAGCAGAACTGCAGCACCTTGAGACAACATTTCAGAAAAATGGGTACAATCAGAAGCAAGTAAGACACACACTCAGACAGAATGTGCCAAGAGAACAAGAAGAAGAAACAGAACACAAGTCATTGGCGTGCATTCTGTTTGTCAGAAATACCTCAAGAAAAATCGGTAGAATCCTGGGGAAACACAATGTGTATTCTAACCCCCTGCAAAAACCTTGACTCTACTGGGTTTAGTGAAAGATGACCTAGACCTTTGAAAACCGGGCATTTATCAAATTCCCTGTCAGTGCGGAAAATCATACATTGGGGAGACAGTCCGCACTGTAGAAGAGAGGTGCTGCAATCACAAGAGCCATATCGAATTATGCCAGGCCACTAAATCAGCCATGGCTGACCATTGTATAAAGACTGGCCATACTATGGACTATGATAAAACAAAAATACTCTGTCAATCCTCCTACTTCTGGGACTGAGTTACTAAAGAGGCTATCGAAATCCAACTACAGGATGATCTAATTAATAAAGACAGCAGTCTTCAACTTAGTCAGGCTTGGAACCCTGCACTCAGCCTGTAGAGAAAGAGATCAAGGACCGCCCTTGACGGCAGCAGTAGGGAGACTGCAGACCCCAGTTCAGACCCAGGCACCACTTCCCCCACCACCTCCAGTAGCTGCCGCACTGGCTGCACCAAAGGCAACAGAAAAGGAACGGTGGAGGGGGTAACAGCTAGTATATATAGGGCGCCGAGAGGAACAGCACAGCATTCATCAGGAACCCCCTGAAGATGGCAGCGTGTACGTCTGCCGAAATTATGTGGAGAAATTACAATGCTACCCGGTCGGATACCCGAGAACTGTTCAAAGTTGGATATTGTTGCACCATTTCAGAATTTTGGTTTTTGACAGACATGCTGCCTCCATACACATTCTTCATTCTCTGGTGGATGTCTACTGGCGTTTGTCCTTCAGCAGACAAGAAAAGAATGACAGCATGTTCGTCCTGTTTGGATGTGTTTGGTGATAACATTATCATAGTTCATGTTTCCACATTTACCACACACATGTCAGAAAGACATGAATGCCACACTAATCCCTTGCCTACACGTCGGCACTTACATATGCACATCAGAGTCATGCAAAGTTGCATATGCACTGTGGCAATTCCCTTAAATGGAAACTATTTGGTCACGGCTTATACATAAAGGTTTGAAAAACCGCTAGGTAAGATTTTTCTAACTTAGATGAGCTATATGGTACAACAATAATTTGATTTATAAAATACGTAGTAGGTTAGTAAAATGCAAAAGATTACGTGATCATTTTGTATACCTAGGTTGTGAATAACCCATTTATGAGTACAGCTAAAATAGTGAAAATTATGATAGATTTTGCAAATTCTTTGTTAATGGGTTAATTAATTAGTAAAGGGTGTTCTTCAGTTGAGAAAAAATAGAGCAATGAAATTATTGTTGTAGAAGCTCATATTTACCAAGTACAATGGCTAAATCTGCTATGGAGATTTTGGGGATGTACAAATTTCAATATTAATTTTCCTGTTAAGCTGAGTTTCAGAAAAATTGAAACATGTTGATGTAAAGTCTGAATGTTGACCTCTGTAATGTGTAGTGTCAATATTTTGAAGATAATCTATTAGCTCAGACAAAATTAGCATTACCCATTACAGTATTAATTTCAATTATCAGTTACATCTACATAAGTCCGTACTCTGCAAACTATTGTGAAATTAATGGCAGAGAGCATGTCCTGTTGTATGAGTTATAGGGTTTTATCTTGTTCCATTCACATATGGAGCACAGGAAATATGATTGTTTAAGATACCTTCATGTATACTATAATTAATCTTGTCCTTGTGATCCCCATGGGAGTGTTACATAGGGGATTGTAGTATACTTGTAGACTCATTGTTTAAAGCCAATTCTTGAAAGTTTGTACATAGGCTTCCTCAGCATAGTTTTTGTCTATCTTCAAGAGTATGCCCTTTTAGTTTCTTCAGCATCTCTGCAACTCTCCCTTTGGATCAAGCAGACCTGTGATCATTCACGTTGCCCTTCTCTATTTATGTTCAATATCCTCTGCTAGTCTTACAGACTTGAGCAGTATTCTAGGAGGTTGCACATCTGATTTGTAAGCAATATCCTTTGTAGGCTGATTTCATTTCCACAGTATTCTACCAACAAGCCAAATCTGCCACCAAATTTACCCTCAACTGAGTCTGCGTAATTACATACCCCTCCAAAGTTATACATAATTACAGACTATGTAGAAAAGCTAATCCAATGGCAATAGGGAGTTTTTTAAACCTCTTTAAGAGACATGAGTGGCAGGATGTTTACAGTGCTGGTGACACAGGTGACAAATATAATGCTTTCCACAACACATTTCTCATGCTCTTTTAAAGTTTCTTTCCATTAGAATGATCTAAACAGGTTACTAGCAGTAAAAGGCAGCCTGGGTGGCAGACTAGTGGGATAAAAATATAATGTAGAACAAAGTGGGATATATATCAAAATGTTAGAACAGTTACAATCAAGCTACAGTAGCCCATTGCAAATAGTACTATAAGGTGCTTAAAAATGTTATTAGGAAGCCAAAGAGTATGTGGTATCCAAATGGAATAGCTAATGTATAGGATAAAATTAAGACCATATGGTCAGTCTGTGGTGTTCTCTAGATTTATTTCTTTGTTGATAGTCCTCGGTGTTGACATACTGCATTGTTATACTGGCTGAAAAATGAGGGGTGGAAGTTCAACACTGACTATTGTAAATGTTGTAGCTGACAGTTGCACAATTGTGTTTCACAGTTCTTTTCTTTCACTGTTCACAACCCCCCAATATTACATAGTTATATGGCCAGTTCACTATTGGTAAATGTTGATAAGCCTCATTAATAGGTAGCAGGTAGCATCAGCATACTGCTACAAATAGTTTGTTGTTGACATCCATGAGCAGCAAACACCTAGTTCAAAGTTCTTGCAGAATAATACAATATGTGTGACACTATTTTTCAAATAAATTAAACAGACATTTTTATTAGTTGTTCTAACACATGGCCTATTTATTCCACTGTTAAGTTGATGCGTTGTTGTTAATCTAACCAATACATGTTTCATGTCTGAAAATCGGCTGTGGACTGACTGTATCGGGACCAAAATTTGGTCCTTTATATATCGTCACAATAGTAGGCACTGAAAATATACATTGTTTGAAGTTTAAGTTACAGGCATTACAATTAAAACATAACTCATTCAATTAACTGAATACATTGAAAAATTCCTTCTTTTTAACAGTTCCTCCTACCACAAACGTCACATTATTTGTTTCAGTAATGAAATTAGCAGGTACAGCTATACAAACAAAACTTTTCACAAACTTGGTAATTATTTTGGAATTAATTAAGAGCAGGCTTTGCTAATATGTTTTCAAATAGAGCCAAATAAATAATTCAAGAATTGTAGTAGTTCTTCTTCCAAACATTTATAATTAGTACAGAATTTATATTTGTTTATAAGTCAGCAATAGAATCAAAGTCACAAAACAATTACTGATTTAATCCTATAATGATCTGTAGGAAAAGCTATTAACTAGGGATGGCAAAAAAAAGGGAATTAATTACATATTCAAAACTAAGCATAAAATTAGACTTGGCGCTATTTTCCTCGAGGCTGAGGGCCAGCCTTTCTCTTTTATGGAAATGCAGATTACACTCATACATGTTAATGGTAATTAGGCAAAAATGAAAATAAAATGAATTTAAGGAGGCAGATGGCAAAACAAGAGAGGAGGTCCTCATCACAAGTTGTGAAGGAAGTGTCAGTGGCACAAGGTCCATGATATAAAGTCAGTTTGTAGTAAAAATGTTTCTATTACTGATACGTCAGATATATGTACATTATTTAACAATCATTTTCTGAGCATTCCTGATGTATTAAATAAAAACTTATTTTCTGCAGACAATCATATAACTTTATTGGAAAATGCCTTTCCGAGATTGATATCTGAAATACTCCTCTGTGATATTGACAAGGGGGAAATTGAGTCAATAATTAAATCACTCAAGACCAAGGACTCTCATGGATGTGATGGAGTGCCTAGAAGAATATTAAAGTACTGTGCTGCATTTGTTAGTCCTGTACGTACCCACATTTGTAATTTTTCCTTTAAGGATGATCAGTTTCCTGAACACTTAAAGTACTCAGTAGTAAAGCCACTTTGTAAGGGATAATGTAGACAATTTTAGACCTATTTCTATGCCGTCAGTGTTTGCTAAAGTCATTGTAAAGGTTATGTATTTAAGGATAATTGATCATTTTATTTCACATAATTTGCTATCAGATCTACAGTTTGGCTTAAGAAGTGGTATAACAACTGCAAATCCCATCTCTTTTCTCTGTGAGGTACTGGATGTATTAAACAAAAAGTTTCAAACATTAGGCATCTTTTTTATTTAACTAAGGCATTTGATTGTGTTAATATTGCTCCAGGAGCTGGACCATTATGGAATACGTGAAGTAGCTCACAATTGGTTCACCTCTTACTTCAACAACAGACAACAAAATGTCATTATTCACAGTACTGAGAACGGCTTTGATGTGTGGTGTGAGTTGGGCACTGTCAAATGGATGGTGCCTCAGAGAGCAGTGCTGGGGCCATTCCTGTTCCGTATTTATATAAATGATATGCCCTCTAGTATTAGAGGTAGTTCTAAAATATTTCTGTTTGCTGATGATGCTGGTTTGGTAGCAGGGGATGTTGTGTGAAATGTTGGCTCTGTTTGAAGTAGTGCAGCTCATGACATAAGTCCATGGCTTGTAGAAAATAAACTAACACTAAATCACAGTAAGACTAAGTTTTTACAGTTTCTAACACACAATTCAACAAAACCCGACATTTTAATTTCACAGAATGGGCATATGATTAGTGAAACTGAACAGTTCAAATTTCTAGCTGTTCAGATAGATTGTAAACTGTCATGGAATGCCCACATTCAGAATCTTGTTCGAAGACTTAATGCTGCCATTTTTACTATTCGTACGGTATCTGAAGTAAGTGATAGTTTGACACCAAAAGTAGTCTACTTTGTTTATTTTCATTCACTTATGTCATTTGGTATTATATTTTGGGGTAACTCTTCCCATTTTCAATGGGCATTTTTGGCTCAGAAATGGGCAGTTTGGGCAATAACTGGTGTAAGTTCATGAACTTCTTGTTGACCCCTGTTCACTTGTCTGGATACTCTGACATTGGCTTCTCAATAGGTATATTCTTTAATGTCATTTCTTGTTAACAATATGAGCTTATTCCCAAGAATTAGCAGCTTATGACTGATTCCAACTGTGTCTCATTGATATTACAGTCATAAGATACTATGTTTTTCCATTTTGTTATGTGTACAATTTTACATTTATGAACATTTAAAGCAAGTTGCAAATCTTTGCAATACTTCAAAATTTTATCAAGAGCTGACTGAATATATATACAGCTTCTTTCAGATAGTACATCCTTAGATATAACTGCGTAATCTGCAAAAGATCTGAGCTTACTACTAATATTGTCTGTGTGGCCATTAATAAAAAAAACGTGAACAGTAATGGTCCCAATACACTTCCCTAGGTCACACCCAAAGTTACTTTTACATGTTCGTATGACTCTCTGTCCAAGACAACATGGTGCATCATCCTGCTAAAAAAATACTCACTCCAGTCACAAAATCACTTGATACTCAATACAAACATACTTTTTATAAAAAGCAGAGGTGTAATTTTTCTAAATCAAGAAATTATGCATCTACTTGACTGCCTTGATCCAAAGTTTTCAGTATGCCATGTAAGAAAAGTGTGAGTTGGGTTTCACAGGTGATCAATTTTTTTGGAAACCATGTTGGTTGACATGGAGAAGATCATTCTGTTCAAGATACCTCATTATATTTTAGCTCAGAATATATTCTAAGTTCTATGGCAAACTGGTATTTATGTAGATCACTTCCAGTACACTCCTTGTAGATGGGTGTGACTTGTGCTGTCTTCCAACTGCTGGGCACCATCTTTTGTTTGAGGGATCTATGATACTTTATTTTGTGAAAGATTATTTGACATTGTTCTGCAACAGTAGTCTTTGAAGGCTTCATGCAATGCTCTCTTGACAGTCAAACAAGTTCTATTCAGCATATCTCTATTTGTGGTCCAATGCTTTGTTTCACATCTACTATTATGCAGTACTCTCAGTTGCTTTAGAAGTTTCTTTACTGTGAGTGCATACCTTGAAGGGGCCCTCCTATAATGAACCGTTCTGCTTGGTACATATCTATACAAAGCATAGTCAATTATTATTATAAACTTGAGCCACAGTTCCTCAGCATGCTCCTTGCCTGTGCTTGAGGTTTTTGTTTTCTCATTGAGTTATAAAATTACTGCTTTTTTATATAGTTTACTGGACACATGAATGTTTCCACCTGTTTTAGTTGCCCTTTGTACTGTGGCAATCATTGTAGCCACAAAAACGATTATCTGATACCAGTTTTGATGTGGACATCTTCAAAGAGGTTAGGTCTAATTGTTGCCATTGCATCTAACATATTTCCATCATGAGTGGGGTTCTGAGCTATCTGTTCTAAGTGGTTTTCAGAGAAGGCATTTAGTTATCTTTCACAGGATGTGTTGTCACATCCATCACTAACAAAACTGTAATTTTCCAATTGATTACTGGATGGTTCAAGTCTCCATCAATGATTACACTACGATTGGGGAACTTATGCACTAGGAGGTTTGGTTACAACAGTAGGTGAGGTTGGTGGTTGGCAGAATGATCCAGCTACAATTAATGCCCAACCGTGAAATATAGTCTTGCCCAGTCACTATTGCATGTGGCTTCTATTTCTGTTTTTGGGGATTTGAGTTTCTTGTCTACTGCAACAAATACACCATCTCCATTTCCCATTAGCCTATTCTTATGAAATACACTTAAATGTTTCCAAAAAATTCCACTGCCATCAGCCTTAGGTTTTAACCAGCTTTCTGTTCCTAGTATTATGTGAGTTTCATTCTGTGGCACTTCATTGTAAGTGCTTCATCTCTTAACTACTAGGATTTTAATACTCTCACCTGTGGAGGAAATTCTTTCAGATCTTGTATTGAGACTTTTTGGTCTCATATAGTTGTCATTATCTGGGCTGGATGGACAGTTGCCCAGTGATGAGTACAAAGGGTGACCTGGAGGAGAAATCCCCCCAAAATTTAAAATCATCTGCCCCTGAGAAACTCATATCTATTTGTATATAATATTAAAATTCAAATTATGTATGAATTTAAATTATCATGTGGGCTAGTGTAATGTAATAATTAATGACCTCATATTGTGTTGACAAATTTCAACCATGCTGGCAGCTGCTGTTTACAAAGTTCGGAATCAACAATGGACAAGTCCTGATATCTCTGCATATATACTGATGTGATGTGCACAAAAAGGTTCTGTCTAAATATAAAGGCTGCCATCTGCTACACACGATGACTACAGTACACTTCCATTGTTATAATGAATTTCAATTTCTTGTATGTAGCTATTTTAATGGTTATTCAGTCAACGGCTTACTGTGGAAGACTGAGTGATTATTCAGTGTGAAAGTAGTCTTCATCAGTCTGTCATATAAAAAAAATTCTAGTGCCAAAATACAATGATGAAATACAAACTTTCTTTTCTAATAAAAGACAGCATGTTGCAGAAGACATAAATGATTGTGAGTCTATTGAAAGAAATACTAGTGAATGTGATGGTGAATTTCTTTCTGAATCTTAGTTACTTTTCCTTAGTCTTCAAATCTAAAATGTACTATTTCTTATCCACCCTTAAACCATAACTCTAAATAAAGTGTTGAACACGAGGTTAAGTACTAGCAAAAATGGAAGTGTGGATGCAACTGGTTGTACTTTGACTACAGTCATGATGGTGCTTTTTGCAGAATGTGTGAAATGAATTTAAAATGTGAAGGGAGGAGTGTTCATTCCTGTACCTTCCACTAAATTAAAAAAAATACTGTGAGCACAGGAAAACTGGAAAAGCATGCCAAGTTAGTAAAACATGGAAAGACTGTTACACTTGAAAACAGTAAATTACAAAGATTATGTGCAGCTAATTACATGAAATGAAACTGAAAAAAGTGTTAAATCACCAAGCAGTATTTTCTTTAATTGGAAGTGTGCCTTTGCTTAGTAAGGAAGAAATACTCCACATACCAAGATATGAACCTCTGATTTCTAAGATAATACTAAAAACTGACATTAATCTTGAAAAGTGGGTTTGGTTTTAGAATGGGAAATTTGCATGTGTTAGCTTGAGAATTATTAAATTGCACTGGTGAGGTTTTACACAGTGAAAATAAACCAATTTCCATGATAAATAGTTTTCTTTAATGCAATCAAGTGAATATCTTTGCTGGTCGATCTACATCTGCATCTATACCCTGCAAACCACTGTAATATGCAGGGCATAGTGTATTTCCCATTGTACCAGTTATTAGGGTTCTTTCCTGTTCCATTGAAGTATGGAGCATGGGAAGAATGATTGTTTGAATGCCTCTGTGTGTGCAGTAATTTTTCTAATCTTATCTTCATGATCCCTATGTGAGTGATACATAGGGGGCTGTAGTATACTACTAGAGTAATCATTTAAAGCTTGTTCATTATGTTACACCATCTCTCTCTCTTCTGAAGTGAAGAAAACATTTTTATGTGTGGTTGAATTGAAGAGTGCTACAGCTGAATCCACATTTTTACATCAATTGATAGTGAATTAAAGAAATGAAAACTTTATTATGACAAATTAGTAACATGCTCTTTGGACAGTGCTGCTAAGTTTATTGGTTCTGTCTCTGGGGCCTGCACTTGCTTATCAGAGTTGCCATAAAATCACTGTATAGTACATGTTTCGTTAGATGCCACCACAACTGCAGGAATCAATACCCTATAATGAAACATAAATTATGTATTGTTAAGGACACTTGCATACAATTTCATGCTTTTCCTAAATGAGAACAAATGTTGCATGAAATTCAGTGTGCTTTAGATGAATCTGCTTTAAAAATACCTGAAGCTGTTGACATTCATTAGCTGAGTACATATCACACAGTTCATACTGTATTCCTGTGGGAAAAGCCTACTATGATGGCATGTGAACACATACATGAGGATGGTGTGTATTTAATAAGTTTGGCAGGAGAAATCTTGATAGAATTGATGAGTTACAGTTTCATTAAAGATTTAGTGATTTTGGATGATGCATTAAATGGCATCTCAGGCTTAAGCAAAGTTTTGAAAAAAAAAAAAAAAAAAAAAAAAAAAACGCTCAAAATTTAATCCCTTAACTCCCTGTACTTTTTTCTGGAATTCTGGAACATTTAATGGACAGTGACAGTATTTGCAGTTGTATGAAAAAGTGCAGAAAATGAATCACTAAATAAAATAAAACAGGTGCATGCAACAGAAGTTAAAAGTGCACTCTTCATGGGGAACAAGAAATAAACAATGAAAGATGGAAGGAAATTTGTGAAAAGTCTAATTAATGACACTGAGCATTGGTTTAATGACAAGACTGTGAAGGTGATAGAACCAAGGGTATTCTTTCAAAATTTTAAATTATTTCAAGAATTATGTGATAATAGCTGTACATAAATATGCCTGATGCAAGGACAAAAAAATGTTGATGCTGTTATTGCAGATTTGCATTCTGTTAAGTCTATTGTTTGTAATAAATCAGAAGATTTGCACAAACCTGCAGCTACATTCAATTCTGTGGTAGAAAACTTAACTATAGAAACAAACGAACTTAACAAAGGTGACTGCATTGTGATTACAGGTGGCACCAGTGGTGTATACAGGAATGAAAGCAACTCAGCACTGAGAAGTTACAGAAAGTTACTGCCACAGTGACACCACACCATTGTTATTGTAACAAGTGTATCAGTATCATGTGACCTTCCAGAGTGATATTGTATTAATAGGGAAATAGAAACTCACAATTCAGTGCTACAAAAACTATGAGAAAAACTGAGCTATGCAAAATTAATAGATTTTAGCAAAATGAACCAAGCTGAACACACCCAGTGTGGACTACACATGAACAGGAAGGGAAAATTAAGGTTAGTGAATGAAATAAAAGTTCTCTGTGCCCCATTCACCATCAAAAAGGAACCAATAGCACTAGATTATAATCCTGAATCTCATTTTTTGGAGAAAAGAACAATTAGAGCAGTCATCAACCAAGCAAACTAGATGTATGTGAACCCTGTGCACTCACTGTAATCATACATGTAGAAGATAAGTACAACAGCAAAGATAATTTTAGTTCCATTCTCACAGAACACTACAGCATCCACAGATGTATAAACAGAGAAGAAACCCAGGTATCACATGGCATGAGACATCTGAATGTGCAGTATCTTAGAAAGAAACTCTGTATACTATAGGTATTTGTAGATGAGCATTTGCCACAAGTATTAGTATTAAATGAACACAGTCTAACATGTGATGAACTAACTATTATAAACTACAGGGTTATGTACTGGTAAACAGCTATTGTAGGAAACAGCATAAGGGCAGGGGTGTGGCAATCTTTTTGAAAGAACATATTCAGTGTCAGAAACTCACATTTATTGAGCAATATAATGAAGAGGGGATATTAGAAGTAAGTGGTACTGCAATTCAACTAAAAGAGCATAGAATCAATGTAGCAAAACATAAAGTAATAGGACCACCTTGTGCAGGTGTAATCCATTTTCTCAACAGCTTCAATGCCATAATTAGGCAAATTTGTCCCTAGGACCTTACAATACTTGGAGTCCTGAACATTGATGCAAACTCCACCTGCATAGTTAACATGAAACTTGTAGATGTATTAACTTCATACAATCTTAGAAATATGGTGATCATGGATACCAGGGTCTCAGATTCTGGTTCTACCAGGATAGATTATGCAATTACCAAGACTGCTGAAGACAGTGTTAAGTATAATATCATAGACTGTCATTCCTAAACCACCTTGCACAGCAGATATAATATAGAAGAACAGCTCCTAAATTGATACCAATAACTTTTGCAAAGAAACAAGTTATGAGCAATAGTAACATAAACTCTATGAAATTTAAACTAGCTGAGGATAAGTGGGATAGAACCTACCATATGGAAGGATCAGCTAACAAATGGGATGCGTTTTATAGCATTCTATTGAAACACTTTGATTCCTGTTGTCCCTTTAAACAAATGCAGTCAGGCCCAATACACAGAGTGAAAGAAATAACAAACTCAGACTTCCAGCCAGCCTTGTTAAACTCAAGCAAAATGTTCATGACCTAGCTGCCGTATACAAATCAACAAAACTACACATTTTTCAACAAAAATATAACACAGCTAAGAAAAACTTTAAAATAGAACTTTCAAACCTTAGCAAACAAGTTCACAGTAATGAAATCTCACAATCTACAAAAATAAGCAAGACATCCTAGAAACTGATCAACGAGTATCAAAACACCTCCAAAACTAGTAACAGCAAACCAATATGCATTATACAAGTTGGTAATATTATAAAAGAACCAAAAGCATTATGTAACCTTTTTAATAAACTTTAGAAATGTACTGAGAGATACTGAATCACACCCATCAAACAGTGAGTTTTGAGAATTTGACGAGGTTAAAGAAAATGATATAAGTAAGATAATTCTCACATTAAAAAACAAATACTCAGCTGGATGGGATGGTATGTTGAGTGTAGTATTTAAAAATGTACAAAAGAAATAGTTAAATGACTAACATACCTCATAAACTGTAGTATTACGGAAGGCACTTACCCTAGTAGTCTAAAAATAAGCATTGTTCAAGCAGTGCATAAGAAGGAGAATATAAAAGAGGTTTCAAACTACTGCCTAATATAATTGATCCCTACCTTTAGTAAGGTTTTTGAAATAGCTATCCTTTCTCTGCTCTCTGCTTATCTTACAAAGAACAAATTGTTAACAGGAACATGGCATGGCTTTAGGAAAGATTGGTGGACAACCACTGTAGTTGATGAATTTCACCATAACATGTACTCCCTCCTAGTCCAAGGTATGAAGACAGCAGGCATGTTCTTAGATCTCTTCAAAGCCTTTGACTCAGTCAATCATGGGTTGCTCATTAAGAAGTTCAAGGACTCATCTATGCAATTATTAAAACAAACTTGACAGATCACAAACAGTGTACTGAACTTTCATGTGAAATAGATAATAAGGTAATAGGTTTCCAGTCTTCTAAAGCTACTAACATTTAAAACAACTGCTTCTCATGAGGCTGAAATAAACAATATTTGTGGTATCACATCAGCAGAAACAGATAACATTAAATTTCTTAGTGTCCACCTGGACAAAAATCTCTGTTGGGTAAACCATATTACTTCTGTATGTGAGAAAATAAGCAGTGTTCATCTGGCAAAAATATTCCCAAGTCAAACACTAAAAATTGTTTACTTATGGAACAGTTTATCCATTCCTTAATTATGATATCGAACTGTGGGGTTGTATGGCAGACTGGCACCTGAAAAGAATATTAGGATTGCAGAAAAGAGCCATTAGGTTAATGCATGGACTAAAGTCCAGAGAGTTCTGTAGTGAAACCTTCGTCCAACATAAATATTTAACAGTATACTCCTTATATTTGTATAAGCATATTATATTTTTCTGAATAGCAAAAACAAAGTAAGTAAATGCAGTAATACACATAACGATGATACCAGAAGTAAGGATAACTACATCAGGCAGAGGACAAAATCAAAAATAACCTACAAAAGTCCTTATATTAATGGGCAGATATAGTTCAGCACCCTGCCACATGTTTTGAAAACTTGAGAACCAAAGTTGTTCCTCAGGGAATTAAAAGCCTTCTTAGTAATGTTTATAGTCACTCAGTGAATTCTAATCTACTTGTCCTCTGTTGTAACATGTAATACGAGCAGAATATTAAGATGAATGTAAGTACCACTACTATGTATAAGTGTTATCTATATTAATCTACTCAAACATTTGAAAAAGTCATCAGCTTGATGGCTACACACAAAAATGTAAATAAATAAAAATAAATGTTGTGTCTTTTATCTTGGCAGCCAACATTGGCTATGAAGCACTAATGACACTTGCTGAATGTGCACTGTGCACTGTGCACTTTTTCCACTTCCAGTTTAGAAAGGTCGTTCAGAACAGTGGATAGGCTGGTGAAAAAAATTAAGAAATAGGATGAGTCAGGATATGCTTCAGGCTTGTGTGAAGGTGTCAACACAAGGGACAAGAAACCCACAGAA
Source organism: Schistocerca americana (assembly GCF_021461395.2). Classification (NCBI taxonomy): domain Eukaryota; kingdom Metazoa; phylum Arthropoda; class Insecta; order Orthoptera; family Acrididae; genus Schistocerca; species Schistocerca americana. The sequence continues at coordinate 369,447,557 of NC_060120.1, read as the reverse complement.
AATTTCATTAATGATCTCATCAACAGATATGCTACAAAAAAAAAAAGCTTTGATGTATTTGTTCTCTGTAAGTGTAAGTTATTGCATGTAATAATGTTACTTTATTGTTTCACAAAATTTTATTCTTAAAAATAATTAATTAATGTAGGCTATACCTACTTAGTACTTATAATTTAATGAAATATAAGAGATGAAGCAAAATTTTAAACGTTAGTAGCATTGCTGTTTTTGTAGTATGGTATCACTAAAATTTGAAACCTATAACATTCCAACCCCCCTCCCACTTGCTGCCAAGCTTAATACCCTCCCACCACCACCAAAGAAAAGTGACAGTATTCTTCACTGGAGTCATCTTATCTAAAAAACACATCCAGCTACCTGGGTAGCAATCTCTGATCTACAGTGCACATGAGATCCATTTAGGGGGATCCTACGGTTCTCAACTTTATGGCCCAGGTCTTGGAAGCTACAGCTTAGCTTTCCACAGAACCTTCAAAGTCTCTGGTTCAGTCCTTCCTCTTGATTCTGAACCAAAGTGTCACATTCAGTTCTGGGGACACTGCTGTAAATTGTGACTTAATTGAAATTACACGCATGAGGTTGGCCTTCTCTTCCAACTCTGCCAGTCACTGAAATGATTCAAGTATGACCTCAGAGCCCAAACGACAGACATAATTTGTTCCAATGTGTGTGCACAATCTGCATTTGGTTGCATGTTGTTCTCTCAAACACTGCCAGAAAAGCCTCTTCAACGTGTTGAATGAAGCCCCCAGGCATAACAATGATTGCACCTGGTGTTTCTTCCTCTCCCTTTCTGTCATTTCCCTATGAGGTAAGATCATTTGCATATGTTTGAACTGCTGATGATTTACAGACTCCTACCCTTTTGTGTTTGACTCCTCTTTACACAGGACAAAGCAGGTTTCCCAATAGCTGAAGTGAGTCCCAGTGGCTCAGTTTCAGTGAAGAAGGGATCGCTATAACACCAAGGATTTTCTTTGATGCCCGCCTCTGCTGCACAGGGCACCTAGCCCTATCACTAACACACCACACACAGTCAAGTGAACAAGTAGTGCTGCTACCAGGTTAAGAGTAAAATTTGTGAGAATGTGCAGTAGAACATTGCGTTAGCTGCCAGTGGCCATAGAGTGCAGCATGTTGACATTTGTGTTAAGACAAGTGTGTGAAGTTGTTGTGAGACTGGCTTGCCAGAGCAGCAATAATGCATGGTACAGGCAAGGTGATGTCTCCATCATCATGGTTTTGATGGTGTTATTCAAGTACATGACCAGGAGTAGCACATTAGAATAACAAGTGTGCTGCTATCTTGTATAAATAACTATTGATTTTTTAGCAGATTCATTTGCATTCCAGCAATACCTTGAGGACGCAGGGGCTACATGAGAATGTGGGGGCTACTCCAAATGAGAAGAGGACATAAGCCACTCACTGCAGTCATAGGTTCGAGTCCCCAGAGTTGGTGCTACAGCACAGCAGGCCTGCCGGTCCACACCAGCAGTGTCCAGACTCTTGCCAAGAAACAGTTGATTGCATACCAGGCACAGCAGCCATCTCCCAACAACATGGTGTGAGTGTTTCTTACCAATTGTCTTGGCTGCCTGGGTGTGTTCATTCATCGAGGAGGGACTACTACCTCTGTAAGACTTCAGCTTGCACCACTGAGGTCAGTGCTGTGGCTCATGCAAGATAGCTGCATGTCTGGTGCCAGATGCAGATGTCAACGAAGGTGGGCATCGGCATGTATTGCTGCCTGCTGAGCAGACACTGACTGCTGGCTGACTCACTCCTAAGGGCTAGGGGTATGAATGGCTCCCCCCCCCCCCCCTCCCTCCAGGATGCAGAATCAATGTATGAGTTGTAAATAAAGTGTTAATTTTGAAGGCCACATTTTTGTGGGCCTTATCTGCTTGCCATCCAGTCAAACCATGCAGTCACTCAGCCTCCTGACAGCATAGCCACCTCACTCCACACCTGGAGTTGAGGGTGGGAAGCAGGGAGTGCATTTTCCATGCAGTGTGATGTCTGGACCATAACCTGCACTATCAGCATGGTGGGGTAAGTGGAGAAACCGTTTGTTACTTTTATGTGTGTGACAGGCCTGGGATCTAAGAGGGAGTGTCATTGTAAGTTGAGGGTTCTTTGTTTTGGCCAGAAGAATTGGCTATGTGCCTGAATTTTGGGGCTGTGCTAAATATCAGTACTCAGAGCCTCTCTGGTGTTCACTGTGTAATCTACTTGGGCATTCTACACCATGTGCTGAATCTGCAACTTGTTTTAAGTGCCTTCATTTTGGTCACGTTGTGAAGCCGTCTACAGAATGTAGATTGTTGATGATAAGACACAAGTCATAGTTGTTCACTTTTCTCAGTAGGTAATTATTGCATATTTGTATTGTGTATGAATGAAGGACAAAAGCGTTGCAATGGCAGAGTCAGAGATGTGGAGTGTCAATGGGCTGGAGGCAGTTCAGGCATTAACTAATGAGGTAACATGATGGAGAGCAAAGAATACACGCTTGTTTAATAATCTTGCAGCTAGAGAGGAGGAATTAGTATTGCCCAGTGCACAAAGCCTTGGAATAGATCCAGCTGCTGCTAACCTAGTCAGTCCCTTTTCTGGACAGTTGCCTGAGGAAGTAATGTTCATGGAAGACCTGACAACATCAGCAAGTGTTGGAGGTTGGTGTGGTAACCAAATGTTGCAGTATTGAAGTTATGTTTAATGGGAGAGGCAAAGACTATTGTGAGATGCACAGAAGCACTGAATAACATGGAGACATCTGAGCAGTTGAAAAAGGGGCTTCTGCAGAGGTATAACAAGCAGAATAGTACAAGATTCTTTCTGGATCAGTTGAGCACATTATGAAGAGGTAAGAGGAAGCTGTGGAAAATTTTGCTGACATCACAAGAAAAGTGAGTGTACAAACATTTGAACTGACTCAGAGTGGCAGCTTGAATAAAGGAAGCTAAGGCAGAGGGCACTCGATGCTTTCCTAAGTTGCTGCCAATGGACACCTAAGGATCTCCATTGCACTGTGAGATTAGCAATGGTGTGTGAGGATACTTATGTGTCAACAGGTGCGAGGAATAGGCATGGTGTATTCTCTGGAAATGTGGAATGTTACAATTACTGACATACAGGGCTCTGCAGAAGCAGCCCTGTCAGAGTAAATTAAATTAGGGCTGGTGTGGGTCATTAACTACATTTGCTAGGCCATACCTTGAATGTGGATGGTATCTATTCCATGACAGAGCACATAAGTGTGATCTAGAATTTGCCTTTACTGGAGACACACCATGATTTATGTCATTTCTTTAGCACACTAAACTTTGACCTCCACCACGTACCACATGTGATTGCTTCACAGTTGCCATCAACAGATGCGCTGGCTGGAAAGTTCAAACACACCAAGAAAAAGCTTGAATGGATGACAAGAAAGAAAGAAGGATTTCAAACCTTGAAATAATCGTTTGTTAGTACTGTTAACCTAGCCCATCCAAGTTGAATACATGACTCATTCTTACAACAGATGCTAGCAACACCATGGTGAGGGCCTTTCTGCAGCAAATCATCAATGACATATCAAGGCCACATAGATTCTTCTTCAAGAAGCTTCCACCTCCCCAGTCTAAGTGGTCTGCCTTCAATCATGAGCAGCTCACAATCTACACTGTGATCAAACATTCTTGAGAGGAGATAGAAGGGCACAATGTAATTGTTTACACCAACCATAAGCTGCTTGTGGACACTGTGAAGAACCTGCCTCAGTGTGTCAGCCCATGCTGTTACTGTCATGCAGATCTCATTTCACAGTACACTACTGACATTTACCTCATTCAAGGGGCATACAATGTAATCTCAAATTATCCCTCATGGATCAATGCAATTTCATTACAATATGACTATGAACTAACAGCTACAAAGCAAGCCAATGATCCTTCCATTGATGAACTCATGACAGATCAGGTGACCAGTCTTCAAATCAGATGTGGAACCTTACCCAATACTAAGCTAAAACTGCTGTGCAACATGTCCCAAGACAGGGTACACCTCACCGCACTGCTCAGTATGTGACATGAAGTGTTCAACAGACTACACAACCAGGTTCATGTGACATGGGGTTAAGCAAAGCTGCAGTCTCTGAGCACAAGGGTACCTACCCTGTCAATGAAGCAAAACAGTGTGACATGCTCTTAGATATTGAATGTAGGACCTCTTCCTCAGCCAGGTGGCTTTCGGTACCTGCTTTTGGCTTTTAATAAAACACTGAGATGGGTCAAGGTGGTACCCATTCAAGATATTACAGCAGAAACAACAATGTGTACGTTTATAGGTATGTGGATTGTGTGATTTGTGATTCCAGAAAAGATAACCATGGACCAGGGCTGGCAGTTCAAGCTGCCCCTCTTCACAGCTCTGTGCCTCCTGTGTGGTATCTATTGCACATGCACCACATCTTGTTATCCCCGAAGCAGTGAGCTGGTTGAGAGATGTCACAGGACTACAAAGATAGCTCTCCTGAGCCACGGTGAGTTTCCTGGCAAGGCAAGATGAAGAAATTTGTGATGAGGTACCAACATCCATATCAGGTAATAGACACCACATCATCAGTCAACTTTAGGTACATTTGTGGCCAAAGTTGACTATAATGCATGTTAGATGCTTGCAAACATTCAGAGATGCTGCAGTGTTGATACCAGGGATGGTCAGAATGGAACCAGAGGAAAATGGAAAAAGGAGGATGTGGAAGAGCACGTGGGAAAGTGTAAATGAACCTGTATAAGAACTCCATGTACAGTGAGGTGAAGGAAATAGCAGATGTATTTTTGTTGTGTTTATTGATGGTTATTTAGGATATTGTGTATTGGGAGTTGTGTATTGAAGATGAATGTATGAATTCTGTATCAGAAAAAGGGTTCTTTAGTTTTACTTTTATGAAAGATGCTGACTGGGGACAGCAGATTCCTTAGGGGCAAGGGAGATTTATGGTAGTCCCTGTCCTCAGGTTCCTATGCACCATGAATGAGGATGGAAAGGATGCTTAGTCATTGTACTGCTGTATCTCTTTGTGTGGTGTGGAGTGGGGAAGCTGTAGAACCAACACCTGCAGGGAGTAGTTCTGTTTGGCAGACAGGAGGATGTGGTGATTACTAATCATTAATGGATGCTGAGTTTAGCTTTTAATGCATGGGAATTCCAAAATAAAATAACAGGGCTGTAGGAGATGTTTCTGGTTTGCAATGAGTAGCCAAGAACAGGGAAGTGCTTGGGGATGTTTTGGGTGAGTGCAAGAAATTGCTTAAAGCATATGAGTAGTTGTGAAGACAGATGCAGCAAATAGTGAAGTTTTTGCTATGTTGTAAACAGGAGTATAACATTGGCACAGGTGCACTGCTATGTGGTATAAATAACCTCTGATTTTGTAGCAGGTTAATTAACAGTGCAGAAATACCACCAGGATGTAGGGGGTATGCTAGATGAGGAGATGACATGAAGCTGCCTGCTGCAGCTGCGGCTTCAGGTTCGAGTCCCCTCCAAGGTATCTGCTTCTTGCATTAAGACTTCCCACCAGACTTGGTGCACAGCACAGCTAGCCTACTGGTCTACTCCAGCTGTAGCAGTTGGACTCCTGCCAGTAGGCAGCCGGTCACACCCTGAACACAAAAGCTGTCTCCTGACAACATGATGAGCACCTCTTGTTGCTCAGCTTGGCCACCAGGGTACAGTCATTTATTGAGGTGGAGCTACCTCTGTATGATTCCAGTATGCACCACTGATGTCTGTGCAGTGCATGATGCAACATGCCTACCGATCTGGTGCTTAGTGCAGATGTCCGCACATGTTGCAGCCAGCTGGATGGACACGTCCCACTGGCTAACTGATTGTCAGCGCACTTCTGAGGGTCAGGGGTGTGAAAGCTTCCCAACCAGGCTGCAGAACCAATGAGTAAGTTGGAAATAAAGTGTTGATTTTGACAGCCATTTTTTCCTGGGCCTCTTCAGTCTGCCATCCACTCTCTCCCCACAGCCTCCTGTCAATGCAACTGTCCCATGCCACTGCCAGGGTCAGCTACACTGTAGAGGAGACAGGATTCATAGGAGAGGATAGTTCTTGAGGTAACTTTGCTACCTCTGGTACACCAAGTCTGGGAAGCTTTCCCACTGTATGTATTTGCAGCACCTGCCTATAATTTTACAGTAGTCAGAACATAAACCAACTCATCTCATTTATGTGAACAGAATTTGTAGTGGGGCTCATTATCACTGCTCCATTGTTTTGCAGGACTTTAAACTAAGCCTGCTGATTTTCATTTTATCTATTGAGCTACAAATATTACTATTATCCCCTTAAGAACTGAGGCAGTTAGTATACAAAACAAGATTACTGTCAAGGCAACAGAAAAACGTGTGGAGAAATCACTAGTTCCCTACAACTTTTTGCACTTATAGTCACTACTGTACTTGAAAATAGCATTAATTTATGATAAATGTAGATAATATGCATTCATGTTGTAACAGAAAACTAGTTATTATATGTCCTACCAAAATGAAAACACAAACACAAATTTATTATGAAACAGCTTATGCACACAACAATCATAAACAAAAATCTAGAAATGTATATTTATTCACAGTGATAATACACTGGAATTCAGGGCAAAATATACTATGACAATAACTATAAATAAAAAACACTCATTTGATACAATAAAGATATGGTATCCCCAAGACTCCTAACTGTAAAAATTTTAAAAAGTGTGCTTTTGTAAGTATCCCAAAATTTTCAAAAATAGCTCTATTTCTCATGTAATTATACAATAAAATTAGGAAACAACTGTTCTTGAATGAGGGCAGGCATATTGTTCACAAAAATTTCTAAAAGAGCACAGTTTAATTTTAGGCCCACTATTGACAGTGACAGTACAAGTTTATTGTGGTAGTTGCAAATGTTCAAAAATTTCGTAGTATATCATAATACACATTAGTATCAACACAATCAATGAAAGACACTGAAGAAGCATGTGAACAGTAAAATATTAGAATCCTGAATTTTGGATTGGCACATGAATCTGGCACACATGGTCTCACACTGAGGAAAATTTGGAAGTTGGCTAATACACATAAATAAACATATGAACAGCATGCATTTTTTTTTCTTAGCTGTTCTGTAACAGCTTTTACAATGATGTGATGATGATTAACTTAATTAACATGTTTTACAGCAAAACTAAATGGATTATTAGATTCTGGATATCGAAAACTATAGTTTGAATAATAACTATACTTGAATTACAACCTGGTTAATCTCTTGAAAGATTCAGGTACATACTATATAAGCAATGGGGTGTCCTTTATTGTGCATAATTTCTTTTTTTTTTTTTTTTTTTTTTTTTTTTTTTTTTTTTTTTTTTTTTTTTTTTTTTTTTTTTTTTTTAAAAATCTTATGCTTCTCCATTAAATGTTTTCTGTGTGATTAGATTTACCTGGGAAAAAATTTCATCTCAATGGAATGACATTAACCCTTGCTGATTACAGCTACAAATTTTAACTGTGGGAGTTTTAGATTTTGTAATTTTTAGTTAGTGTAAAATTATTGATGACTGCATGAAATTAAAATTAAGTACCTTCTTGCATTTTAGGATGTGTTTAGTATTCTTGAGAATATTTTCTTTTCATTGTTTCTTCCTTGCAATCTAGGTACAGTCCACCATGTTCTGGAACATAATGCAATAAAAATTACTTTTGCTTTTCACCTACGGTCAGTGGTCCATCAAAATCTTCCATAATTTAGTACACCTTTCAGCAGTGTTATTAACACCTTGTAACTCATTAACTACCATTTTGGTGTCTAAGTATGAAGTGCTGCTCATCCATGTCAAAGGGCATTTTTGAGTAAAAGTACTGTCCATATTCTTCAGCAAAGAGAACAGATTGTTGCTCTTGCTTGACACAATGTTGGCTAATGTCTTCTTGGAAATGAACACAAGAGCAATTTAGGAGATGTAAAATAATGAATTACAACCAATAATAAATGGTAATCAGAATAACACTACACTTCTTATATAATGCTCCATTCAGTTCTCCACAAAAAGGAACACATCTCTCTTCCACTTCTGGGTTATCTTTGTGCAAATTTGTAACCATTTTAATTTTGGTTTGTATGTCCATTTCATCATCAAGGAGTGATAAGAGACACAGCTGCTCTGATGAATACCACAAATGATAACTAAAATTCCATGAAGCCATCTGCTTCAATACTGTTGCACATATAGCTCACAGCGGAATGATTCTGCTGGTCTGCGTTGGCTGCTTTTATACTGAGCACATGACCTTGATTACATAACAGTGCTGATAATGGACTTAGCCGCTGCAAGGGCCGGCGCGGGGGCGTTATCCCGGACGCGTGCTGTAGGTGTTCTAGCAGCGCGCATTCCTGCATGATAGCCGACCCAGGTAGGTTGCATCATGCAGCCTCGCAGGCAGTCAGCAGCCAATGCGGCACTATGTTTGCAATTTTTTTTAAACTGTTGCATTCTTGAGCCCCCGGTTTGTGATATACGCTCCCCGGTTAATGGCTGATGCTACAGATCACACTTTATTAATAATTATAATACAGAGTTACATCACCAGTTACAGTTATGTTCTCAGCTAGTACACCAAGTCCTTTCATCCATACATGTATTTCTTCATCATTACTAACTTTACGACAGGAGCGGGCATACAGTGTAAAAGGCATATTACTATATACATAACTAGGTCTAGATTGGGACTTAGCATCTATTCCACAATGCCAGGTCTTGTAAGCGATGACATCTAAGTCGGCGAATGATTCCAATCCAGCTCTTTCATATGATTTCAAATCTTTTAAGAAGCAGAGATCCGGATGAGGAGCTTTTACAGCTCAACTGCACTGAAGCCACTGCTTGGTTTATATGTTTGCAATTAAGAGAGACATCTCTCAATGAATTCTTATTTTCAATGGATAGTTCAAGCTGTGATCTTAGCAGGATCATTTTTAAGCAATAGATTGTTCTTGCCATCTGTCTTGCTTGATGCATTGCTTCAAGATGGTAAATTTTCAGTTCTTTTCCAAAGTCTTCTCCCAGAAATATTACACAGAGCTCTGTGAGTTCACATAATCACCCCAACTGTTGGTTTATCTAATTCAGTTTCATAAAAATCTAACATCTCCTTGATTTATGATCCAGTAGTAACAAACCCACAGTCTTTCTGACCAGTCTCAAAATTATTGACAAAGATACTTTTCCAGTTTTTTCTCAAATATTTGAAAACCGATATGCTTGTGAAACTCGGTGGTTGAGGTCTCAGGATGTCCAACTCTTTGTTTGTCATGCAGGTCAGATGTTCCCACCTCAACATCTTTAAACTTACTCACCCAACGATGTAACCATGAGGATGTTCCATGCAAGCATGCAAATGTGCATGCATTGTGTTGTGCAGGTGCCAGATGGCAGTTTATGAGATGGAGCTCCACATCTGTTGCACTTGGTTGCTTCATACAGGGACAATTAATCTGTTTGTAGATGATGCTGGAGTTGTTGTCCAATAACATCACGTATGTCCCCAATAGGAGACAGATGTTGTGACTGAGCAGATAGAGCATGTTGTGTGGTATGTGGGTGAGCATTATCCTGTTGGAAAAATCCCCTTGAATACTGTTCATGTGTGGCAGCACAACATGTTGAATTACCAGATTGATGCACAAATTTGCAGTCAGGGTGCATGAGAGTGCACCTGCTGTCACATGGAATCATGCCCTAGACCATAACTCCAGTGTGTCCAGCATGCAGACAGGTTGGTTTCAGACCATCAACCAGCCTCCTAACCAACACACGGCTATCAGTGGCACTGAGGCAGAACCAGCTTTCATCAGAAAACACAACAGACCTCCATCCTGCCCTCCAATGAGCTCTTACTTGACACCACTGAAATCACAAAAGGCAGTGGTTTGGGATCAGTGGAATGCATGCTACTGGGTGTCTGACTTGGAGCTGTCTGTGAAGTAACCAATTTCTAACAGTTCATTGTGTCAGAGTGATGCCAACTGCTGCTCAGATTGCTACTGCAGATGTAGTATGCTGCACCAGGGCCATATGTCTGACATAATGGTGTTCCCTCCTGGTTTCATGGCCATCTGGAGTTCAGTCTTCTTGTGACCTTACACTATTGTGACCATTGCTGCCAGCAATCATGTACATTGGGTTTATTCCTGCCAAGTCTTTCTGCAGTATCATAGAAGAAACATCCAAATTCTCATATCCCTATTACACTACCTCTTACAAACTCAGTGAAGTGTTGATAATGGCGTGTTTGTTGTCTTGAAGGCCTTTTTGACTAACACAAAATTACCACATTCAATCTCAAAGATAACTTATGCTCACGACCATTGCAGTGTGTAATTAAAGCAAACTTGATTTGCATCCTCATAGTGCACTATTATTGCTGCTATTATGTGACTGGTGCAAAATTTGAAGAGACACAATCTTTCATGTGTAGAAACACAGCTACCAACTTTTGCTTAAGCCACACAGCTCCTTCATGTTGTGATTTCTTTTTCCTACAGTGTGTGTGATGATGACAAGGGTAATATGACAACTGCCTATCCAATTTGTGTTCATGTAAGATGCATGCCCCATTAAGATAACAAGTGTTTGAGGAGATTTTGTTAATTGTCTTCAGTACCTCAGTGCATTAATGCATTACAAACAGCATTTACAGAACCATTCTGTAACTTTGGAACGACAATGAGCCATCCACTGTACTCAAATGTTGCAATGATTGGAATTCTTCCTTTTCATGTGTCCCTGACACCTCTGCTAAGTAGGTTGAAGGTAGGGAAACTATATAAAAAGATTGTAATTTGCTCTGATTTTAATATAGATATAAGAGATGAAAACAGATTTGTTACCACCCTGAGGGATTTGTTGGCTACAAATGGCTTAACACCAAATTTTACTGAGTACACCAGGATAACAGCCACTTCTGCCACAAGCATTGGTAATATAGTGAGCAACAAAAATTATGGGAATACAAAAACATGTATTAGAATTAGGAATATCTGATCACTCAGCAGTTTTATGTCATTGCCATACATAGACAAAACATATAAGCCCACAGTAAAATTGGTCAGAAACTTCAGCCAGCCAAATATAAACACATTTATCTTGAAATTAAAGGAAACCCACTGGACATTCAGCAACCAGTGTTCAGTAAACAATAATTACAACACTTTCATATCTGAATTCAAGAACATTTTCAACAAATGATAAATACAATAAAAGTAAGACATAGATTATGCAAGTTATCAGCATCTCTAGTATTAGAAAGGGGGAAAATGCATAAGGAAGCGAAAAACCAACCATGATGCTGAATTTATTAGGTACAAAATCAAGTACAAAAAAAAATATTTGATCAGGTAGTTAAACAAGCAAAACAAATGGCAAACAGTAAATATAAAGCTAATGCCTCAAATAAATCAAAAGCAGTACAGGTTGTCAAGAAAGAAACAGGTTCTGAAGAAACAAAACATTTTAATTACAAACTAGAAATTGGTGGGAATACTGTTACTAACACTCGGCACATCTGTGGAGAATTTAATAAGTACTTCATAACCACAAACAAAATTCATAACTTCTTGCTTCCACAAATAAGACCTGATGCAGTACTGCAGGAATCAAGTGAGTTTAAATTTACTGCAGTATCATGTCAGGAAGTAGCTAACATCATATAATCCCTAAAAAAAATCTTAAATCTGTGGTCTGGGGTGAAATTCCAACAAATATCATAAAGGCAGGAAGTGACAGCATTGCACCTCAACTCTGCAAAATAATAAACCAGTCAACTGATGAGGGCTGCTTTCCAGACAGAATGAATTATGCTGAAGTTTGTCCAGTCTACAAAAAGGGAAAACAAGATGATTTAGTAAACTTCTGCCCAGTGTCTATACTCCCAGTCTTCTCTAAAATAGTTGAACAAATAGTATGTAATCAATTAGATAAGTACAATAAACAAGGTAATATTATTCTCAATAACCATTATGGGTTTAGGAAGGGACGAAACACATTACAAGCTGTAAATGAACTAATCTCTAAAGTAAGTAAATGCCTCAACAACAAACAAAGTGTATCTGGTATTTTTTGTGACCTCCCAAAGGCATTTGACACAGTAAACCATAAGCTACTGCTCCAAAAATTGGGCACCTACGGCTTCCATGGAAAATCTACAAGATGGTTTTCATCTTATCTCAAAAACAGACACCAATGGGTGGTGACACATCAAAATGGAGAGAAAACTTGCTCTAGATGGAAAGAAATATAAGCAGGCATGCCCCAGGGCTCGATATTAGGACCACTTCTGTTCTTATATTACATAAACGACATGCCTAGCAAAGTAAATACAGATACAATACTTCATGCAGATGATTCAACTGCTGTAATCTGCTGCAAACACAGAAGAATTAGTATGGACAACAAAACAAACTCTACAAGAACTTGAACAACGGATAAAACATAATGCTATGAAATAAAATCTTGAAAAAAACCGAAATCATACACTTCAGGACCAAACAAACTACTGAACGTATATTGCAAATAGAATATTCAGGTATAGAACTGACCACAGTTGATTCTGTAAAATTTCTTGGGATAACTTTAAATAAAAACTTGCAATGGACCAGCCATGTGGACAGTTTACTGAAGAGATTAAATAGTTTAGTTTATGCAATGAGGGTACTACACAAAGTAACAGATTTAACGGTGAAGGAAATTGTGTACCACGTGTATTTCATAACAGTTATAAGATATGAAATAATTTTTTGGGGTGCTGAAAAGACAAACCTCCTTTGAATCTTTTTTTTTTTTCTTTAAAAAAAAAAAAAAAAATCAGAGCAATGACCGGAAATAATAGTAGACATTCATGCAAACCACTATTTGAAAGCCTGGACTTCATGACAATCCCTTCCATCTTCATATATGAAATACTTCTCTTTGAACAGAAAAACTCACATCAGTTTGAAGGAAATACATTCACACATGCCTATGAAACTAGACATAAATTGAAATACATGCTACCTTGTCACAGACTCACACTATATGAAAATACTCCACATTACATGGCTCTGAAGATCAGAAATAAGATAAGGTCAATATTTGGGGAATCCACATTGGAGACCATTGGCACATACCTAAAAAGCAAATGTTATTATAGTCTAGAAGAATTTCTAAATGAATAAAAATCAAATGTTATAGTTTAGAAGAATTTATAAATAGGAATAGGGAGTAAGGATACAAGTACAAATGGCATACTTTCGAAGCCATGTAGATACAAAGTATACACATTCATTGTACATTCATGTTTATATATAGAATTATAGTTTGAATGGCAGTTTGTATTCCGTTCAGTACATACATACTTCATATAGGTGTGTGAAGTCTATGGTAATGATTGATTGATTGATCATGATTCGATGAGTTTCGAAAGGATTTAAAATATAATGCTGTATTTTTATTACAATAAGCAATGTATGTATTACGTATTTCCTGTAGTATAAAAAATACTGTAACAACTTAGGTTAAAAACTGATGAGTCATAAATGTTCTCAATCGAATGTTTGTATAAAACCTGTTATGTGACAATAAAGTATCCTATACATGCGATATGATCAGTAGCATATAAACAACTACCAGTATTGCAAGCATTGATAAGCTGAGGTGATGTCAGAGTGACATCTGTGAACATTTTGTACAGACATGTAATTCAAACAATACTGGAGGGTGAGAGCTCAAAAATATTGAAGTTATAAAATAAAGGACACCATAAGATGCACTATGTAGACATCTAGATGAAAGGTGGAAAATTTGTCTTTTGCCTTTGAGTTCTCCCTTTCTCCATTGCAATTGTGTACCTAGTTCCATCAGTTGTCACATAGAATCCTATCCCTTTATTCCACTCTATAACTGGATACAATTCTTACTTTTGATTAACCTCTTTCCTACCATGACCTTCAACCAGAATGGTTTTCTTCATGAATTTTGTATTTTCATAGTACATAACATTATAATTCAAATAAGCTTCCTCCTCTGAATCATCCCCTAATGAAGCATGTTTCCTTTTCACTATTCAAGGTACTACTATCTTCACTATCCTCTTACTTATTTTTACTCTTTTTGGAAGTTTGTTGCCGGCCACGGTGGCCGTGTGGTTCTAGGCGCTGCAGTCCGGAACCGCAGGACTGCTACGGTCGCAGGTTCACATCCTGCCTCGGGCATGGATGTGTGTGATGTCCTTAGGTTAGTTAGGTTTAAGTAGTTCTAAGTTCTAGGGGACTGATGACCTTAGAAGTTAAGTCCCATAGTGCTCAGAGCTATTTGAACCATTTGTAAGTTTGTTGACATTGTTCTCTATTCTTAAATAATTCTTATCTCTATGGCGAGCACTCTAGTAATCCTATCCCCAAGTCAAACATTTCCCATTATCCTCTGTTTATGTGTGTGTTATTCACTTCCCATCCTTGATTAACTCTGAATTACAGAATTGATTCATTTTTGAAATATTAGATACCGTCGGCAACACCTGTATCCATAATTACCATAGTTACCTGACTATCTAATTTTCTTTCTTCTTTTATTTTTTTATTCAGAACACAACAATTTTTTTTACTATTGGACATTGATTTGCTTAAGGTAGAGAGTCAGATTCAGTAACATTCATCTGTGTGGTCAAAGCAAAACTTATTGATGTAATAAATATGCATTCTATATAGACAACTGGCACTCCCTGCCCCTGCTTTGTCTCTTCGTTTGTTGTCCTTGGTGTTGACACACTGGCTGAAAAAACAGGGGGTAGAACTACAGCTACTGTCTACTGTAAATGATGTATCCAAGAGATGCACATTTGCGTTTCACAGTCTTTTACTTTCAATGTTCACAACCACCCAATATTACACTATTATATGACCAATGCACTACTGTTTTAACTTTACAAAAGACTCATTAATAGGTTGCAGGCAAACATCAACATACTGCTACAATAGTTAACTGTTGTATGTCTACAAGCAGTAAAAACCTAACCACAGATTTCACAGTTCTTGAAGAACAGAAAGGTATGTATGGAGCAGACACTGTCAATGTTTTTACACACAGCCTAGTTGTGTAACACTTATTTCAATGTTAAGTTGATGCAGTGTTGTTGTTCTAATCAACACAGGTTCCTTGTCTGAAACTCGGCCGAGGACTGACTGACTTATATATTCTCACAATAATAGGTACCGAACTAACGCATTGTTTGAAGTTAAATTTACAGAAATTACAATTAAAACTTAACTCATTAAATTAACTGAATACATTGAAAAATTCTTTCCTTTTCACAGTTTCTCCTATTACAAGCATTAGACTGAATTCTTTGTTTAAATGATGAAATTAACAAATATTGTTATGCAAAGAATACATTTGACAGAACTGTTAATTACTTTGGAATTAATTAAGGGCTAGTTTTGCTAACATGTTTTCAAATAGAGCCAAATATATACTTTAAGATTATTAGTATTTCGTCTTCCAAGTGTTTACAATTGTTACAGTATTTATATGTGTTTATACGTGAACAGTAGAATTTAAGTTATGAAACAATTACTGATTTCACCCTATAACAAAAGATTCTAACTAGGAATAGTCAAAATAAATTAGAAAATCAGTTACATATCTAAAACTAAGCACAAAATTAGATCTGGTGTTATTTTCTTTGAGACTAAGGGCCAACCTTTCTCTTTTAAGAAAATACAGATTACACTCATGTATGTTAAAGATAATCAGTTAAAACTGATAAAACGAATTTAAGGAGGCAATTGGCAAAACAAGAGAGGAAGTAAAACTATCCCAGCTTGCTTCTTCACAAGCAGTGTAAATGTTTATATAATAACTTATCTACCCCTGACAGCAAACTTGGCTGCTACCACCGTTATTTTCATTCTGTGTAGCCCTCCATCTCTTTCTCATTTTTCACTTAGTGGATGAAGCTGACTCATGACAAGAAAAAACCTATTACATTTATTTGAGCTCTGAACACAATGCTTTGATCAACAACACTGAAAGGTGATCTCAATTTGATGGAAAAGTCAAGGTCAACATGTACATGAGTAACATGAAAAATGAAAATTTCTTACTAATTTTGCTCCTGTCATAGTAATGGAAAAGTAACAATAATTAAGCATGTATGTCAAAACAACAAGTTAGAACAGTGACAGAATTAATCAAATGAATGATAATTTGGGCAGTGCAGTCTATTATTTGAAAATATGCCATCCACAGTTCTATGTAGGCATAAAGTCTATGCAATTGAGGCAATTTCCTGGTACTAAGTCTAGCAAGATGATGCAAGGCAGCTCACTACCTGCATTGATATCATTCACTGCTAAATACTCTGAATGGGCATTTGTCATGGGGACAATGTCAGTGGTTTATAAAGACTTAGGGCAATAATGACTCATAGGTTGAAATACCTTTAATGAATGAATGATGTACCTCAACAAGCAGGATAGTTTATGTAAATTAAATTCTGAACTATTGCTACAGTTAATGAACTGTTCTTCTACCAAGTCTTTCAAGCTGCAGGTTTCAATAATATTCCTAGATGGAGCAGTATGTAAAATAAGGGAAAAGCAACCAATAACCTATGTCAGATTGATGCACAGAAACATGTAAGAGAAAATGGTATTCACACTAGCTTTAGAGCAATAGTTTCTTTTCTAACAAAAATACAGACTTTCACACACAACCACACAGACATCCAAATGCTCAATCCTGTGATCACAGCAAGACTGATTATTGATAATGATTGCTGGAAGCTGTTGCCTTAGCTGATGTAGGTGGGGAGGAGGTAGCTGGAAATCAGATCTTTGAAAAGATGACTCTTTGGCTGCACAGCGAGATGAAAAGAATGTAGAGGGTAGAACAAAGAGAAACACAGGAAGAGGGAGGTGGGGGGGGGGGGGGGGGGGAGAGAGAAAAAAAGGGGAAAAAGGTAAGGGGGGAAACATGGAAAGGTGAAGATGATGAGGGAGAAATGGAGGGACTTAAAAGGGGAAGGGGTGAGGAGAGGAGAGAGAGAGATAGAGAGAGAGAGAGAGACAGAGAGAGAGACAGAGAGAGAGAGAGAGTTATCGCATGGTGTTCTATGTGGACATGACAAGTAACCAACCATTTATTCATGTGAATTGGTACCTCCAAACTGAGCAAATTGCAAACTAGATCATCCAGTTGCCAAATATGCCGCACACCACTACACAAAGGGATTCAGCCAGCAATTGACCAGCAGTTCTCTGATCACTCAGTATCACCCTGGCTTCAAAAAACTCAATTACATCCTCCAACTACCTCTTGCCACACGTTAACATGACAAATATCCTATCCAAAATTTCAAGCTCATCTAGATAATGGTTTAAAAGAAAATAGCAAATAAATGAATAAATAAATTATTCCCACAGTTCTCAAAGAAGTCTTCTGCCTCGCACCCAATCTACAGCATATCATTGTCCATCCCAATTCCAATCCTACTCCCAGTAGTGCACCACATGGTACATTACCTAGTGGTCAGCCCAGGTGCAAGACTAGTCCCATATACCTATCCATCATCTCCTACCATGGTCCAGTCAAAGGCATTTCCTACCCAATAAAAGGAGGGGCACGTGTGAAAGCAGCCGTGTTGTGTATCAGCTGTGCTGCAGTTTCATACAGCATTCTATGTGGGCCTGACAAGTAACCAACTGTTTATTCACATGAATGGTTACTGCCAAACCATGGCGAACTACAAACTTGATCATCCAGTTGCTGAACATGCTGCACACTACAACACAAATCATTTCAGCAGTTGCTTCACTACATGGACTACTTTGATACTCACTCACAGCACAAGTTTCTCTGAACTACACAGATGGGAACTATCCCTCCACCAAACCCGGTACTCTTGCAGTCCCCCTATTCAGGAGCTTCACTACCCTGTTCCAGCTTTCTCCCTTTTCTCTTCTGTCATTTAGCACACCATTCCTTCTCTGCCGAGATTATGGACTACCTTCTCCCATCACTCTTCCTCTCAATATGGACGTTCTTTCTCTAGACCTCTTACTCTCTCCTCTCCACCTTTTCAAACCCTCCATTCTCTCTCCCCTTCCTGACTCTCTCTCATCTCCATGTTTCTCTGTAACCACGTGAGTGTGCTCCCTGCTGCCGTTGGATAAGCAGCTGCCAGCAGCAAGTCGTATACTCTTAGCTCACTTATTTGTTACATTGTTTAATTCTTAATTTTTTTGGTGTTTTTGGGTACTTGCATTGTTTAATTCATAAATCAGATGTTCTTTGCACAACAGTTTTTAGCATGGATAGGGACTGCAACTGCTGTGTTCAGATGCGGGCTGATTTGGCATCCCTTTGCTCCCAGCTTCAGGCAGTGTTGGCTTCGGTCACACAGCTTGAGGCTGTTGCCAATGGGCATCACTGTGGGAGTCCGGATGGGGGTTTGTTGGGGATGGCCAGCTCGTCCCACGCATCCCCCGATCGGACTATGTCTGTGGCTGCCCGGAATACTGCCCACATTGAGGCTGACCCCTCACCCATGGTAGAGTGGGAGGTCGTCTCAATGTGTGGCAGGGGGCAAAAGACGTTCCGGAGGGCTGAACGGAAGGCCTCTCCAGTTTGTCTGATGAACCGGTTTCAGGCACTGTCTCCAGCTGATACTGATCTTCGGCCGGGGGGAGTCATTCCAGATGTGGAAAGGGTCCTTCTGGATGCCATGAAGGGTAAAGGGTGCACCCATCTGCAGGTGGTCACTCATGTCAGCACCAATGATATGTGTCGCTATGGCTCGGAGGAAATCCTCTCTGGCTTCCGGCGGCTATCTTATTTGGTGAAGAATGCCAGTCTCGCTAGCAGGATGAAAGCAGAGCTCACCATCTGCAGCATCGTCAACAGGACTGACTGCGTACCTTTGGTACAGAGCCAAGTGGAGGGTCTTAATCAGAGGCTGAGACTGTGTGGGCTGCAGATTCCTCGACTTGCGCCATAGGGTGGTAGGGTTTCGGGTTCCACTGGATAGATCAGGAGTCCACTACATGCAGCAGGCAGCTACACGGGTAGCAGGGGCTGTGTGGTGTGGACTGGGCAGTTTTTTAGGTTAGATGGCCTCGGGCAAGTACAGAAAGGGCAACAGCCTCAAAGGGTGCAGGGCAAAGTCAGGACATGCGGGGACCAAGCAGCAATCGGTATTGTAATTGTAAACTGTCAAAGCTGCATTGGTAAAGTACCGGAACTTCAAGCGCTGATAGAAAGTACCGAAGCTAAATATGTATAGGTACGGAAAGGTGGCCAAAGCCAGAGATAAATTCTGCCGAAATTTTTACAACAGCACAGACAGTGTTTAGAAAGGATAGATAGCATACAACCAGTGGTGGCATGTTTGTCGCTGTTAGTAGTAGTTTATCCTGTGGTGAAGTAGAAGTGGATAGTTCCTGTGAATTATTATGGGTGGAGGTTACACTCAACAACCGAGCTAGGTTAATAATTGGCTCCTTTTACCGACCTCCCGACTAAGCAGCATTAGTGGCAGAACAACTGAGAGGCTACAGTCCGGAACCACACAACCACTATGGTCGCAGGTTCGAATCCTGCCTTGGGCATGGATGTGTGTGATGTCCTTAGGTTGGTTAGGTTTAAGTAGTTCTAATTTCTAGGGGATTGATGACCACAGCAGTTAAGTCCCATAGTGCTCAGAGCCATTTTTTTTAACAACTGAGAGAAAATCTGGAATACATTTCACATAAATTTTCTCACCATGTTATAGTCTTAGGTGGAGATTTCAATTCACCAGATATAGACTGGGACACTCAGATGTTTAGGACTGACAGGGACAGAGCATCGAGTGACATTATACTGAGTGCACTATCCAAAATTACCTTGAGCAATTAAACAGAGAACCAACTCATGGAGATAACATCATGGACCTACTGATTATAAACAGACCCGAACTTTTCGACTCTGTAAGCACAGAACAGGGAATCAGTGATCATAAGGCCATTGCAGCATCCCTGAATATGGAAGTAAATAGGAATATAAAAAAAGGGAGGAAGATTTATCTGTTTATCAAGAGTAATAGAAGGCAGATTTCAGACTACCTAACAGATCAAAACGAAAATTTCTGTTCCGACACTGACAATGTTGAGTGTTTATGGAAAAAGTTCAAGGCAATCGTAAAATGCATTTTAGACAGGTACGTGCCGAGTAAAACTGTGAGGGATGGGAAAAACCCAACGTCTTTCAACAACTAAGTTAGGAAACTACTGCAAAAGCAAAGAGAGCTTCACTGCAAGTTTAAACACAGGCAAAACCTCTTAGACAAACAGAAGCTAAACGATGTCAAAGTAGCGTAAGGAGGGCTATGCGTGAAGCATTCAGTGAATTCGAAAGTACAATTCTATGTACCGACTTGACAGAAAATCCTAGGAAGTTCCGGTCTTACATTAAATCAGTAAGTGGATCGAAGCAGCATATCCAGACACTCTGGGATGATGATGCCATTGAAACAGAGGATGACACATGTAAAGCTGAAATACTAAACACCTTTTTCCAAAGCTGTTTCAAAGAGGAATACCGCATTGCAGCTCCTTCTCTAAATTCTCACACAAACAAAAAAATGGCTGACATCGAAATAAGTGTCCAAGGAATAGAAAAGCAACTGGAATCACTCAACAGAGGAAAGTCCATTGGATCTGACGGGATACCAATTTGATTCTACACAGAGTACGCGAAAGAACTTGCCCCCTTTCTAACAGCCATGTACCGTAAGTCTCTAGAGGAACGGAAGGTTCCAAATGATTGGAAAAGAGCGCAGGTAGTCCCAGTCTTCAAGAAGGGTCGTCGAGCAAATGCGCAAAACTATAGACCTATATCTCTGACATCGATCTGTTGTAGAATTTTAGAACATGTTTTTTGCTCATGTATCATGTCATTTCTGGAAACCCAGAGTCTACTCTGTAGGAATCAACATGGATTCCGGAAACAGTGATCGTGTGAGACCCAACTCACTTTATTTGTTCATGAGACCCAGAAAATATTAGATACAGGCTCCCAGGTAGATGCTATTTTCCTTGACTTCCGGAAGGCATTCGATACAGTTCCGAACTGTCACCTGATAAACAAAGTAAGAGCCAACGGGATATCAGACCAGCTGTGTGGCTGGATTGGAGAGTCTTTAGCAAACAGAAAACAGCATGATGTTCTCAATGGAGAGACATCTACAGACGTTAAAGTAACCTCTGGCGTGCCACAGGGGAGTGTTATGGGACCATTGCGTTTCACATTATATATAAATGACCTAGTAGATAGTGTCGGAAGTTCCATGCGGCTTTTCATGGATGATGCTGTAGTATACAGAGAAGTTGCAGCATCAGAAAATTGTAGCGAAATGCAGGAAGATCTGCTGCGGATAGGCACTTGGTGCAGGGAGTGGCAACTGACCCTTAACATAGACAAATGTAATGTATTGCGAATACATAGAAAGAAGGATCCTTTATTGTATGATTATATGATAGCGGAACAAACACTGGTAGCAGTTACTTCTGTAAAATATCTGGGAGTATGCGTGTGGAACGATTTGAAGTGGAATGATCATATAAAATCAATTGTTGGTAAGGTGGGTACCAGGTTGAGATTCATTGGGAGAGTCCTTAGAAAATGTAGTCCATCAACAAAGGAGGTGGCTTGCTAAACACTCATTCGACTTATGCTTGAGTATTGCTCATCAGTGTGGGATCCATACCAGATCATGTTGACGGAGGAGATAGAGAATATCCAAAGAAGAGCGGTGCGTTTCATCGCAGGGTTATTTGGTAAGCGTGATAGCGTTACAGAGATGTTTAGCAAACTCAAGTGGCAGACTCTGCAAGACAGGCGCTCTGCATTGTGGTGTAGCTTGCTGTCCAGGTTTCAAGAGGGTGCGTTTCTGGACGAGGTATCGAATATATTGCTTCCCCCTACTTATACCTCCCAAGGAGATCATGAATGTAAAATTAGAGTGATTCGAGCACGCACAGAGGCTTTCTGGCAGTCATTCTTCCCGCGAACCATACGCGACTGGAACAGAAAAGGGAGGTAACGACAGTGGCACGTAAATTGCCCTCTGCCACATACCGCTGAGTGGCTTTCGGAGTATAAATGTAGATGTAGATGTAGATTAAATTTCCCCCTTCTTTCTCACTCCGTCTCCCTCTTCCTACATCTCTTTTTCCTCTATCCTCTGCACCATTTTCCTCTTGTGTGGCATTAAGTCATCTGTCCAAAGACCTACCTTCCCCCTATCCCCTTCTTGCATCTTTCCTACCCCCTCCTCAACTCCATCAGCTCAGGCAACTGCTTTCAGTAATTATTAATAACCAATCTTGCTATGACCACTTGAGTGTGCATTTGGATATCTGTGTGATTATGTTGTAAATGTGTGTACTTTTGGTAGAAAAAGAGCTACTGCTCAAAGCCTAGTGTGAATGATTTTTTTTTTTTTTTTGTTATGTGTTTCTGTAGTCCACTCATTGATCTACTATAGGTTAGAATCTACAGGTTTCATTTCACAAGGTGATGTAGCAAATGGCAGCCATATTTACTTCCAAGACTAGTACACATATAGTCCTCATTGCCTATGAGTTATGAGCAAATTAGCCAGTAATTCTGGATGGGATCGCTATGGTGGCAGCACTTACATAATTTGTGATGAATGGTCACACCAAATGGTACCAGGTGCTGCATTCCTCCTTCACCAGACCATGCCAGTAACCACCTGCTGGTTACTACTGCTGTCCCACATCTCACCCACACAGTGGTGAGATTTCACGTCTGGCAATCTACTGTCTGCTTTTGTTAGAAAGGACTCACTCTTGAGTCTCTTCCACCATTCTTCTGTCTCCACCAAGAAACATTCTCATTTGTTATGCTGATCCCTCCTTTATTATGTTAATATTTAAAATCCTTGCATGGATCAAATTTAGCAGTTAATTTCTCAGTCTAAAATAAAACATTACAGTCTTATTTAGTAATAAATATAAGAGAAAAGTTGTCTGTTTGAAGTTGCCTCTCATTTTTTTCCAGTGACAGGCTTCTTGTCTGATCTTAATGATACTCTCTACAATATTTCTTTGTGTGGTGCATAAAATCCTTAAACCTTTAATGGTACTGTACCATATTAGATAACTTTTGTGAAAAAATGTTATTTCAAAATGAAGCAGAACCATTACAAAAAGGTTTGTTCAACATAGACTTGGGAGACAATAATTGTAAGCAAATGAGGTTCTGTTATTCATATTTCTTCAAAACAAGAAAGAAGTAGAGGCCAACGGTCAGTGAGAAGTGTTATAAGCAGAGAGGTTAAAGAGATGTCACAAATTCTCCTCCAAAAATTTTATATATCATCCACCAGAATTATCAATTTCTTGGATGAAAATGGTGGAAATCTCAGCTTCAAGGTTTTTTGAGTAACTTTGGTGAACTCCCCTATGAATTAACTGTTATTTTGATTAGAAATTCTATTGATGTTTTCAGATCAAAATGTGTCACTGCAAATGCAAGTACAAGTAGGACGCCACAGTTCAAATTTATGCAATATGCAGAACATGAAGCAGCATGGTGGCGAGTAGACACAACAAAACGTGACATCTCGCAACTCCCACTGGAGCAGAGAGCCAAGATTATAACATCACAGGTAAGTGAAATTAGTAATATTTTCTCTTTAGTTCATGGGTTCTATCAAATATTGACACAACCCCTCATATTACCCTGTTCATGGTAGTGCATTTCTTTAAGTTTGCACAAGTATTTTCAATAACATTTTGACTAGTAAAGGAGTTGCGTGCTTAACAATCACCAAAGCTGGAACTATTGTATAGGCCCCAAGGGTTTAAATAAAGTAGAATCTCTAATATTTTGAAAATTGCAAAGGTCAGGTAAATCAAAATGGAGAGTATTTTACTTCTAAGCAGAAGGATGTCGTTTTCACAATTAGTCATTTTGAGAGTTTAAACACTGTTTGCATCCAGTCATCAAATTTTCAACCTATTTTATAAAAGAATTTTGATGCTGGGATTCGTCACTGCCTCAACACCTCAGTCATATCTCTGTTCACTGCACACAATCATGTACAATTATGCTGACTTTTAATCTGGATGGTAAATAGGCTGGAAAGTTATTTATTGTGGTGCAAGAAATTGGAGGTGCTCTGCCCCCTATCATTGTTTCTCGTGTGCATGTTCTTGCAAGGGCAATTGGGAATATTTAAGTCACAGCAGGGCAAGAGTGGGGAAATGAGTGTAAGAGAACTACAACTATGGTATGAGCACTGCTTTTGGCCAATAGCTGGTAAAAATAACATGCTTTTACTTGATTTGTGGGCTGCATATAAAAGTCATACTCCTTTAGAGCAAACTATTGTTCCTGAAAAGTGTGTAACATTGGAGTTCATACCATCTGGACCACTGGACAAATTCATCCTCATAATGTTTCTTTTTTCCATGCCGATAAAACATATTATCGCACTATCTGCAGCTATGCCTTAAAAGATAGCCAGTTTCATGATATGCTCCACTGCAGACTGTTTCACTTTCAGTTGCATGCCATCACATCCCGTCAATTCTCTGTTGTGACTCGCTGATCTTTCCAAGTGCCGCCATGCAGTTATGCGCATCCTCTACATGCGACGCTGTCTGCCAGCCATGCAGCAGCAGTGCCACCTAAGCAACCAGCCAGCCAACGGCCGATGGACTTGGACTCAGTTATGATTTGACTGTTAAAGTGTACACATGTCTTACTCTATTTACTTGATCTGTGACTTTCATGTATTGCGTCTTCCTTGAAATATATTTGTTCAACTTGAAGTTATTACAATTGGTGACGAGGTAGTGATTTTTCTTTTCCATTGTTGACCCTCATGTTTCCATGGCTACTTTAGAGCAACTATTGCAAGGTCTCATAGAACAGCAAATGCTTCTCACTAATGCAATTCATGATTTCGTCACGGCACCAATTGCGGGGTGTCTGTCATCGTTGTCTCTACCTACTTTTCCTCCTTACGATGAGACAGCGGAAGACTGGTCTGATTACAAAAACGTCTTCGACAGCACTTCTTGGGATTTCATGTCACGGACGAACAAACATGTAAGTCTCTGTTCCTTTCATGGATTTCACCTCAAATGTGTCAGTTGTTGTCACAATTGGCTCCTTTGAAAGACCCTGCGTCTTTGTCCTTTGCTGAAATGTGCTCACTTCTGTCCGTCTATTTTCAAAAGCAAACGCATGTGGTAGCCTCTCGTGCTGTGTTTTATCATTGTCAAAAACAACCGAATGAATCCTATCGCGCTTGGGCTGCTGAACTTCATGGCCTCAGTAGAAACTGTCAATTTGTTACTGAAGTTCACAAAGAATCATACACCGATTCCATGGTCTGGGATGCTATTATCTGATCGGCGCCTGACAAAGAAGTTAGGCAACGTGCCCTTGAGTTGGCAAATCTGACTCTAGATGAAGTGCTACCCATCGCTCAGTCTTTTGAAATTTCTCGCGCTGCTGGAGCGCAAATAGAGGCATGGGGCAATGTTGGGGAAATACAACTTCTGTGCGATGTTGATGAAGTGTGTGGCATGTCCCCGCCAGCCGATGTGGCCGCAGTATGCTCCCAAGCACAGCCTCGGCCTAACCATAAACAAACCTCTAGGAAACTGCAGCAAAACCTACAAGTCTTGCTCTGTTTACTTGATGTGTGAATTTCATGTATTGCATCTTCCTTGAAATATATTTGTTCAACTTGAAGTTATTACATTTTCTCCATCTTGTTACAACAATGTGATTCTATATGCATTATTTAAGTGTGGATACCTAGCCAAATGTCCTGCATGGTTTGTAACTCCCAAGAGATTCACCTAAAGTCTCAATGATGTGAACTTTTGTGATCACTGTGGTGCACCATTTTTCATTTGGTGTTCATGGTGTAAGTTAATGGCTTGTTTTGAATGTTTCTTGAATGTTGACAATGTCCATTTGTGAAGTGTAATACATACGTCCTATAGAAAGTTGGTCTTCATACCTTTTAGACACTCATCTTCTGTTGTTCTGCTGGTGCCCATGGTGAGTCATTAGCAGCTAATATTTTTCCAGTCATAACTGTTAACACAACACTTGCAAATAAGTCTTTCTAAAGACTGAACTTGCAACCTTGCGCTCAAGGGGTTCCTAATGAGAGAGAATACACTAACAAATTAACCTACATGTGTGAAGAATGTTGGTATAACTTTCCTAGAGACTAATAGTTGTAAACAGTGTGTGATATGATGACAGACATTGCACAGGTTTTAGATATCAAGGAAAATAAATTTTCTAACACATGAACCAAGGAAAAATAAATTTTGTAACATATGAAACAAAGATCTGGACTTAGTTCCAGTTGTTAGTAAACTGTACTGCATTATGAGATCCAAACAAATTTATAAAGACACGATAATATTTTGTGTTTATTGAGTAGTAGTATGAGAAAGAATTGAGCATGTCTGTAAATGTTGGCAAATTAATAATTCAGAAGCAGATTTTGACATATTTGGTTCTTTCCAAATCAATATATTATTTTTGTTTGAAGCCCTGATAGTGATTTTCTATCAGCTTGATGTCCAAGCATTGTGGCAGTATATTCTTGTTTCATCAACAGTTAGTGACTGCAAATTATATTTCTTGCAGCAGATGATATTTTGATGAGGTGTAGCACTGGTGTCAGGGTACTTCAAGAAATAAAAGTCTCTACAGGGTTTGAGTTTGATGGTTGCTGATATGAACCGAGGGTGAAACTGCTTAGATTATGATTCTATTTGTTGTTTAGTGTAAGCCAAATTGGATCATTGATGAAACCCAGCACGTCATATCCAGAAATTTGCGTGTTGGGAAGAACATAGTTTCTATGTCATATTTTTTTTTAAATCTGATGGTGAGCACTGCACACATGGTAAGAAGGCCTTGACAGTTGATATCTTCTTCTGCTTTAGCCTACTTTTCCTTCCTGTTTGTCTGAAAACTCCATTTCATTTGCACTTCTGCGGATGTATTCTTGTAGGTGGTTTGAACAGGTGTTGTAGCTCAAAAGGAGGCTTCTTCAGAGTGATGAACAAATCATTACACAGAGGCAGATAGTACCATCTCCAGACAATTAGGAACAGATCCATATGTGTTTTCTTCCTGTAGGTTTGATGCTTCATCATAATATTCAGACTCTTCTCTATCAGATTGTCTTGCAATTTTAGAGATTATTTTTTTCCATTACCATAGAATTGTCCATGTAGATGTAGAAAGATTTTGATTTCAGACTAGTGCTGTGTTAAATACTCAAGTCTGCAGTAGCAGAGCATTGCATTAGTCAAGAAGAGAAGTTTGACTTTGCACAAACAAAGATGTTGCAACTTGAGAATGCATTTCAGCACTCTGTGATCAGAGAGGTAATAGATCTTTTCAAGTGGGAGAGCATTTTCCATCCAAGTTATGCATGGGATTGTTATTTACCACAAATCATCAAGAATACATGCAGTGGACAGTATTGACTGGCAACACTGGAATTCAGTGGTTGGTCCATACTACTCTGTATGCCCTATCAACAACCACTGCACTCAGTTCCAAAGGTACACAGTTAGTACAGTTGATACTTTCTCCAGAGAGTAAGGATGAGGCCCAGAGTCTATAAACAATGGCTTACCATAGGATCCTGATATTTCATACCAAAAAGTAAAGAAAGAAAGAATTGTATGGCATTGTTGTTCATGAGACCCTTAAGGGTAGATCCAGCTGCCTGATCAGAATGAGTTTCTTTCCTACAAATGTTGACCCCTTTCCTTGGAGTGTGTGAGGAATGTGTATTTAATCAAACAATGGAAAATCCAGGATGGAATGTAACAATATTATTAAAAGTTGCTACTCACCATACAGCAGAGATGCTGAGTTGCAGATAGACACAACTATCAACCAGACACTATTTTCTTCCCTTCTGGTAGTGCCAAGTGGCCATCTGAAGTCCAGCTTTGCTGTGCCTATCTGTGACTCAGCATCTCCACTAAAATGTGTATTTAAGTGTATTTATTCTGTTGAGGTGACTGTGATGAGTGTGTGTATAGCATGGCTTCATGTTTGTGTGGTGTGATGATGAAGAGAGACTGTGAAACCTGGTGCAAGCATATTTCTGCTCCTCTCTACTCTAAAGGGGCTACCAAGTTAAATGTGACCATTTGACAAATGGATTACCATTGACAGTATCTCATTTCCTCACTCCATGAGACACTGCAGTGAGAGGTTTGGAATTTAAGCTAAGAACTTGGCAAAGAGTTTGGTGATCTTAAACTTTATGCCACCACCTTGCTGGCCAAATACTGGTAGTAAAAATCACTTTGATCTCATGAATTTCAACTGGCTGTCTCTGAGTATATTTTCACTACATATGACATGACAAGTGACCATGGGTTTGGAGACAGGTAAGATAGAAGTGAATGAAAGGAACACATTCTATATAAAAGGTATGTCCACAAAGTAAGTTCCATTTGGTTATATAAAACAGATGTGTACAGATACAGAAAAAATATTTATTGTACAAAAATCTAAAACTATTACACTACTTTTCTACATAGCTTCAAAAATTTAGTAGGTGGTTTCATAGGGTGGCACAAGTTTTTGTGTATTCAACCACGTGGTAACATGCTCTTTCAGCTCATCATCACCATTGAAGTGTTGACCACCAAGGACAGATTGTAGGTGTAAGAAGAGATGAAAGTGACTAGGAGTGAGGTCTGGGCTGTACAGAGGATGATCAAATGTGTCCCAGTGAAATTCCTGTAAGAGTTGTTTGGTCATATTTGCCATGTGAGGTCAGACATTATTGTGGAAAAAAATAACACCTTTTGACAGTAATCCTCGGCACTTGTTCTGTATTGCATGGTGCAATTTCTTAATGGTCTCGCAATGACCGGACCGGAAGGCATTCGATACAGTTCCGCACTGTCGCCTGATAAACAAAGTAAGGGCCTACGGAATATCAGACCAGCTGTGTGGCTGGATTGAAGAGTTTTTAGCAAACAGAACACAGCATGTTGTTATCAATGGAGAGACGTCTACAGACGTTAAAGTAACCTCTGGCGTGCCACAGGGGAGTGTTATGGGACAATTGCTTTTCACAATATATATAAATGACCTAGTAGATAGTGTCGGAAGTTCCATGCGGCATTTCGCAGATGATGCTGTAGTATACAGAGAAGTTGCAGCATTAGAAAATTGTAGCGAAATGCAGGAAGATCTGCGGCGGATAGGCACTTGGTGCAGGGAGTGGCAACTGACCCTTAACATAGACAAATGTAATGTATTGCGAATACATAGAAAGAAGGATCCTTTATTGTATGATTATATGATAGTGGAACAAACACTGGTAGCAGTTACTTCTGTAAAATATCTGGGAGTATGCGTGCGGAACGATTTGAAGTGGAATGATCATATAAAATTAATTGTTGGTAAGGCGGGTACCAGGTTGAGATTCATTGGGAGAGTGCTTAGAAAATGTAGTCCATCAACAAAGGAGGTGGCTTACAAAACACTCGTTCGACCTATACTTGAGTATTGCTCATCAGTGTGGGATCCATACCAGATCGGTCTGACGGAGGAGATAGAGAAGATCCAAAGAAGAGCGGCGCGTTTCGTCACAGGGTTATTTGGTAACCGTGATAGCGTTACGGAGATGTTTAATAAACTCAAGTGGCAGACTCTGCAAGAGAGGCGCTCTGCATCGCGGTGTAGCTTGCTCGCCAGGTTTCGAGAGGGTGCGTTTCTGGATGAGGTATCGAATATATTGCTTCCCCCTACTTATACCTCCCGAGGAGATCACGAATGTAAAATTAGAGAGATTAGAGCGTGCACGGAGGCTTTCAGGCAGTCGTTCTTCCCGCGAACCATACGCGACTGGAACAGGAAAGGGAGGTAATGACAGTGGCACGTAAAGTGCCCTCCACCACACACCATTTGGTGGCTTGCGGAGTATAAATGTAGATGTAGATGTAGATGTAGACCATATGCGTTGATTGTTTGGCCTTGTGGTAAGAAATCAATCAGCGAAATGCCTTTACTGTCCCAAAAAATGATGCACATGTCTTTTTGAGGTGTCAAGATTTGCTTAGGCTTAACCTTTGTTGGGGATAAAGTGAGCCTCCATTCCACTGATTGCTGTTTTGTTTCAGGGGTGTCGTATGATACCCAAGTTTCGTCCCCTGTGACTATCCAAGAAAGAAAACCATCGTAGCACATAAAAAACTGAAGTGAACTGTCCATCTGTTGTTTTTTGTGTTGCTCAGTAATAATTTTGGGTACCCAACATGAACAGAGTTTTTGAAATTTCAGTTTGTCAGTAACAATTTCATGAATTAGTGATCGTGGCATTTGTGGAACTTCCATAGCAAAGACACTATGTGTAAACTTACAGTTGTACTTAATCTTCTCCTCAATTGTGTGAACCAGTTCATCAGTAACCACAGTGGGCGTCCACTTCATTCTTCATCGTGCACTTGATCACGTCCTTCATTGAACAGTCTGACCCATCTTCTAACCATTGAATAAACCTCTCAGATTGGCAATGAATTTCCTTTGGTTTAACTTTCTTTGCATTTAGAAAACGAATCACAGATCTGATTTCACACATGGCCACATTTTCAATTATGGCTGACATTATAAAGAAGCACTACATAGCTAGTCTAGGCAGCACTGATCTGAAAATGGCATTCATGTCTTCTCCTTGAGTCAGAGTAGCTGCCGCACATGCTCGGAACTGTGATCATAGCACTGCTGTGGATAGAAATAGAAATGGAACTTTCTTTGTTGACGACCCTTGTATATTGGAGACCAGGAACCCAAAGCAAGTGTTACATTATAAATCTCTGAAGAGGAGATCAGTGGGGAGGCTGCGAACAAAGTGGTGGAACCTGTATCAACTGTCTTATCTTAGTCTAAACTTGGAAACCCAGAAGAAGAAGAAATAGCTGATGTTCTATGAATATCAGAAGAAACATAATAGCTGATTCAACATGTGAAATTAGCCATGTGAAAGCACTGGACAAGATCAGAGACATATTAATTACGAAATGCTGAGTAAAGGAAAAAAAAATGATTTCACGGAAATGTAGGGGCCAGCTAATGTTTTGCACAGATTGTTTATTAAGGATGAGGTGTAGATCAGTGACTTTAAACAAGAATGAAACAGTTTCAAATTAATGGATGAGAGCCAGTCTTACAGCACTATTTTGGTAAGGTCAATTGCATTTACTTTCAGTTTATGGCCAGTGTTTCCAGAAATGCAAAAGCAACTCTTCTTATTGATTACTTGGCAATGGATAAAACAAGATAAAATAGGTAAGAGGTGATCTAGATTACAAAAGAAAAAAGAAAGTATCCCATTAAAACAATGCAGTGGCCCGTAAAAGAGCACTGTTAATGGAAGAACTAAGGGAGTATGGTGCCTGTGCACCGAGCACATTTAAAATTCATATTATTAATTGTGCAATCAAATGCCAATTATTAAATCTCTTTCTGGATTTATTTATGACTCATGATATCCTGTTGAGATAGTTTGCAAACTCTTTTGCTTTGTAAACTCTTTAGAAATTGTGAGTACGGCAGAATGTAGGTAGAGAGTGGTGAGATTGCCTCAGATGTAAACGTATGTATTTTGCTAAACTTGTCAACAACAATGTACTTATTGGTTTTTTGAATGTGGAAATTATAAACTTGGTGTGATTTAGAAGAATGGAATAAAATAAAAAGATATTTAAAGCAACAGGCAAATCTTCAACAGTTATTTAGTGCAACAAGAACCATTAATGTTAAATAAAAATTTTCAGCAGCAAGAATGTACCCCTAGACAAGACTTTGAGCCATCGATAACAACAACGAGATAATGAAGATAGGAAAAAGTTCTTCTTTTGTAATGTTACTCCTCTCGAAGCTTTTGAAAATAGTGAAGATACTAAGACAACTAAGACAGTGAATTCAATAGTGATGTTTGGGAGGGTAAGATTACAATGTGGATAGGCACATAAAGGAATAACTTAAAGAGAAAAGTGAAATGCAGCTTATACACTTGCATTTCTCTTTAGAGCACACAGATCCCCAAGTACTATGCACCTACAGCTAGTTTGCTCCAACACTATTGTCCATAGGTGTCACTATATCCTTGTGAAGTTCAGGCTACAAGAAATGTGCCTGCATCCACCTGATGTCTTATTTATACCTATTAAAGATATATCCTATTCAACCTGATGCAGGGAAAGCTGTGAAAGCAGACATGCCACATACTTACTCTGCTGATGCAGATATAGATGTTGCAAGTAATACATTGTATTTTATGAGGGCACATTACTGTAACCCTTACTTTAGGGTCAACACCATTTTTTGAACTCAAATAAATTTTCTGGGGCATTAAATTAAAATTGTCTATTAGCCTTAAAACCAAACAGTAATATTTCATAATATAAGTTAATTAAAGCACAGTTCCAGTTAGAAATTACTATGCAATAGTTGCTGACTTAATCTGATATGAATCCAAGCACTACTTCTACATTATGCACATGTATTGAAATGGAATAGAGTGTATGGAAATTAAGCAAAGTTCTATTTAGTCTTGTGATGGTGAAAACCACATGCTCATCAACACAAGTCTAAATCAGTTAAGGTAAACAGCAGAGGGCAACAGTAGAGGCAACACCAAATAATGGCTCTGAGAGTGAGTCAAGCAGCTGATGCCTTTATATTTGTCCACTATTCAAAGTTCATGTTCATATGATTGGCTAGCAATACTGCCAGTTCACACCACAGGTTCATGTGACTGGCTAGCAATACTACCTGCTCCCACCATAGGTGGTGTAATCTAAGAGGAGTAAGATGTACAATAAACTTTTTACTTATCTTCTGTACTCGTAGTTGGCTCCAGTTCTTCACATCTTGCGGCTGATTCTTGAAGGTGAAGTTTTCAACATTGTAGGTTCTCAAGTTTCCAATTGACATCAATAATGCTGAAGTATTGCCTGAGCAGTAATTTCTGTTTCTGTAGTTTTCATTCTTTCACATTTCTCTATATCACACTGTCTTTACAATTTCCACTTCAACAAAACTGAAAATTGCATTGTTATTAACAAAAATAAAAACATGTCTGATCACATCAGAGCCATGCCCACTGCTACCCATCCATTCTATGGCACCAACCATATTCCAAAGTGTTTACAGATTTTCTTGGCAAATGACTTTCCACCAATTTATATCATTATTTAATAAATTGCATTAAATTGTATAATTAAGAAGAGAGGTTTTAAGTGTGCCAAGTATTTTGTAATTTCAAATGTTTTTAATAGAAAAGTAACATTAACTGTACATTGAAAGCTAGCACATATCGATTGTAACAAGGAAAATAAAGTGTTGTTGTTGTGGTCTTCAGTCCAGAGACGGGTTTGATAAAGCTCTCCATGCTGTTCTATCCTGTGCAAGATTCTTCTTCTCCCAGTACCTACTGCAACTTACATCCTTCTGAATCTGTTTAGTGTTTTCATCTCTTGGTCTCCCTCTATGATTTATACCCTCCACACTGCCCTCCAGTACTAAATTGGTGATCCCTTGATGCCTCAGAATATGCCCTACCCACCGATCCCTTCTTCTAGTCAAGTTGTGCCACAATTTTTTCTTCTCTCCAATTCTATTCAATACCTCCTCATTAGTTATGTGATCTACCCATCCAATCTTCAGCATTCTTTTGTAGCACCACATTTCGAAAGCTTCTATTCTCTTCTTGTGTAAACCATTTATCATCCACATTTCACATCCATACATGGCTACACTCCATACAAATACTTTCAGAAACAACTTCCTGACACTTAAATCTATACTCCATGTTAACAAATTTCTCTTCTTCAGAAACGCTTTCCTTGCCATTGCCAGTCTACATTTTATATCCTCTCTACTTTGACCATCATCAGTTAGTTTGCTCCCTGAATAGCAAAACTCATTTATTACTTTAAGCATCTCATTTCCTAATCTAATTTCCACAGCATCACCTGATTTAATTCGACTACATTCCATTATCCTCATTTTGCTTTTGTTGATGTTCATCTTATATCCTCCTTTCAAAACAATGTTCATTCAGCTGCTCTTCCAGGTCCTTTGCTGTCTCTGGCAGAATTACAATGTCATCAGCAAACCTCAAAGTTTTAATTTCTTCTCCATGGATTTTAATTCCTAGTCCAAATTTTTCTTTTGTTTCCTTTACTGCTTGCTCAACATACAGATTGAACAACATAGGGGAGAGGCTACAACCCTGTGTCCCTCCCTTCCCAACCACTGCTTCCCTTTCATATCCTTTGACTCTTATAACTGCCATCTGGTTTCTGTACAAATTGTAAATAGCCTTTTACTTCCTGTATTTTACCCCTGCCACCTTGAGAATTTGAAAGAGGATATTCCAGTCAACATTGTCAAAAGCTTACTCTAAGCCTACAAATGCTAGAAACATAGGTTTGCCTTTCCTTAATCTATTTTCCAAGATAAGTCATAGGGTCAGTATTGTCTCACGTGTTCCAACATTTCTACAGAATCCAAGCTTATATTCCTCGAGGTCGACTTCTACCAGTTTTTTCATTTGTATGTAAAGAATTCATGTTAGTATTTTGCAGCCATGGCTTATTAAACTGATAGTTTGGTAATTTTCACATCGGTCAACATCTGCTTTCTTTGGGATTGGAATTATTATATTCTTCTTGAAGTCTGAGGGTATTTTGCCTGTCTCATACATCTTGCTCACTAGATAGTAGAGTTTTGTTAGGTTTGGCTCTCCAAGGCTGTCAGTAGTTCTAATGGAATGTTGTCTACTCCCAGGGCCTTGTTTTGACTTAGGTCTTTCAGTGCTCTGTCAAACTCTTCATGCAGTATCATATCTCCTATTTCATCTTCATCCACATTCTCTTCCATTTCTATAATATTATCCTCAATAACATTGCCTTTGTATAGACCCTCTATACACTCCTTCCAACTTTCTGCTTTCCCTTCTTTGCTTAGAACTGGGTTTCCATCTGAGCTCTTGATATTCATGCAAGTGGTTCTCTTTTCTCCATAGGTCTCTTTAATTTTCCTGTAGGCAGTATCACCCTTAGTGATATTCTCCTCTACATCCTTAGTTTTGTCCTCTATCCATCCCATCTTAGCCCATTTGCACTTCCTGTCGATCTCATTTTTGAGATGTTTGTATTCCTTTTTGCCTGCTTCATTTACTGCATTTTTATATTTTCTCCTTTCATCAATTAAATTCAATATCTCTTCTGTTACCCAAGGATTTCTATTAGCCCTCGTATTTTTACCTACTTGATCCTCTGCTAACTTCACTATTTCATCTCTCAAAGCTACCCATTCTTCTTCTACTGTATTTCTTTCCCCCATTCTAGTCTATCATTCCCTAATGCTTTTCCTGATGAAAGAGTTTTAATCTACAGTTCATAACCAATAGATTGTGGTCAGAGTTCACATCTGCCCATGGAAATGTCCCACAGTTTACAAACCTGGTTCCTAAATCTCTGTCTTACCATTACATAATCTGTCTGAGACCTTCCAGTATCTCCAGGCTTCTTCCATGTATACAACCTTCTTTTATGATTCTTGAACCAAGTGTTAGCTATGATTAAGTTATGCTCTGTGCAAAATTCTACCAGGCAGCTTCCTCTTTCATTCCTTACTCCCATTCCATATTCACCTACTACATTTCCTTCTCTTCCTTTTCCTACTATTGAGTTCCAGTCAACCATGAGTATTAAATTTTCATCTCCCTTCACTGTCGGAATAATTTCTTTTATCTCATCATACATTTCATCAATCTCTTTGTCATGTGCTGTGCTAGTTGGCATATAAAATTGTACTACTGTGGTAGGCATTGGCTTCGTATCTATCTTGGTCACAATAATGCGTTCACTATGCTGTTTGTAGTAGCTTACCCACATTCCTATTTTCCTATTCATTATTAAACCTATTCCTGCATTACCCCTATTTGATTTTGTATTTATAACCCATATTCACCTTCCCTCTATATCTAAATTTAACCTATTCATTTCCCTTTTTAAATTTTCTAACCTACCTGCCCGATTAAGGGGTCTGGCATTCCACACTCCAATCTATAGAACACCAGTTTCCTTTCTCCTGATAACAAAATAGAGTAATTTCCTTTTATACATTTTAGCCTGAAATATAATACATTGTGTACAAAAACATACAGAATTCTTTCAGAAAAACAGTTGAGATAATATTAACCTGTTTAGAAGGGTGTAATTATTTTTGATATTGGCTACTTCTGTTGAGGAAAAGTGATGATAGAGAAGAGTATCCCTTTACAATATCCCCTTCACAAAATTTGGAAACAATGTTTTTACAATATTTTGTGACAAACTGTAATGTTTGCCAAATGGTGTATGAAATGATGCCAAAAAAAAAAAAAGAATACAGATATATAGATTTATCTGATACATAACATGTTACAGAAAACATAAGAAAAATGTTTACAATACAAGTCATAAGCTATACATGCATGAGGACATGGCATTCAGATTTTCACATCTGTTGAATATACTGTCACAAGACAAACAATACTGAGGCAAAACGACAACATTACAACCCTAACCAATAGAAATAAGTACAGAGACTAGAATTGCTAATTGAAAGTTTACATTCATAAAATCACACCTTCAAAATCTTCAAAAGAGAAGGGAATAAAATTCGGAGCCTAAGTGTATGGTGAGTGAACCAACTTGGAAAACTCACATTGACGGGTACTGACCAGAAGAATATTCCATGGGTAGGAACATAGCACAAAATCAATCAGCCACATAAACCAGAGTATTTAAGAATATGTTGACTCATGAAAGGACAAAATAATAGAAAAAATATTAAGCCCTAAACCTATGATGTGGGGACCAACCCATGAATCCAAACCACACTGGGTACAAACCAGCAAAAAATGGTTTGACACAACAAAATGAATAAAGCTCATAATCATATCAAAAAGTTCAATCATGTGTAAAGAGTAATTATAATAAGGATCTAGACTTAATCAATAGTTGCATGCTCTCTTTGAGTACACACACACACAGTTGCGGTGACCAGGGGTACCTAAAACAGACTTAGTCATGAGTTTGAGCACAACCCAAGCTCCAATGAGATACGGTCTTGCAGTATTCAGGATAAATGCAGGTAAACAGAGTCATAATTAGCTTTGACTGAAGACATAATCTAGTAACTTGAGGACCAAAATCAGTGCATGAAAGCAGACGTGTACACATCTTGTTACATTGTCTATACTAGTAAATGTCTTTCACACTATTTGCTAATTGTTCATACAAACTAACCTACGTACATAAAGATGTAGAAGATTCATTGTCAATTGATAAAAAAATACATACCGATTTCAAGTTACATAATGTATTGGGAAGTCAATCCCCCTACTTAAGAAAACATACATTTATGTGGAATAACACTGTCTTAAAAATCCCAGTCACAACACTGATGTAGTTGACAGATGCTTGAGTACATTATCCAGCACCTATGATCTCTTGTAAGTTGGTCCAGCACAGCACAGTCAGACAGCAGTGTGGAGAGAGGATCCACCCACATCTTTCAGTTTCCTCCCTAGAGTTCTCATCACACACTCCAATGGATAGGTAACTTCCTGTCTAGCATTCACATTAAACCTTCTTCACATCACATAGCATATGCTCTCCCTATTTACATGGCAAAAGATATTATGTAGGATTATCAGGATTATCGGATGAGATTAAAAAGTGTTCACATAAGAAACATTAATAAACAAAGTTAAATGCAATAAAAATGGACTAATAGCTATGTAACTTGAAATGGACCTGCGGTATGCATGCATTGGAGAGGGTAGCATTCACCACTGGTTGCTGCGTTCGATTCTCGGTGTAAGCAATCTGTCTGCATCCTCGGTGGAGATGTTGACAGGCATGCTCCCGAAGGATTGCCACTATCGCGGGGTTGCACGCTGCTCTGAGGTATGCTCAGATACTATTCCTAATTTTTACAGTACAAATTATGAACATTGTCCTATTTCAAAATTGTAAAAAGATCTACTCATTTAGTATCATGGCATATATATATCAAATTCTAAAGCACAAATCTATTACAAAACATGATTATATAGTGTATCACACCTCAACAGCATCCATTCAAACATCAAATTTACAATGGAAATGGAGGAAAATGGATGCCTCCCCTTCCTTGATACTTTAATTAAAAGAAAGGCAGATGGTTCACTAGGCCATGCAGTACATAGGAAGAAGACACACACAGACCTATACCTTCATGCAACAAGCTGCCACCATCCAGCACAAAGACAAACGGTACTGACCACCCTGGTACATAGGATGCACACCATCTGTGACAAAGGCAGCCTACCATCCGAGCTGCAACACCTGAGGAAAGTCTTCCACCAAAATGGCTACAGGGAAACACAGATCAACAGGGTGCTTAAAAGGAAGAAGGAAGCAGTGAGAACCCCAGAAGAAGATAATGAAGAAGAAGAATACAAACAACTCGTGTTCCTTCCATACGTGGGTCCGCTCTCGGCCAAAATTGCACGACTTCTGGGCAAATACAATATCAAGACCATTCTCCAACCACCAACAAAAATGAGGGAGCTCCTAGGTTCTGCCAAAGACGCGCTGAAACTTAACACACCAGGACTGTGTGTGCTGTACAAGCATACTGTGCGAATGAGGTAAATGATACATTGGGCAAACACAGCGCTGTATATCTAAACACTGCAAAGAACATATCAGATACGTGCGACTTGGTCACACAGAAAAATCAGCCATAGCAGACCACAGCATAAATGAAGAACACACCTTCAACTTCGAAAACATGAAGGTACTGTGCCGAGCATCTGGCTTCTGGGAAAGCGTTATCAAAAAATCCATAGAAATAGGGATTCATGACAATCTGGTCAACAGAGATGAGGAATACCAACTCAGCACAGTATGGAATCCTGTGACAGCGGCAATCCACTGGGAGCTCACCCATCAATGTCCTCCGCTGTGGACGCAGGCAGAATGCTTACACTGAGAATCAAACATGGCCGCTGGGGGCAACCGCTAGCCAGACCACAGCGTGCACACCGCCAGGCCACTGCAGATACCTGAGGTCTAGTGGAAGGGGGTGACCATGCATATAAATAGCCTGCTCTCTGTGAATCTCGACACTTTGCCAGAAGATGTGTAGTATGACACTTCCCGTAACGTCGCGAGTTATCAACGCTGCCACCCGGCTGGAGACCTGAGAAACCTTCATCAACAGATTTAATCTCAGTCAATAGATAAGAAAGAACTTTAGAAATCACATAATGTTATGTACAACATTCAAGACCAACAAAACCCAATTATATAGTCATATGAATCTGCAAATAGATTTAAACTCAGTCAATAGATAAAACAGAACTTTAGAAATCACATCATCATACACTCTACATATCTGACAAACAAAACACAATTATATAGTCTTATGCATCTGCAAATGTAGTGCATATTTTTTTCCAGGCAAAGGGTCATTATGAATCCATGTTCAAAGGTCTTATCTTCTATACTAAAAATTAAAAGTACTTGACATTTTAGCAATTTGCTTTGCGTACTAGCAGCTCTTCTTATCTTTACACCTACAATGGGCGTTTTTCATAAAACTCTTACTGTACTTAATCTTGTTCTTCAATTGTTCAGATATATCACAAATCAGGCTTCCTGTATCAATCAAACAGTTCCCTTCCCACTGACCAATCTTAATCTTAATGTAAGGACACCCAAAATCTGGATCATCTTCTCTGTTATTATACAGTTCATTAAAGGATCACTTTTAATTTCATCAAATGCTACATCCACACTGTCTTTACAGGGTTTTATCAACTTAACTGGTATCATAGCATTACTTTTATTACTCATGTTGTCAGGTAAAGATTGAACACAATGAATGAATTCCATAGTACATCTAACATCACTTTTTACAGAAGGAACACAAAACACATTGCTGTCAAAATTACACTTCCTGCTTAGATCTTCTTTCACTTCATTTCACCAATTTGGATACAAATTTTGTCTAACCACAACAAACTTACTCCAGAATGCACATTTATGAATGTTATCATCAATCTGGTCCCAAACAAGCTTCAAAAAGTTTTCAACTTTATTCTGTAGACTTACAGGTAACTCATCTTTACTGTTTGGATCATTACTCTGCAAGACATGAAGGAAAAACTGCTTTGATTGTACTGGTATTCCATGTATATCACTTCCATCATCACATACATCACTTACCTTATCTGTATTATCAACATCATTCATAAAAAATTCTGAAACTTCATTATTCTTAAACTCCACAAATACCTGATACTCATCAGCATCATCATCATATACTTCCAAAATTACTTCATCAACAACATCATTAACAGTACAGGTCTCATCTCCATTAAAGTCACTTACCTCACCTACATTCATTTGCAATAAGCTACCAGTCTTAGACTTACCAACCTCAGTTATTTTACAGCTCTCATTCATATCTACATTAAAAATATCACCTAACTCAGATCCAATACAGTCATCATCTGATTTACATACATCAGTAACATTGTTTTCTGACCAAGAGAAGAAATCATTAGTACTTACTGCATTAAGATTCTCATTATTTTCACATTCTGGTTTTGTGACCAGTACCTACGTCACCATAATTAAACATAGTATCCCAAAACTTTTGATCAAAACATAAATGATAAATCTGATATTCCTTCTGTTCAACTTCAGATATCTGTGCCATATCATTATCACTGTTATTATTGTCTAATTGCAAGTGCAAATTGGGGGTCATGTGCTTGTTGTTTCCTTGCCACAAAACTGTGGACATTGAGGCAGACTGCTGTTTCCCAAGTAGTTACTTCCATGATTGTTTCCCCTATTAAATTGCCCATGGTTATCCCATTACTCCTATTCTGCTGATGTCCAAAATTTCTGTCTCTATTAACACTTTGATTCTGATATAAATTACCATTATCTCTGTTTCTGTAGTTATTCCCATTGTGATTTATATCATTCCAGTTGTTATGGTTCATACGTCTTTCTATTGCGCTATCCAGCCTGTCAACATATCATAAAAAATGTTCAAGACAATCATCAGATCCATGTACTAAATCCCACTGTAACCCTTCTGGTAATCTACAATCTCCTTTTAAGTGCATCAATCAATATCATTCCATCAAATGGTTTGTTAAGGTGTGTTAATTTTTGAAGGTGGTTCTTAGAAAACTCTTTCAAAGTACCCCTATTCCTATAATTAGGACCATTAAAAAATTCCCTGTTAATTCTTCTCTGTTCAGCTTCTGACTAAATTTATTTAAAAAGCTTTGTTCTTGTAGTGAAGTAAATTTTTCAGTTAACTGATCATTACCTAACCGCAAAATACCAGTTTTTACTGTTTCTTTGCTGACTACGATTTCACTCAATTCAAACATACCTGACTGGATCCTACAGCTTTCATTTATTTCTACATCACTTTTACTCTCATGCCTATTCATTTTGTTAACAAGCCACAAGTCCATAAATAAATTAATTTCACAAATAGTTTTTACCTATCTTTCCTTTTTGATGTCCCTGGTTGTAGTTGTAACATCCTCTTTCATTTGATCCAGTTTGTCATTGTTGGTAGCACATCAACACAGTTGATACAACTTCATTGAGCTGCTCTTGGTCTTCTTTCTTCAAGTGATTTGAAATCCATTCATACATAAACTGCAAATGACACAAATTGCTCTCCCTTCTTCTGCAACAGACAAAACTTCATTATCTGTTAATTGATCACATATGATGCCGCCACTTGTAATCTACCCCTCCCTCACATCATTGTCACTGACTTGATAGTTAACTCTTTTAATAAGCTTCGAGAGGAGTAAGATTTACAATAAACTTCTTACTTATCTTCTTTTCTCGTAGTTGTCTCCAGTTCTTCACATCTACGGGTTGATTCTTAAAGCTGAAATTTTTTGTACTGTAGGTTCTCATGGTTCCACCTGACATAAATATTGCTGAAGTATTGCCTGAGCAGTAATTTTTGTTTCTGTAATTTTCATTCTTTCACGTTTTTCTTTATCACACTGTCTTTACAATTTCGACTGAAAATAGCATTGTTATTGCCAAAAATAAAAATATGTCCGATCACATCAGAGGAATGCCCACTACTACCCATCCATTCTGTGGTACCAACAATAACCCAAAGAGTTTACAAATTTTCTTGGCAAATTACTTTCCACCAATCTATATCATTATTTTATAAATGAATCCAGAAATAAATTGCACTAAATTGCATAATTAAGAATAGAAATTTTTAGTGTGCCAAATATTTTGTACTTTCAAATGTTTCTAAAAGAAAAGTAATTTTAACTGTATACTCAAAGCTATCACACATTGATTGTAACAGTTAAAATAAAGTAATTTTCTTTTACACATTTTAGCCTGACATATAATTCACTGTGTACAAAAACATATGCAATTCTTTTAGAAAAGCAGTTGAGATAATATTAACCTGTTTAGAAAGTTGTAACTATTTTTGGTGTCAACTACTTATGTTGAGGAAAAGTAATGTTAGAGGAGGGTGCCCCTTTACACTGGCCTCACCAGAGATGCCTGATGTTACACATATTAACATGTCCGTATCGTCCATCTGCACATCTGACTGTATCCCTCCCTCTTTCCCAGGACATAGGGCTGGTATCTGCATGTCCTGTCAACATGTTGAAATATTACAATGTTCATAATAAAACTTGTTAGTTGTATAGGTACAGCTTTTTTTTTAAACATAAGTCCTGTGACATCTAACGGTTTGGTGACAAGAGAAGCCGTGCAAAACTGGATTGCGCACTTTCCTTTTCTCTTATTACAGTTGACTTACTTGAAATGTTCAGCTGATCCTCCTCTTTGGATACGCAGCTGTATCAATCTCCACAACTTCTTCTCTGAAGAAATAATGCTGATTAGAGGGATTAAAAAAGGAAACTCTCTCTCTCTCTGCTCTTGAAATAACTAGGTACTCTCATAATACTTTCAGTTCAATTCTGGTGTATTAACATTTCCACAAGTCTCACATATGTGTACAAATTCTTGAAAGTCAATTGCATCTTTAACCGTCAGATACAATTAAATATATTTACAATGTGGTGAGTTTAATAACTACCAGAAATTCAAAGACAGTTCTTGCTTCTAGCAAGTCTAACACCCAAATTAAAAGTCTCTAGTCAAATCATATTTCATTTGTTCACAACAATTACAATCAATACACCATCAAGGAATAATGCATGCTTGCTCCTTGTACGTGACATACAGCTTCTATGGCATGAGCAGCAAACACTTGTGTGCACCGATCGACTGCCATGTTTGCAGTATTCTCCCGATACAAGTCTATCCTGCACACACAAAAACTGGTGGCACGGTAGACACATCTTCACTCTCCCACACTCATACTTAAAATATCGAGTGTTTGAGATGGTGGAAGACCGAG
Source organism: Schistocerca americana (assembly GCF_021461395.2). NCBI lineage: Eukaryota > Metazoa > Arthropoda > Insecta > Orthoptera > Acrididae > Schistocerca > Schistocerca americana. The sequence goes on along the minus strand of NC_060120.1, from coordinate 369,403,876 downwards.
TGTCTCTAGAATTTACCCTTTGAAATTCTCGAGGCACTACATATCCCTCCACTTAGCTTGAACACACAATATTTTGTACATATTCATTAAGTACATTAATATCTCCCATAACAATAATTCACATTTTAATCAGTATACATTATATTTATTGGAGTAATTGTGTACTTAATATCTAGCTCTTCTTTCTTCATTCTGATAATAACTATCAGAGCATTTCACCTACTATTCGAGTTAGTACTTTTATATCTAGTAATCGAGTGGACAACATTCTTGATTTCCAATCACAAACTTCAGGTGTCATAGACACTTCATTATGTCATTCTTTACTGTACTTATCTGTACTGTTTTTTCTTTAGTAAGTATTAGTTTCATAATGTACCATAGCTTGTAGTCTGGAGGAACTCTGGAAAAATGAAAGTGTTCTTTCTGACAGACATGAACATACATCATAACAATGTTAGTGGAATAGAGAATCTACACTTACCAGAATAATCTCTATAAAATTTTGTGTCATTTGTCACAATACTGTCCTTTACCTTCTAGGAACAGTACCTATACCTTACATATGGGTCGATCTTATGCATACCCTTTCTCCTTCTGTTTTGGCAGGTACACCCCATTTTAATTCCTATTTTCCTATGGTACAGGTCAGTCCCCTTCTTGGTGCCCCTGTCCGCACAGTATAGGTCAGCCTTTCATAGGTCTGCCTACCTGCCTTTTTATATCCAGCACATGCTGGGTGTGCCCTCATTATCCTTCCTGAGTAGATCTCATGGTTCATTACCATAGCATACATCTTTATGTACACTATAACTAAATATTGACTGGAAACTAAATCTGTTTCACACTTAACACAAACTTCTTGATACTTCATTTAATCCCCTAGAGTCCTCCATTATGCTTCCCCTCCCACGCTTCCAATATACACCACATATATATTATTCAATATATCACACATTTACTTATGCTGTACTTGTCCCACTGTCCTACAAATTGTCAGAACAAATGTTCGACTGACATTCCTGAATAATTATCACAATTAGTTCCTCCCTGGCTTATGCTCATTAATTCCTCCCTGGCTTATGCTCATTAGTTCCTCCTTGGTTTATGCTCTCCTTAACTACTCACACTTCCTTCTTATGTATCCCTGATGTGAAATTATCATAGTTTTTATATCCTTATATATAAAAACAAAGATGAGGTGACTTACCGAACAAAAGCGCTGGCAGGTCGTTAGACACACAAACAAACACAAACATACACACAAAATTCAAGCTTTCGCAACAAACTGTTGCCTCATCAGGAAAGAGGGAAGGAGAGGGGAAGACGAAAGGAAGTGGGTTTTAAGGGAGAGGGTAAGGAGTCATTCCAATCTCGGGAGCGGAAAGACTTACCTTAGGGGGAAAAAAGGACAGGTATACACTCGCACACACGCACATATCCATCCACACATACAGACACAAGCAGATGTCTGCTTGTGTCTGTATGTGTGGATGGATATGTGCGTGTGTGCGAGTGTATACCTGTCCTTTTTTCCCCCTAAGGTAAGTCTTTCCGCTCCCGAGATTGGAATGACTCCTTACCCTCTCCCTTAAAACCCACTTCCTTTCGTCTTCCCCTCTCCTTCCCTCTTTCCTGATGAGGCAACAGTTTGTTGCGAAAGCTTGAATTTTGTGTGTATGTTTGTGTTTGTTTGTGTGTCTAACGACCTGCCAGTGCTTTTGTTCGGTAAGTCACCTCATCTTTGTTTTTATATATAATTTTTCCCACGTGGAATGTTTCCTTCCATTATATTGATATCATTTTTATATCCTTATATACATATGTGATATAGAATCATCATTGTTCTTATACATATATTTCCTATGTATACATATTAATAAATATCTACATGATAGTTTTCTCAAGTAACTAGGTGATGTAGAACCATCACAATAAACAACCATGTGTGCATATTTCTCCATGTTCACAGTCTGTCCCACTATAATAACACTTGATGGTTCTTCCATCATTTTTATCTGTACTTCCATTGTTTGTGTCTTCATGCTTCATTGTGTGTATGTGTAAGTGTGTCTGTGTATCGTGATTCTTTGGCCTACTTATATGAAATAAGTTGAAGATTATTGGAAACCACAGAGAATAAGAAGGACTACAGCAATAGAAGTATATGAATATGTAAAGAGGGAAAGATAGACTGGTACGCAGATGAGAAGTAAGAAAGGAAAAAGTAGATATGGTTGCAAAGATCAAAGAAGAGAAAGAAGATAGCCCCAAAGATAGGAAACCCTTCCCACCCCCATTCCCCAGGATCCCTACTTCGCCGGTACTTGAGTGAGAAGCCGGAGGAAGTATGGTGTTAAATGTCTCCTACAGAATGGACATTCTCACCTTCACCTTTGAAGTCCCTGAAGAAAAATCTTAGCAACCCATGTGGAATGGTAAATGGTGAAGAATCAGTCACACTTGTCTGTGAGGTTTGTCTGAAAGGTGTGGTGTGTGTGTGGTGTTAGTCAAGCTTGTACTTAGACTGCCCACCCCTTTACATCACATCTCATAAAAGGTATAAAATGTTCTATAAAAATAGAAAATTATACACTAAAATCAAATAGTTGTTTAGTTAATCACTTTACACTATATTTTACATACATAAAATACTATGATCAATTTATTTCATCTTAGTACATATTAGTTTCATAATGTACCATAGCTTGTAGTCTGGAGGAACTCTGGAAAAATGAAAGTGTTCTTTCCGACATACATAAACATAAATCGTAACAATGTTAGTGGAATAGAGAATCTACACTTACCAGAATAATCTCTATAAAATCATCATATTATACCTTTCACTAAAACAATATTTTATTCATTTCATTTCATGTCTAGAGATCACTGTTCATCTGTGATTCTCTTTAAGTTTTCTACTTTATCATCATATCTGGTTTTCTACACACTAAAATTATAAGATAGTTTAAGAATTCAAGAATAGGTTACATAATAGTTTAAGATCTGAAGGGAATTTAGTGCAGGAAAAAATAACACAGAAGACACACCATAAACAACTAGGGATCTGACGGTTGTCTACCCACTCATTAACACAGAATGTTAACATCTCGGGGAGACAGATGTGACTCCGCCCGGATCCCGTGGATCTGACATTAACCTCACTCAATTACTTGTGATCAATACTTCTCATTAAATTTTGTGTGTAAGCCTCCCCACAACAAAACAATTACCACTTTAGTAGGAAACACAACATTAAATAAAGTTATTCTATTTTCTACTCTGTTGTGGACAAGTTTGAATTCTTCATGCAAGTCATCTATAACATTGCTATTATCATTAAGTTTGGAAAAAGCAACAGTTGAAACATTTCCAGAGATTATCCTCGCAGCAACTTTTTGATCAAATATTTCTTCTACCTGTTCCTACAAATTACTTATATTTACTGTGTCTGAAGTGGTTAGTTTTTCTTTAACATTTTGTTCCATGCCATCTACTCGAATGCTCACGCCTGCAATTTGTGATTGGACTATAGGAATTACTTTGTCCTGCTTTTCAACACTTTTCTTTAAAGGGTGTAATCTTTGTTTTACAGCATCAAATGTAACGTTACATACACTTTGAAATGATCCTAGTTTTTTGCTCAATTCAGACTCTACACTAGTACATTTATCTTCAATATCAAATTCTAGTTTCTTTGCCAAATCCTAAAATTGGTTACCCTGTGTCTGACTAAAGTCAGTGAACAGCTTATTGGCATCACTACTTAAAGAGCTAGTTAATTCACCCTTAAAATCTATTTTAAAATTTTCCACTTTAGTGGTTAAAATATCAAATTCAGTCTTCAAATTTCCCATGCCTTCACACAACTAGCTAAATTCCTTATTTTGTTCATCTACTTTTGCACTTAACAATCCTAAAGTTTTATTCTGAACATCCAATTTATTATTTACTTGGGTATGCACTGTGACTATTTCTCTACTTAAATTAGCATTCTGTGCATCAAGCTTTTCACTTAAAATGGCGCTTTGTGCTTCTAGTTTTTCACTTAAATTCGCATTCAGTTCATTTCTAAAAGAAGCATTTTGAGCATTTGACTCTCTTCTCTGGTCATCTAAGTTAGCATTCAACTCTGTTCTGAAAGAAGCAATTTGAGCGTTTACAGCTGCTGAATATGCCCACTGGGCTTTAATTAAATTCACTATTTCAGACCAGTCTGGCATTTGCCTAGTCACTTTAATAGCTGTGACTGGTTCTGCTAGTTGCTGTTCTTGATCCATATTCTTTCTACTTTAAGATCTAATGATCATTAAAAAAATTCACCTCTGAGTATAATAACTATACTAACAGTCTATTATTGAACAGTGTCCTTAACTTCACAATCAATTAATTGTCTTTTGCTCACCCAGTGTATTGCTTTAGGCTGCATCGGTGAGCAGGTGTGGAATCGGTGCTGATGAACAGCAAGGGTGCCAGCAGCGTCAAAGGTTGGTTTCAGCGTTGGTGTCGGTGAATGGATTTGTAGTCAGCACCGATGAACGGCAACTGGCGTCATTGGTGTTGGTTGCTGGTTAGTGCATCCACACCCCCACAATATGTATGATGGCTGCTTACTCTCCACACTGGATCCTCATCACCAAATAGATCTCGTTGTAACTCTTCTTAATGTAAACTTTTGAGATTTTCCTTACTTCTTCTTTTGTTTGGTATTCATCAACTTTTACCCTTTTTTTGCCGTTTATTCGGAATCCAACTCTGCAAAATAATTTCCGTACTTGTTACTATTGGTTGCTATGGCAACTGACAATATCCTTTTATCTTGATTTCAATTCAAAATTTCTCTTTTTTCGAGTCCTGATCCGTTGGTCGCCACGTTCTAACAGTTTGGCGACAAGAGAAGCGGAGCAAAACTGGATTGCACACTTTCTTTTCCTCTTATTACAATTAACTTACTTGAAACGTTCAGTCAATCCTCCTCTCTTGATATGCAGCTGCATCAATCTCCGCAACTTCTTCTCTGGATAAATAATGCTGTTTAGAGGGATTAAAAAAGGAAACTCTCCTTTTCTCTCTCTCTCTCTCTCTGTTCTTGAAATAACTAGGTACTCTCAAGATACTTTCAGTTCAGTTTTGGTATACTTCCATTTCCGCAAATTTGCAAATAAATTGGTGAAAGATGATCGGGAGAAGGCTATGCATTGTAGTGAACCATAAACAAATTGTTATATGCAGATTCGTAAATAATAATGGACTTGTCTAACTGATTATAAATGAGTTGGCATACTAGTAAAGATGTAGGGACAAAATGTTGATTAATGTAGGTGGTACAGGTAAATAAACTAGCGGACTAGTGCATAAGGTAGAAAAAAGATGACAGTTTGAACAGGATAGGTGACATCAAAGACTGACAAAAGAGTTAAAAAGAAGGAATGATGATAACATGGGCTAATAGATCAACAAAAATAATCAGTACAAAGTTTACTCACTAAATGGCAGCAGGTGAACCCACATGTAAAAGGTATACCACAACATCAGTACTGAGAAAGATATAGGGTATTGAATAGTGGTAGAGTAGGGGGCAGAGGAAATAATATAATGGAAACTGATTAATAATTGCTGACTGAATAATTAAAAAAATTGAAAGAGTAACTGAAAGAAATTGGAAGGTACACATATCCTGGGTGAACTTTGATTGGCATTAATAACAACAGGCCTTCTATGCCAATATATTTAAGATCAACATTTATCATTTAAACTTATGTTTTTCTTCTCACTATCTCCATTGTTAATAGAGCTGGTTATGACTATGCTGTTACTGGATCGCCACTCCACTGCTCACAGCAAATTCCTCTTGTCTTCTTCAATCCTGTTGATGCAGGATTCTCGGCACCGGCGAAATTATGAACTGATGGGGTTATTGATATAAATATCTATATATACACTTGGCCTCCCTAATAACTATTATAACAGTTTTTAATGACTTTTATAACACTTTTTTAATGTATGGTTGGAATACACATTTTTGAACAACACTGGCATGAACATCCGTTCACTACCACTCATAGAGATAAATTGTTAATTGTGAATAGTGATTTATTAGTCTCATAACATACACTTACAAATCATGTGATTATGGTACAGGAGACACATCAAAAATTACAAACTAGAATCTAATATTAATTTTTAAAACTATATTTAGTCTATGTAGCAGTATTTATATTTTCTTATCTTCCAGCATAAGTAAATATCTTTCTTGATAATGGACAATTATTTTTTGCTTATTTTTTCACAATATAATGCTAATTTGCAGTTGGATTCTGCTCAAATTATCAGTTCATCTTCCATGAATTCTTCTAATGAGTAATAACATTTGTGTATAAGAATTTCCTGTAACTTCTTTTTTAGTATCCCTAGTTCCATGTTTAGAATGTTTTTGCGTTTAAGTTTGTTGTAGACTTTCATGCCCATATATTGCGGGGTCTGAGCATATAATTTCAATCTATGAGCAGGAAGCATTTATCTTTATTCCTTGTACTGTATAGATGATCAAATTGATAAACAGGTGAAGATTCAGAAATTAATCAACTGAAGAGTGTATCTCTACTCTTCTCTTTATGAAAACATTATCTTTGCCATAAAATAACTTATTACTTTACCATTGGCTTTATAGGCCTATATCTTATATGCATAAAAAGCAAAGAATGTGAGAAACAATAATGTGATCCATTACAATAGGGACATAGTGTTGGTTGATATAGGTGCTACACACAAATAAATGAGTGGACTGGCCACTGGCTCTGAAAGCTCACAAACTGTAATACTTTTTATATGTGTGTTCTCATATCGCTGCTAGGTAAGTAGAGCTTAGTCTATTTTATAACATTATATTTTCAAAAATTGATTATTTATGTTGGAGTAGGAGAATCGTTATACATCATAGAGTTCTCTGTATCTGTCTGAGAAACAAAGTAGTGACAAATTCTATCCTGCTAGTCTTATTACTCAAATATAGTATATAAAGAACTGTTTTAACATATAAAAATATCATTGTGTAGGTTACTGATGATTATTTTTTATTCACAAATGCCTTTTTTCATGCCCTTTCTCCACTCCAAGAATTCACGAGTTCTATCAAAAACTCATATTTGAAGCATCATCATACAATGTTTCACTTCCCTTCAATTCCATTCATATCCTTTGTCTTTCTCTGAAATAACACAAAGTCTCCATTACCAACAAGTCAGTCAGAATGCAACAAGAGAAAATTTATAAGTTTTTAAATGATTGATGCATGATTGTAAGACTTCGTTTTTAATGTCATACAATGAAAATTCAAATATCTCAGGCTACTAGAATATCAACAAGTACAGGTATACAGCCCAACTCAGTTATATATACAGATTCTTAATAGCTAGAGTGTTTTGTTCTAGCACTGGGGATGCATGATGAGTATGTGGAGCCAAATGGTACAAGATAAAGTCTTGGTAACTCATTTAGTGGCATTCACAATATAATACAGTACACCACCAAAAACATATGTTTTTCATATTAGGTGCATTGTGCTGCCACCTACTGCCAGGTACTCCATATCAGTGGCCTCAGTAGTCATTAGACATCATGAGAGAGCAGAATGGGATGCTCCATGGAACTCATGGACTTCTAACATGATGAGGTGATTGGGTGTCACTTGTGTCATATGCCTGTACGTGAGATTTCCACACTCCTAAACATCCCTAGGTCCACTGTTTCTGATAGTGAAGTGGAAACATGAAGGGACATGTACAGCACAAAAGTGTACAGGCCGACCTCATCTGTCGACTGACAGAGACTGCCGACAGTTGTAGAGGGTCATAATGTGTAATAGGCAGACATCTATCCAGACCATCACACAAGAATTCCAAACTGCATCAGGATCCACTGCAAGTACTATGACAGTTATGCAGGAGGTGAGAAAACTTGGATTTCATGGTCGAGTGGCTGCTCATAAGCCACACATCACACCAGTAAATGCCAAATGACGCCTTGCTTGGTGTAATGAGTGTAAGTATTGAATGACTGAACAGTGGAAAACCATTGTGTGGAGTGATGAATCATGACACACAATATGGCGATGCGATGGCATGGTATGAGCATGTCGAATGCGCGGTGAACGTCATCTGCCAGCGTGTGTAGTGCCAGCAGTGAAATTCGGAGGCAGTGGTTTTATGGTGTGGTCATGTTTTTAATGTAGGGGGCCTGCACCCCTTGTTGGTTTGCATGGCACTATCACAGCACAGGTCTACACTGATTTTTTAAGCACCTTCTTGCTTCCCACTGTTGAAGAGTAATTCGGGGATGGCGACTGCATCTTTCAACACGATCAAGCAACTGTCCATAATGCACAGCCTGTGGCGGAGTAGTTACATGACAATAACATCCCTGTAATGGACTTAACTGCACAGAGTCCTGACCTGAATCCTATAGAACACCTTTGGGATGTTTTGGAATGCCGACTTTGTGTCGGGCCTCACCGACCGACATTGATACCTCTCCTCAGTGCAGCACTCTGTGAAGAATGGGCTGCCATTTGCCAAGAAACCTTCCAGCACCTGACTGAATGTATGCCTGCAAGAGTGGAAGCTGTCATCAAAGCTAAGGGCCAACACCATACTGAATTCCATCATTACCGATGGAGGGTGCCACGAACTTGTGAGTCATTTTCAGCCAGGTGTCCAGATATTTTTGATCACAAAATGTGTCTATTACATGACATATATAACGTTCCTCCCTTCTGTTTATGGATATACATAATGCTAAACTGACTATTTCTCTGTGACCTGATCAACGATTATATAAAACAGAAGGTTAGAATATTATATTAGCAGATAAATGTTGCTTGTCTTGCTATGGCTGTCTTTTTGTCTTTGGTCTTCTTTGTTCCTGTGTAAACTTTCCAAGATTATTGATTCAAGGTGTTTCAGTGATGCTTTTTATCATCATCTGTATTTGTTTACAAGTTCTTGAAACACTTTTTATGACCACCATTGTGCAATGTTTTTACACAAGACAAAGAACTCAATTCCTCAGAGTGTTATGTGGACCAACTTCGATAGCCACTGAAACCACACTGTATTAATGCTAAAGGAACTCTAATGCTATCTGAAGTGCTTAGTGCCAAAATTACATTATGTGTTATGAACATAGCTTGTAGATCCTTAGCCACACAGGGTAGCAATGCAGTCTGAGGCACCTTGTCATGGTCTGCCTGGCTACCCGCGTCAGAGGCTTGAGTCCTCCCTCAGGCATGTGTGTGTGTGTGTGTGTGTGTGTGTGTGTGTGTGTGTGTGTGTGTGTGTGTGTGTTTTGTCCTTAGAGTAAGTTAGTTTAAATTAGTTTAATTAGTGCATAAGCCTAGGGACCGATGACCTCAGCAGTTTGGTCCCATAGAACCTTACCACAAATTTCAAAAAAAAAAAAATTGTAGATCATTCTAGAACAGGATGTAATCAAAATTAGGATTAGCATTACTGTCTTAATTGAAATTAATTTTAAGATATGACATGCATAATGTTTTGTAAAGATTTATGTGCCTAAAGGTTCAAAACAACAGTTGCAAATTTTGATGACATGAGAAACAGCAGCTTTATGTAATTGTAAGTGGTTGACTGTGTTATCAATAATAAAACAAAGAAAAATTATAAAAGGAAATAGAAATTTTGTATGTGAAAACTAAAGCATAATACTATTATCCTTATTGTAAAGTAGTTCTTGGAGCATTTAAGTGACAATTGTGATTACTGATTTTTGTGGTTCAAAATTAATGTTGCAAAATGGATCAGTAAGTATAGTAATACTGTTGTATGTAAGTTGATTGTCCTTTAAATTTCTTTCATTTGTTCTCACTGGAATTAGCTAGGGCTGGCGTGATCGAACAAGGGGAAAAATTTCACAGACTCTTTGTTAAATATTTATGTGTTAATTATATTTCTGGAGACCAACGTATTTTCTTTCAAGATCAACATTTTTATTTTTACATAATAAGTTTGACAATAAATGGTAATATGTATTAGTGTAGCTGCATAATCATACAGTTATTGTATGTTGTAGGATAAGCATGGTAATATTTTGTTCTAACAGTATTTATTTTATTTTTATTTATTTATTTATTTATCCATCCATAGACAATAAATATTGTATGGATGTTGTCCAAAAGTACATGTAAATTTATGGGAAACAATCTGTGCTAAAGGAACATACAAAATTTTATATTAAGTAGTACAAAGAATAATACATACAAAATTGTGCAAAAATGTACAAAGAATAATACTTGGTCATACAAGACACAGTAATACAACTTTTTATAAATGTATACTAACATTATTGTAAGTGCATAGTCTGTTTGCAATAATGCTTCACTTTTGTCTTCCCTAAACAGGAAGTCCTTATATTCGCTACAATAATTCAGTAAAAATTTTGCCACACTCAACAGCTGTCCACCAGATTTAAAAAATTAACAGAAACTTTAGGGGATGAAAGACAGTGTTTTCACTTTTGCCTTAATATAAACATTATCAGAATTATTAATTGGCCTAAACATTTACCGAGTAAAAACATTATTCAAGTAGAATTTTTTTTAAATTCTGCTTTAAATCTGTTTTCATCTTCTAACTTTCTGCTGTTGGGTGGCAGTATGTTGTAGAGTTTTATACCCATATGGGTCACATGCCTTTGTATGTGTGTTCTTTTTGTGCACTGAATATGGAGTGCTGTGCTATTTTGAGTATTGTAGTTATGCAAATCTTGTTTTTTTAATATTGACATTTTCTGTGTTTTTGAGAATGATATTCTGTTCTTCACATCTCTTTCCTGTTTCAGTCTTCACAGTACCCCATATGCCTTTTGATTTGTTATCAGACTGTCTTATTACATTGTCATTACTCATAAATTTTGCCTTGGCAATTACTTTTCGATATACCCTCTTGTAATTCTTAACATATTCTATGAACTGTGGACCTGTAGATGTCTTCAATTTTGAATTTAATCTCTTTAGAGTTTCACAAGAAGTTTTATGCCAGCTGTGATTCAAGAACTTGACTTTGTATTGTGATGTGATGTGATTCTTGACAGCTTCTTTGGAAAGAAAATTTCAAAATATCTCATTAAAATTGAATAAAAAGTGTTATGTGCATCATTCACATTTGTTAGGGACAGCACTTCCTCCCAGGACTCACTAGCTAGGATATTTGTAAATTCTACACAGTTTTCAGTGGAAAATTTTCTTTTATACATGAAGTACATTTTTTTCTCTTGTAGTGGCATTAAAGGAATTTTGAGAGAAGAGCATTATGGTCTGATAATCCCAAACCAGTATTTGTTTTGTCTGCTTCTGTGGATTGTACATTTGAAAATATACTATCTATAAGACTGTTTGCATTATATGGTATTCTTGTGGGTTTGTGTATGTGTGGAAACAGATTGAAACTACATAATAGATTTAGGAATTCATTTTTTAGCCTACTTTCATTTGTAAGATTTATGTTGAAATCCCGACAGGCAATTACAGTGGCTCTTTCGGTGAAAAGAATGTTAAACAATGTTTCTAATTTATGAATTAATATGTCTGTATCCCCAGTAGGTGGTCTGCATATTGCTGTTATTATGAATTTTTCCTGTATTTCATACAACTGTACAGCTGCTGCTCAAAATGATTTTCCGCATTCAATAATTCAGCTTCACGCCTTCTTTTCTAGCTGATACTTGATTTAGTAAAGATGCATACACCTCTGTTTTTGGTGTTTTTTTCTACAGTACTGACTTGACAACTTATATGGATGAATATTAATGATACTTAGTTCAAAAGTTCTGCACCAATGCTCCATGATGCACATGCAGTCAATGTTTGCACCCTTCATTGATACCTCAAGTTCTAGTAATTTATTTCCAGTGCACTGAATATTTAGACATAAAATCTGCTGGTGACTGGCATGAGAACTGGTTACAGTTTTATTTACTTTTTGTGCTGTCATATTCGTTCCCATGTCCTGGTGAGATACCAAAAATGTTTCAGAAGGACAGGTTTCCTGCACCTCTCTGGACGTACATGTACATTGGGCTGTGGTGAGTTGCTTGTTGCTGCAATTGGTGTTGCTGCTAATGCACTTAATACTGCCATTTCTGTTATTGTTGATGGTGAGCTGTTTATGACGCTTCAAATGTTGGTTCTGCCACTACTACTGTGTTTTCTTGTGAATTTGGAGTCTTCTTGTTTTTCTTGTTTTTGTCTGAAATAATATTTGGATGATGAGGAACTGTAGTTCTCTTGTCGTTGAAATCACTGTCCACTGTTCTTTCTGTTAACACTTTGTCTTTTTTATGCATGCTTTGCTGATGCTGATGATGATTCTAATGCTTTTACCTTCTCTTGAAGTGTTTTCATTATGGAGTCTGGCGATGGTGATGCAATTATCATTTTGGTGTCATTATTTACATTAAGGTAGGAACAGCCAGGAAGGCCTGAATAACTAGGTAGACCTCCTTTCAAACCAGAAATAATGATCCACTGAAAAAAAGTTGATTCACAAAGATGCTGGTTCCTACACTTCTTCATTCATGGCAAAGCTATTCTTATCTAAACTGCAGTTAAATAAGGCAGCTATGTATTTTCTCAGAGTATCAGTGGTATAGTAGTTTCAACCTAGTAAATGTGTTCATCAGTTCACCTGTAAGTAGTAAACAAACTAAAATCATAAATGAAAAGCACCAATTTGCTTTTGTTCTACAATATTACTTTTATTGTGTTAACCAGTTTTTGGCTTACAAGGCTATCATCAGACATTTACTGAGTGTTGTCACCAAAGAAGTTACAATGTTTGCAAATAACATTGGCAGAGAAGTAACATGTCTAGACTGAATAAGAAACATACAGTAAGTAACATCTTTGACAGTGAGGTGGTAATGCAATGAAAAAGTAAAAAATTGAACAGTAAATAAATGTAAATGGAGTAGACAGGAAAAACTTTAACACAAAATAGGAACAGCATGCCTACATAACAGTTTCTATTAATAAACAAAACTAATAAAATAAGGTAAAATTAGTACCTGACAAGGCTACATCAGGGGGTAATAAAACATGGAGAGTGATACACAAACCAATTAGAAGAAGAAACAACTATCAATGTAACTACAGAATACATAAGGAACTTAAGCATAACCAAAAAAGATAAACAGAAATAGATAAATGAAGGAAAATGGAGGAGTTTGAGGGAACATACAGTAAATGCAATCTTTGATAGTATGGTGGTACTGCATTTTAACATTATATTCAAAACTGTGGCTATGTAACAGTTTGTATTGAATAAATGAACCAAGTAAAATATAAACATTATTTGATGACCACTACAAGAGGTGTTAAACATGGACAGTAATACAAGTACCAATCAAGAGAAAGCCTTAACAATTGAAACTACAGTCTTAATGGAATACATACACAACTTCAATAAAAGAAAAGAACTTAACGAATACAGGAAAACGGGAATATGTAGGAACACAGTGTGGGAACAACAGAGATGATTATATGAAGTTAAGGAGAGGGGAAGTGTTAAGCTGTGTCTGGTCATTTAGGATTAGATCTGTACAGTGAGCATGATTTTTGTTAATTTCCAGGGCATCCAGCAGGCTGAGTTTATGGCCTTTGCTTGCTAAGTAGAGTACATGCTCAGCAAATGCAGAGTCAGAATTCTGCAACCTCCAGCTTGCGTTCATGTTCAGCCAGCCTAGTTACTAAGTCTCTGCCTGACTGCCCAGTGTAAAACTAAAATCATTTGAATGTACAGACCTACAAATCATGCTTGTGCTAATGCAAATCATTCTAGGCCATCATTATGCTTTAGAGTATGTGCAAAATTCAAGTGAATGCATATGTATTATATATGGAAAAGTATAACTATGACAACACGATAAAGTGGCAAGAACCTATTCTTTACGTAATAAGCTTCTCAAATAAATCTGAAAAATGTTCTCATAACTTATTTACATTTACTACTATTAAGTCATAAATATTTTAAGTATAATCTGACAGAAGTTTCATACTTCCATTACAAAATGTGCTTCTGGATAATAATGTTCAATCAAATTTGTTACTTTATCAGAAAACTTATTTCATAGCAATGAAATTGTTTGGTATACTGTCAGAGAATACAACAACCCTCCATACATTTCGTACATCAACACTAGTTTTCTGGTTTCAGCGTAATTTGAACAAACCCCCAGTTCCTCCTTGAGCATTATTTTCTTTGAACAGTCTAGACTTGTTACAAGAAATACTCAACTGTACAAAATACTAGCCAATTACAGCTCTGAAAGACCTAAGTCAAAACAAGGCCCCAGGAGTAGACAACATTCCATTAGAACTACTGACAGCCTTGAGAGAGCCAGTCCTGGAAAAACTCTACCATCTGGTGAGCAAGATGTATGAGACAGGCAAAATACCCTCAGACTTCAAGAAGAATATAATAATTCCAATCCCAAAGAAAGCAGGTGTTGACAGATGTGAAAATTACCGAACTATCAGTTTAATAAGTTGCAGCTGCAAAATACTAATGGGAATTCTTTACAGATGAATGGAAAAACTGGTAGCAGCCTTTTGGATTCCATAGAAATATTGGAACATGTGAGGCAATACTAACTCTATGACTTATCTTAGAAGGAAGGTTAAGGAAAGGCAAACCTACTTTTCTAGGATTTGTAGACTTAGAGAAAGCTTTTGACAATGTTGACTGGAATACTCTCTTTCAAATTCTAAAGGTGGCAGGGGTAAAATACCGGGAGCGAAAGGCTATTTACAATTTGTACAGAAACCAGATGACAGTTATAAGAGTCGAGGGGCATGAAAGGGAAGCAGTGGTTGGGAATGGAGTGAGACAGGGTTGTAGCCTCTCCCCAATGTTATTCAATCTGTATATTGAGCAAGCAGTAAAGGAAACAAAAGAAAAATTTAAAGGAAGTATTAAAACCCATGGAGAAGAAATAAAAACTTTGAGGTTCACTGATGACATTGTAATTCTGTCAGAGACAGCAAAGGACTTGGAAGAGCAGTTGAATGGAATGGACAGTGTCTTGAAAGGAGGATATAAGATGAACATCAACAAAAGCACAATGAGGATAATGGAATGTAGTCGAATTAAATCGGGTGATGCTGCAGGAATAAGATTAGGAAATGAGACACTTAAAGTAGTAAAGGAGTTTTGCTATTTGGGGAGCAAAATAACTGATGATGGTCGAAGTAGAGAGGATATAAAATGTAGACTGGCAATGGCAAGGAAAGTGTTTCTGAAGAAGAGAAATTTGTTAACATTGAGTATAGATTTAAATGTCAGGAAGTCATTTCTGAAAGTTTTTGTATGGAGTGTAGCCATGTATGGAAGTGAAACATAGACGATAAATAGTTTGGGCAAGACGAGAATAGAAGCTTTCGAAATGTGGTGCTACAGAAGAATGCTGAAGATTAGATGAGTGGATCACATAACTAATGAGGAAGTATTGAATAGAATTGGGGACAAGAGGAGTTTGTGGCACAACTTAACAAGAAGAAGGGACCTGTTGGTAGGACATGTTCTGAGGCATCAAGGGATCACAAATTTAGCATTGGAGGGCAGTGTGGAGCATAAAAAATTGTAGAGGGAGACCAAGAGATGAATACACTAAACAGATTCAGAAGGCTGTAGGTTGCAGTAAGTACTGGGAGCTGAAGAAGCTTGCACAGGATAGAGTAGCATGGAGAGCTGCATCAAACCAGTCTCTGGACTGAAGATCACAACAACGCAACAACAACAACAACATCACTTTATGTCAGATATTTTTAATATATCTGTCTTACTACTTTCAACATATCAAGACATGCTTTATCAAATGCAATTAGTATAGTTCTTCTTAATTACCACCAGACTCACAGTACTCACGAACACAGTACAAAGTGTCATCTTGTTTCCAGATATGAACATGCATTGCATGAAACAACTGATCAACACCCACGACATTGCAGAATAATCTTCCCTAATACATATCAACCTCATCATAATCATCATCTCCAAAATACTACAATATATCCTATACTTCATCAATATCTCACCAAATAATTAAAAAAATTCCTACAAATCGTCACTAGAGCATATATTGTACTACTTTAATATATTGTTTTGAATGATTTCTTGAAGTCTTCAGCTGCCATTTTCTTTATTTCCTGTATGATTGTACAATTTCTGCCTTAGGCCATTTTCAAGTATTTTACGGATGATTTTTTGGTAACAGATTATGTCATATACGTCGTTGCTCCTATGACATCATGTTATGCTCATAAATTAGTTTGATGTGTTCATGCTATTTTATGAGCACATGCTCCTTACCAAGTCAAAATTTTTGTCATGTTCTATGATAAAGTGTCCTCCTATTGGAAATACGATTTTGACACTATCTAATCCCTTAATGGTATAAATGAGATACAGATGGCATATGGACCACTGCATAGTTTATATTATGACCTGGGCACAAATCACAGAATATTACAAGAACCTTTACTTTTGGATTAAGGATTTCACTCACATATTTGATGAATGCTGAAACAGCAAAATGATAATTCCATGCAAAGCAATGAAGACCTTTTCACAAACAGGAATTTCACTCATGGTATCATTTCATTTGATTCTTATAATGTATCATGAAGAGCAATCTCTGGCATTGGATTTGTCATGCCTAGGCCTTATACAAGCAATTAATATCACTGAAATAAAGCTGATTAAACAGGAGAATCTGTCATTTAAGTCACTTAACAAATTTATAAGCTGTCCTCTTTCATGGGGTTGATATGTTTGATGCATGCAAACAATGAACAGTCACTCGTAGCTCATGAGACATTGCCCTAAGCTCCCAACAAACACGTCTGATTCTGTCATAACTTTTTCTCTTTTTACGTGATTAACAGATGGCATCTCACCTTCCTCATGTGATGATCCACACATTTTAAAGATACTAGGAGGACCACACTTCTATCGCACTTCATGTTAAACACTACTACAATAATGAAAAAAAAAGAAGAAGAAGAAAAACAACAACAACAACACAGAGTGAGAAACTCAACTCATCATGTTTGCAAACACTACATAACTGGCTTAGCAGGTGTATTGCAAATGTTGAAGCAAACCTTGGACTTATCCTAATCTTTTAATGAGAAGATTGACTTAGAACATTCTTTCTGTTACCACTAAAAGTAAAACCCTTTGTATCTCAGTGCCCTGCTGTATCATTTGAAAGTCATTTTAAAACTGTATCATGGAATTGACAGCGGGCCATTGTAATTTGCATCCATGAGGTCTTCATATGTCATACAGTGATGAAGCCAGAACAGTCAAAATATTTTTAAAACATATTTATTACATGACAAAGCAGCTAAAACTGATATGGGTTTTGTGTAAAGCATGAAAAAGGACTGATGTACCATGGTTATTGCCATTGCTCCTTGTATAACTTCCAACAGTAACAAAATTTTATACTGTATCAATCACATTTATCTGAGTTTACAATTAACATTTCAATACTTTTACAAAACTGATTGCATAATTTGTCTTTACAGATCACTGTGATGTTTCTGGACTAGTTTGGATGTCAAAATATAATGATATTCATAACAAAACTACATAAAATATGTGTTCATAACAATGTTTTAATTATGTTCATTGGTCGTTTTATAAGTGCATATTGGTTTTGTTTTATAACATACTGTGATTTTACAGTCAGCTGTATCATAATTATCAACACTGTTCCACATATAAATTTTGCGCATGATGAGTCAGACTTTTGTTTACAGTGATTCCTAAATGTTTTCACTGAGTGAGGTGGCGCAGTGGTTAGCACACTGGACTCGCATTCGGGAGGATGACGGTTCAATCCCATCTCCAGCCATCCCGATTTAGGTTTTCCGTGATTTCCCTAAATCATTTCAGGCAAATGCCGGGATGGTTCCTTTGAAAGGGCATGGCCAATTTCCTTCCCCATCCTTCCCTAACCCGAGCTTGCGCTCCATCTCTAATGACCTCGTTGTCAACGGGATGTTAAAAAACACTAACCTAACCATCTAAATGTTTTCATATTAATAGATTAATTACATTTCATGTTAAGTGGTCGTGATACATCTCAAGTTAACTTGATTTTATAAATTCAGTAATCCAATAATGTTATAATATAAGGTCTTTCATTTACATAATTTCACATAAACTTTGTGACCTAGATGGAATTATTTGTTATCATTGGAATTGTAGTTTTCATTAAAGTTCTTCCTATTCTGCTACATTACAATCCAGTATTGTCATACTTTTATGGAGTTTTAAGTAAATATTTGTAGTTTGATGTTTTATCCACTTGATAGCAAACAAGCTTTGGTGATAGAATCTTCATTGAGTGTGACAGCTGTAGCCAGTTTTGATGATAACTCAATGTTATATACAATGTAAACAGCTTTTGTGGCTACCTTTCAATTACTTAACTGGCTGACTGTCAAAGCAAAGTTGGGTGTGTCAAAGCAATGTTGGGTGTGTCACACAGATCTATTATAGTTCCTCCATTCAAAAAATCATCTGGCCTCAATAATTATGCATTGACAGACACTTTGTGAATGTGTTCACCAACAAATAACAGTCTAAATGCAACAAAATACTTTAAAGATATTTTTATTTCACCACATATAAAGCTGACATCATTTACTGCTCACAAATCTGATTCAAGATTGGTGGCCTATGGCTGCTGGCATTGGTGCTTACATAACATCAAACAACTCCAGAACCTGGAATGTATTGTGCCTACTGTTGTTGAGGCATTGTATGGAGGTGGACAATGTAATAGTTTGTTTTGTGGTCTCCATTACTTACCTGTATTAACTGTTTGACTGGACCATGTTGCTATATCTTGAGGCAGCAGACTCCTTTCCCAAAGATTCAAAGCCCATGTCAGGTGGAAATGTCAAACACCAGTCACTACCAATAAATTCATGGCTGCTTCTTTATTGCACATGCATTTCACCTCTGTTGTGTACATTCTATGTTACAGCATATGACTTTAACAAAATTCACAATACATGTTAGCCTTTGTCATTTCACTTTGTATGTCCACTCTCAGTTTCACTTGATGAGTGACATAATCAACATTGTCTTGTACAATGTAGTTCTGTGGTTCACAGCAAATCTCTGAGTGGGATGATATTTTCACAGAATAACTGCACCGACTAGCAGATATCAACATACGCAGGAATCCAGGTGCCCATCACTACCACTTTGCAGGCACACAGCATTCAATTTTGCCACCATGACAAGCAGAAAATTTCCCACATAATATATGGTCCAAAGCAAGCACTTACCTCAACTAAGAAATCTTTAACTATTTTACAAGTGACTTTACACTTAGTTTGGTACACATAGTCACTAATACTTCCTTGTTTATTGCTTTACAAAATGAGCACTACATTATTTCATAGTGTTTTACAGCTCATTTCAAAATGAGAACACAGCTTATGCTAAAACTTATATGCATTTATTTGTTTTTCAGTCTTTGGTAGTTTCAGGTCTTACTAATTGCTCAGTATTTCTGTATCTTTTTGTTTATATGTGTCCCATTTTTAACAAAGTCCTTTTACTATAACATTTACACCCAACACAACTATCCCATAATTTATAACCTCTTCTTAGTCATCAGTGTCTTTCAACCATTTGGTTCATCTTCATATTTCCATCCATTTCACTCAAAAAACTGGTAAGTATATCTACTAGTCATTCTTTATTACTGTGGTCATTTTGTATAGTGGCAATTTACTTAAGAAAATATACAGATAACTTATCCTAAGTTTAAACTAACCTCCCCTGAGAAGAGCACTTACAGACCCCACCAGGTGCATCTTGCATTCCACAAAACTATAAAATTTCCCAGGTTCAAGCAATTAATCCCCTTATAGCTGGTAGCTACCAATTCAAACCTATATACTCTCCACAATGCATAGAATAAGACTTGGTAACTCTATCTTCTTGAAGTGGTTTTGTCCTCAGATGACTCTTGGGATATGCTCTACAGATGTACTTAAGTATGTACCATAAAATTTCTTATCACTGTATTCTCAGCTAGGAGGAGTCATGCTGAAAGTTATCTACAAACTTCTGTTACTTTTACTGCTACCAATACCCTTATGAGCTTTATGGCATGATTGGCTAACAAATCTCAGACGACTTTCTCTCTTTCCATTTAATTTTTTCAAGGTTACAGAATACCAAGTGAGCAAAAAAATTTAACAATGGTGCACTACCCTTAAAAACAGTTACATTTACCATTTACTGCACAGAGACATTCCTTTTTTTTACAATGGAAATTTTAATTGGTCATACCCAAGGACTGTTTCAGTTTTCTGTGTCATACCTAGGGAACAAGGCACAAAAAGAACTTCCTTGTCTTTAAGGATGTGCTAATATCTTTTCCACCTCCTCATCTTCTTGTATAATGAGAACAGCAAGACAGAACTTCACACTGACAATAGCAGTTTTGGAATAGGGGCAGTTCTAGTCTGGAGGGTGTTGAAGAGATGATAGCAGTGTATGCTTCCATTGTAGTCTCAGAATCCTGGATGAACTACACCACAATTGTAAAAAAGGGCCTTGCAGTTATTTGGGCCACCAACAAATGAATTGGTGAGTGCAGAAACCATTTCAGTCACAAATTTCAAATTTTTCAGGAGAGAGAAAAAATGTCTAACTCCTCCAAATTATCAAATATTTTAACTTTTTTCCTCTGTCATATCATGCATTGATGTTGCTGTCATGCAAAAATTTCCTAATTTTGACATAAATTGGGCTCAGGAAAATTTAAAATTTGATCTGGACTTATGCTGTTTCTGCTTTCAACTGGTTTTTACAGACAGCTGAAAACTTGGAAAAAGATAATCATTTATTTAAATTTATATTTTTTTCATATTATATCAAAAATGAAGTTACAGTATTGCAAAGTTATCAGAAAACAAACAAAGTAAAACGCCCTTAAAATAGATCATTCTCGACCATTGTGTCATTGTCAGGTGCAGTGGTTGCATCATACAAAACTTTGAAGTTTTCAGGAATATGAATTATCATCTTGATGTCTTCCATTTTCGTGATGGTTATTTATGGGTAGGCCGCAATACTTGAAGGAAAATCAATATCTACGTTCTGGGAAGCAGGTTTCAGCAGCTGGTAGTAGTGCTTTTTCAAGCCATCAGTGGAAGTGCATGCTGTGATTACCCCTTTTTCTTTAGAGTTATAGCACAACTTTGTATATTGAGTAGGAGCAAACTTGAATTTTGCTTCTTTTGGTACACTCCTCCCTTGACACTCTCTGGCTAATGAGTTTTTTGTGTAATATTTCTTCCACCAACCATCAAAATCTTTTACGTCAGTGGTGAGTAGCTTGGTGATGTGAAAGTTGTTGCTGGACTGAGCACACAACGCTTCATATTCATCAGGTGTATATATCTGATGATTTGTACATCTCATCCTCTTAATACTACCAAAATCTTGATTGTTTGGAAGATACGAATGCCCTCAAACCGGAAAGCAATGAAAAATTTGTTCAAAACATCCTGTATCTGCAAGAGCAAGGCAGAATCTTATCATGGTGTGATTCTGAATCTGTCCGCAGGTGCCATCGGAAAAGAAATACAGATTTTTAACATTTGATGGAATATTTGTGTCAATGTATTTCAATACATATCTCATTGGCTCCTTTGTGGGCTACTCCTTCGTGGTACAGGAATATTTCAGATTTCATAGTTTTTAGGTTTTTTTTATCCCAAAACAGTTCACCTAAAGTTATATATACTGCACTGGGATCACTGGAAGGGGGAGATTTTGCATAAAATCAAATGAAAGTGTGACTGTGTCTTCACATTCTGCACGTAACTTGGTGACCCTTTGAAGTTTATTGTAAAATTTCTTGCCTCGTCTTTTGTGGATGGTAAGTTCAGCAAGAGCAGCCCTTTTAGCTGCATCACCAATAGAGGAGCTCTTGATTTTTACATAAAGTTCTTCACATTTTATGCGCAGTATCTATCTGCAGATGTCCGAACCATAATGAAAAGTTGTCATGAAAATATGTAAGATAAAACTCATATTTTACATCCAAATGAGGGTACTTTTCTTTAAACAAGGAATACATTTTTTTAACATCAAGGCAGGCATCAAGATAACTGATATCTTTAGTGCCATAGTGGGTAATCTTGGTGGGGAATGATGAAATGTGCTCATGTATTTTAGAATAAACTTTGGCAGAAATCTTGTTTTTCTTGAGATTTTTACCTCGTTTATTTTGAGGTGAGTTATTGTCTATTAGGTGGTCAGCAGGCCTTTGAACCTTGCTCTCAGTAATGACATAGAATGAAATAAATACTTTCCTACATACCCCTTTCCTTTTTCCTCTGTATAGTAAGAAATATTCAAAACTGGTGGCTGTATCTCTAGACTGTTCAGAACGAGGCCTACGGTGCTTAATGGTGTATTTTTCGATCAGTTGTTGTAAGAAAATATCTTGCTCATGTTTTGATTTCAACTGATTCAAATTAGCAACAAATTCTGATTTTTTGTCATCACTAAACTTAGTAAAGCATTGTAATTTACAGTTACAAGCAGCACCTATTGTTCTAGATGGGATGAGATGCCCTTTCCAGTTGATGTGTTCAACCCCACAAACTTTAGAAGTTCTAATGATGTTTCTTTGATGTTTTTCTTCATTTCTCCTCCTCTTCTTAGGAGCTGTTTCATGATCACTTTCACTGCTTGTGGTACTTATGGACATATTGAATGTAGAACAGGAAATGTTAAGCATGAGCTTGGAATGCATTGAAAACAATCAACAAAATAAAGACTTTGATAAGAGCAGCTGTTTAGGCTGGTAAACACCAATTGTTTAGGCTGGTAAACACATGGCACATGCTTGGTGAAAGGCGCAAGACTGGTTACGCGATCTAGCACTGGGAGCAGAAACCATATCAGTCACTGATTCATGTTATTTCTGCACTCAGCATTCAAAAAATACAGCCTGTATCTATGGATCTACTCAACAGATCAACGTGGTTTTTGCACTCAACATGCATCTTTTCAATGAAAATGATTTTTTGCATTTTTGTGACTGAAGTGGTTTCTGCACTCACTGATACGAATTCTGGGAATATTTATTTGCAAACCACTCACCAGTGTGACAGACCACCATTCTGTATGCTGGTTGACTAGCCAGAAGGATTTGTCAGGTCAGCTGGCCAGATGGGCTTTGAGGCTTCAGGAGTATGATGTCACAGTGACACAAAAATTAGACACAGATATGAGGATGTCAACTGCCTTTCAAGGAAACCTTTGGTGGAACACAGCAGTGTGGATGAAATTTCAGTAATTTCTGCATTAAATGGCCCTGCTGCTTAACAGAGGGAAGATCCAAGGGAAGATCCAACACTGCTGAAAACCATAGTATCCTTCAAGAAAGAAGAACCAGCCTAAAGAGGATGTCAATTAATAAATGGACTAATAAGCACATGGTTGAGTCCCTCTACATTTACCATTTTATTAATTAGTAAATGATGCAGTGTGTAAGGGAAACTATGATGCAATGTGGTACAAATGGTGGCTCATCAACCCAACTCACCTAAAACCAGTTATCTTGAAGTATTTCCATGACACTCCAACATCTGATCACCTGGGATTCATGAAGACTCTAGACATATTCAGACACAAGTCTCTACTGACACATTAGACAGTATGTTAGTCACTGTAAGGAATGATAATGATGGAAGCACATACTGCAATTACCTCTGGGACATCTTGTACCTATCCTGCCTGCAGTAGCATCATTCAACTGAATTGGGATTGAACTCCTGGGGGACATACCGAAGTCAGTAAGTGGAACTGATGTATGAGAGTCTGCACTGACTACCATATCCACTATGCTGTCACCAAAGCCATGCCAACTGCCAAAGTTCAAGAAATTATTAAGTTCCTTGTAGAAGACATCATCCAAAACACAAAGCATCACTTGTGCTGATATCTGATTGTGGAAAAGTTTTCCAGTCAAGTCTAGAATCAGATGTTGCAGTATCACCCGCAGGATGAAACAGCCCACCATTCACAGATGAGCTGCAAGAGACTGTGGGCATATACACTCGCACACACACACATATCCATCCACACATATACAGACACAAGCAGACCTGTCCTTTTTCCCCCTAAGGTAAGTCTTTCCGCTCCCGGGATTGGAATGACTCCTTACCCTCTCCCTTAAAACCCACATCCTTTTGTCTTTCCCTCTCCTTCCCTCTTTCCTGATGAAGCAACCGTTGTTTGCGAAAGCTTGAATTTTGTGTGTATGTTTGTGTTTGTTTGTGTGTCTATCAACATGCCAGCGCTTTCATTTGGTAAGTTTGGTAAGTCACATCATCTTTGTGGAGAGGGAAACATTCCACGTGGGAAAAATATATCTAAAAACAAAGATGATGTGACTTAGCAAACGAAAGTGCTGGCAGGTCGATAGACACACAAACAAACACAAATACATGTGATTAGGAATAATGATAGAAGAGCAGCTGAAAGGCTTTCCACATTAATCGAAAGATACAGAAAAGGTTTTGGAAATAGACCAGGAATAATAAAGGGGCACCACATCATATAAACATAAAGCCTCATAAGCTATATTTTAAACCACCTTAACCAATGCAAGAAAAGAAGCAATAGAGAGGGATTTGCAGAAAATGCTAACAAATGAAGTAATAGAAAGAGCTCAAAGTCAATACAATAGCCCACTAGTTTTTGTGGCTAAAAACAATGTGAGTGTAAGGCTTGTATTGGATAGATGACAAGCCAACAAGGTATTTGAATTGGGATGGGCTGACCCATATACATTGATGAACTGTTATAGAAATTTAAAGTATCAAAGATATTTACATGTCTGGATTTGATGTCTGGATGTCATCAAAAACTGATAGACCCAGCCTCAAGGCTATTTACAGTATTTTTGTATGACAGAAGATGTTACCCATATAGAGTACTGCCTTTTGGACTGCGTGTATGTGTGTCTGCTTTTATTAGAATGCTAGACCGAGTGCTAGGAGAAGATTTCATGAAGAAAATTATGATGTATGAAGACAATATATAAGTAGCCAGTGAAACGTAGGAGTTACAATTAAGGACTGGAGGAAATATTAGAAAGATGTGAATGTGCAGCTGCCAGGTTTAATTTTTAGAAGTCAGAATTCAGAAGACCAGAAATACCTCTACTGGAGCACATTATCAGGCTAGAAGGAGTAAAATCTGACCTAGAGAAGCTGACAGCAAGAAGAAATTTTTCAATACCAAGAAACAGCAGTAGCTGAAATTTTCCATTAGTGGATTCTACCATTGATTCATCAGTGAGAAACATTAAATAGTGAAGCACTGCAAAGATTGCTGAAGAAAAGCAATGCATCTATGTGGACAAAGAGTGTACTGCAGATTTTGAAAAAATAAGATAAAAATTTGGTAATGCTCCAATACTAGCTGATCTAGATACATCAAAGACATTTTACGTAGGGTGTGATCAACGGTTTATGGAACAGAAGTCAATCTATATAAAAAAATACAAGGAACAAGGAGAAGAAGTAATCAGGACCATTGTTTTCAGTAGTTGGTTTTTGAATGCATGAGAACAGAAGAACCCAATAATGGAGAAACATTACCAGTAGTGTATGGTTCTGCTAAAGTATTTGGCTAAATGAAAATCTATTGCAGTAACAGATCACAAGGCTTTGTCATTCATATTAATATGCAGACTGTAAAATAACAGATTAATGAGGTGGATGCTTGCTCTGCAAGAATTTGATTTTGATATTCAGTACATGGCAGGAACTTAGCAGACAGTGCCAGGTGCACTATTTTGATTGCCTGTAGCAAGCATTTTGCACCTCATTTTCCAGTGTAAAGCAATATATTTCTGATAAAAGGCATCACATGCAAAGGAACAGTACACAGAGCAATAAAGAACATCAGAAGATAATGAAATGAGGGTAAAAAGTCAGTGCTAAATGAAAGGAAGTGCAATAGTACTGAGTAAGACAACATCAAGACATGTTACCTCTTGCACAATATGCATATTACCTCACAGGGACAACATACACACATCAAAAAAGTTTTGCATCACCTTGGTTTTGAGAGTTCCGGAACCTGTACAGATAACTGGAATAGTGATCAACTTAAATATCATTTCCACTATTTTTATTGCTCCTGAAAACCAACACATTGCATGTTGTACCACCATACAACGAAACCTTCAGAGGTGGTGGTCCAGATTGATGTACACGCCAGTACCTCTAATACCCTGTAGCATGTCCTCTTGCATTAACACATGCCTATATTTTGTTGTAGCATACTATCCACAAGTTCATCAAGGCACTGTTGGTCCAGATTGTCCCACTGCTCAATAGCGATTCGGTGAAGATCTCTCAGAGTGGTTGGTGGGTCACATTGTCCACAAACAGCCCTTTTCAGTTTCCCCCATGCATGTTTGCTGGGTTTCATGTCTGGAGAATATGCTGGCCACTCTGGTCAAGTGATGTCGTTATCCTGAAGGAAGTAATTCACAAAATGTGCATGATGGGGATGCAAATTGTTGTCCATGAATACGAGTGCCTCCCCAATATGCTGCCAATATGGTTGCACTATCAGTCAGAGGATGGCATTCATGTATCTTACAGCCATTACGGGACCTTCCATGACCACCAGTGGCATGTGTCGGCCCCAAAACAGCAGGGAACCTCCACCTTGCTGCACTCACTGGACAGTGTGTCTAAGGCTTTCAGCATGACTGGTGCCTCCAAATACGTCTCTGATGACTGTCTGGTTGAAGTGGTATGCGACACTCATCAGTGACGAGAACGTGTTGCCAATCCTGAGCGGTCCATTTGTCATATTGTTGGTCCCATCTGTACCACACTGCATGGTGTTGTGGTTGCAAAGATGAATGTCAGGAGTGAGGTTGCACATCATGCAGCCTATTGTTCAAAGTTTGTGTCATAACACAACATCCTGTGGCTGCACGGAAAGCACTATTCAACAAGGTGGTGTTGCTGTCAGGGTTCCTTAGAGCCATATAATCCATAGGTAGCAGTCATCCACTGCAGTAGTAGTAGCCCTTGGGCAGCCTGGGTGAGGCATGTCATTGACAGTTCCTGTCTTTTTGTATCTGCTTCACGTCCAAACAACATCACTTTGGTTCACTCCGAGACATCTGGACACTTCCCTTGTTGAGAGGGCTTCCTGGCACCAAGTAACAATGCTGGACATGATTGAACTGCAGTATTGGCCATCTAGGCATGGTTGAACTACAAACAACATGATTCGTGTACCTCCTTCCTGGTGGAATGAATGGAACTGATCGGCTGACAGGCCTGCTCCATCTAACAGAGGCTGCTCATGCATAGTTGTTTACATCTTTGGGTGGATTTAGTGACATCTCTGAACAATCAAAGGTAATGTGTTTGTGCTACAATATCCACAGTCAACAATTATCTTCAGGAGTGCTGGGAACCAGGGTGATGCAAAATGTTTTTTGATGTGTGTAGATAAAGAGGAGTGGAGCATATGCTTTCTGGAACAAAGTACAAATGACATCGCATGATATACCCATCTCGGTTGCAGATATTTTGGTTGTATGGAAAAGTTATGGGGAGATTGATGGTTTTCCAACATAACAACATGGATAAGAAAACTGTTGAAGAATTGCAAGACATGCAGAAGACAAAGACAACTACAGCACAGTGCAAAGGATTTATGCATGCAGTAGTACCAAAGGACCCCAAGGAAGAAATTGCATTGGATTAGTACATTTGAGAGTGTTGTCAATCATGATCCTCATGATTCCATGGATTATGCTCCAGTAGAAAGTCAATCAAATTGTGGACAGTCTAATAGAGATACATTGCAAAACTCCTTCATAAGGACCTGACATGGGAGGAAAAGATCAAAAAGGTGGAATAAATTCTTATTAGAAGAGCTGATCCATGAAAAAGACAATATGACAAGATTGTGCATCCTATAGCGTACAGGGCTGGGGGTCTTGTGTTAATAAATACCCTTGTCCAATCATGTTCTCTCATAAAGAGAGAAAAAAGTTACACCATGTATGCAAGGGACCCTATAAGGTTGTGGCTTTGAAGCGTCCAAATACTTCAGAAGTTGAACAGTGCAAGAGTGGTAGGCTCCAAGGTAATGAACATGTTGAAAATGTAATCTTGTACAAAGAAACTGTTTCTATCTGAAGAGGAAGAGGAAGAGACCACTGAAAACAATTAGTGTTACAAATGAAGTGTTTAAAGTGTAATAGGTGTAACTGGTAACTATAATTGACAGTGAAACATATTTTAATGAAATATTTTTTTCAGAAAGACAAAGCTCTATGGAAATATCAGTTATCATTAAAAACAGTAGAGGAAGTGTGAAATATATTTTGGTATAATAGTGTGTTGTGAATATAAACTTATGCAGCCAAGTATTTAGACTGTTGCGTTTTAAAGCACAGTTATGGTAGTGTTAAGTGACAGGTGGGAATAGCACTTGTGACTCTTGTTGGGTTCTGTGGCAGATGTGAGCAACACTAATGTACTAGCGACAGGAGTTGATGGTATGTACGGAGTATTTTGTTTCATGCCGGGAGCAGGCAGTGGCTGCACGCTGCATTTGATGGCAGAATAGCATGATGCTGCCAGATGACAAGGCAAGGAAGAGGCAGATTACACAGTCGACAAGGGTTCAGGTGGCAACTGAAGGATCTGGTGGCAGGGAGAGACTACAGGAGTTGGCAGAGTGCTGGCAGCGAGTGAGATCAGTGAAACTCCTTAGCTGACAACAGCAGGTGTGCAGCCAGCTATGAGGTACCAAGTCATTGCATACTGTCATGAAACACCAGCCCAAGGTGACTGAGGAGAACAAGTGCGCAGTGCTTCAGAGAGCTAATGTGCATGTGTGTGACTTCCTTTCGAATTTCATGATTTGTTTTGTGTCATTCCTTTGCAGACTGAAACTGTTCCACAAATATGCAATTGGACTCATGACATATCATATTGAAAAGATGGATGTGTGCGGAGAGCATATGAGATAAACCTACTGTTACTGAAGAGTGATATTGTGTAAAGGTGGTGGCACTATTGCCAGTTTTGATTAAATTCATTTAGTGGGGAGTTTCCTTTTCAAAAGATGAGGGGACTTTTTCCTTTCTAAAATCCTTGTTTCACACAGATTCTGAAAAAATTTGTTGGGGGATGTAAGGGCACAGATGTTGATCAGGCGTTCAACAGATCAAATCTGCCCCTTACAATTCTTTGCCGCAGTACAGCATGTCTCTTTGCTATGGTGCAGTGGCATCACTGACGGGGATGTCCAGTGGTTCTGGAAGGTGCGAGCTGGTGCCTAGAGATCAGTTGGCAGGAGGTAGTGAGTCAATTGACTCGAGCCATCACGTGTTCAGGACATGAATATGTGTGGAAGTGTAATTCAAGAATTGTGTTAAAAATATTACTTTGTCAATTTTGCAGTGTTTAATGTTGAAAAGGCAACAATACAGACAAAGAATGGGAATGACTAACTTATTTTATATTGTGAATGATGAGAATATGCAACCATAGTGCTAGTGGGGTTAGAAACCATGCTTAGTAATTTTCAGTGAGGGAGCAAATAAAATCAAGTGTCCTTTACAAGTGTGTTATCTAATTTATAACTTAAACAGTTTAAAAACTTGTGGATGGGATTGTTTTGCATTAGTGTGAATGGGGTAAATAGGGCTTGTGTTGTAGGCTACATGATTGAGACTATAATTACTGACACATGTACCTTGATAGTAAGTATGCCCCTTAAGAAACTGGCTAATCTAGATGTCTGAAAATATCAAATGGTTCAAATGGCTCTGAGCGCTATGGGACTTAACATCGAAGGTCATCAGTCCCCTAGAAGTTAGAACTACTTAAACGTAACTAATCTAAGGACATCACACACATCCATGCCCAAGGCAGGATTCGAACCTGCGACCGTAGCGGTCGCGCGGTTCCAGACTGAAGTACCTAGAACCGCTCGGCCCCACCGGCCAGCCTGAAAATATCAAACAGTCAGCCAGAAACATTTCAGCAAACTGATATAAAGAGGGGAGCAGCTTACAAATTTGGCCTTACCTTCCTCTCCTTGGTGCCTTCCAAGGGAAAAAATACTTCTCAACACAATTTCAAGACAGATCCCAATTTAATCATCCTCTGCACAGACAAACACTCCAACAGTATCATGGTAAAAATTCTGATTAGTTGACAGAAAATATTTGAAAATGTCTCACTCTTCCAACTACTCCTGGTATAGGGATCTACGAGGGCTATCCACAAAGTACATTACGTTTTGGAATTAAAAATAAACAAAGTATTGGAAATTTTTTTATTATATACAGATGAAAGCCACACTTAAATACTACTTTTCTACATAGTTGGCATTTAAATTAAGGCACTTATCGTAGCAATGGATGAGCTTGAAAATTCCTTTGTCGTAAAATTCGGCCACCTGTGCCTTCAACCACGTGGTTACCTCTTCTTGAAGCTGTGCGTCATCATCAAAACACTGCATAGCCAACCACGGTGGATGAGGAAACAACTCCCACTTAAAAGATTTGAGAAATTCACGAGTGGCATTTGCCATGTGGGCCCGGGCGTTGTCGTGAATCAGCAAGATCTTTGAGCCCAACTTTCCCCTGCACTTGTTTTGTATTGCTCTTCTGAGGTTGTGCAGAGGTTGCCAATACCTTTCAGAGTTTATTGTAGTGCCTCTTTCCAGGAAATCCACAAAAATCACACCTTTTCTGTCCCAAAAGACAGTCGCCATGTGGTTGAAGGCGCAGGCAGCCGAATTTTACGATGAAGGAATTTCCAAGCTCATCCATTGCTACGATAAGTGCCTTAATTTAAATGGCAACTATGTAGAAAAGTAGTATTTAAGTGTGGCTTTCATCTGTATATAATTAAAAAAATTCCAATACTTTATTTATTTTTAATTCCAAAACGTAATGTACTTTGTGGATAGCCCTCGTATACCATAAGTTCAACTATTCTTCAATCCTTATGAAGATCCATAGGCCTATCACAGAACATCTTCCCTGAATCCATTTTCTTTGTGCTCCAACTACCCTTCATACAGCTCTCTTCTTTGTGCTTTCTGAAATCAATAAACCAGTCAACCCTGGAATCTGCATTGTAACTTTTTATTTTGCTCATAGTAAAATAGTCTTGGCTCTTGTTGACCAACAGCACCAATCCATAGTGTGGAGTCTAGCTCCTCATTTCAAAGACACAATTCAGTTCCTTCACTGACTATTACCTACCCCTTCTCTACTACCATCTGGATTCCTACTTGTCACTATTAACACAACCTCCATCCACACCAGCATCCCCAAGCCCATGATCTTGCTGCCACTGAACATTACCTGTCCCACTGGCTTTCTGACTCCAAACACACCACAGTCTCAGCACCTTCTCTCACATTTTTTTCACTGATCCTCTTCAGCTCAGGGTGCTGGCTTCTTACATATTGACATCTACCTCTGATGACTATAACCAAATCTCTGTCCATATAGTGCACACTTACCATCAACAATACTTGCAGTAGGCAGTTTCCTTCCATTCATCAAAAAGTCACTTCCATTTAGTATGGCCACTCATGGACGGAATATTTGCAGTAATGAGTAAACCTTGTTGAGTGTGCTGTCTTTACAGACAGGCATTTCCATCAAATCTAGTCTGCAGACAGATTTCCTGTACCATATGCACAGATGCTCCTAATCCTCTAATGACCCACAAGAACCAATTGCAAAGTGCACCCCACCCTCATCACCCACTATCATCTCAGACTAGAACTACTGAGCCAGCTGGCCACTGTGGTCGAACGGTTCTAGGCGCTTCAGTCCAGAACCACGCTTCTGCTATGGTTGCAGGTTCAAATCCTGCCTCGGGCATGGATGTGTGTGATGTCCTTAGGTTAGTTAGATTTAAGTAGTTCTAAGTCTAGGGGACTGATGACCTCAGATGTTAAGGCCCATAGTGCTTAGAGCCATTTGAACCATTTGAACTACTGAGCCATATCCTTCACCAGGGCATCAGTTACTTATCACAGTGTCCATAATTCAGGAATATCCAGCCCACAATCCTTCCCATCTTCCCAATGTGCACCAAATCTATGCAATATCCTAGTTCATACTCATGTTACACTTGCTCGCAACCCTTGGCACATGGATCAAAAGCTTTTGGATGACTCAAGTGCAAAAAACAGTGTGATATATTCACCTTGTAAGCCCTGTTCCATTCCCATCACAGACATTAGCGACAGAGCCACCTGTAAAAGCAACCATGTCATGTACCAGCTCAGCTGTCATTTCTGCACAGCATTTTTTGTGGTGATTGCCAACCAGCTGTCCACCTGAATTAATTGTGAAATGCCACCTCCGAATTGTGGTCAATGCAGACTTGACTACCCAGTAGCAGAACATATTCCTGAGCACAACATATTATATTTCAAGAGCTGTACCAACTGGATTCTTCCCCAGAAAACCAGCTTCTCTGAATTATGTAGGCAGGTGTTGTTATTGCAACACATGCTTTGATCCTGTAATCTTTCTGTCCTCAACCTCTGCCAGTGCCTGTCTATCTCCTCCTGATAATCCACACTTCCAAGTAATCACATACTGGCAGCTCATACTTCATGTGGCCAGAGTGAGGAAACTGGTGCCTCATTCCTATCCTGTGCACCTGCTACCATTCCCTCCCCATTGTCAACTACACTCCTCCAACCCTCCCTTCTGCTGCACAACAGCTTTCCCATCACCCTCTGTACCCAACACAACCCATCATCCTTGTGGAGTCGCAATGTTGGCCTAATGTATTTATTTGGGACAATGTAGCCAGACACTTGTGTGTGTATACGTGAATATGAATACTCTATAGCTCTGAAGAAGGACTTATCCAAAAACTAGTTAAGTTCTCAGACTTCTTTATGTGCAGATCAACTACTCGGTGAGTTGTTACATTTACTCCCTAAATTATCCATATTCCACCAGTGACCTTACAGTCCATATTTCACTTATTCATTCCATCATTCCACTTGTAATTTCTCTCCCCCTCCCCCCTATCCCCTCCTTCTCTAATATATCTTTACTTCTCACTCTTCCCCTTCTACCTTAAACCCAATACTTTATCTGCTGTCTTTTATTCACAAGTTGTCTCCCTTCATTCTCACAACATGTAGGCCACTAAAGCTTCCCCAGCAATGACACACCCTGAAAAGTAACAAAGAGTCACCAGATAAAAAATTAGTTAGCCCCAGGAGAAGTCACATTAATAATATAAACCTTCTCTAGCACTGATAATAACCAGAATTTGAAGAGCAATGTGTGTCCACAAGTTTGTTCAGATGTGCCACATCCAGCTAAGGCCTTAAATCCCACAGAGCTACCAAATTACAGGGATGTTGATTACTATGTTTAGCCTGCTGTCCCAGAGTTTTCTACGGGATTCAGACTGGATGATTTAGAGGACCATTTGAGGTTCAATAGCATGCCTGAGTGTTGATCAAACAAGCATCATTTTTGTGCAGCCCTGTAAACACAGTTATTTATATCTTGGAGGACAGTAATGTCCACAGCATACCCATAATAAAGATGCACAAAAAGGGCAATATTAGTGACCGTGAATTTTAAATAACCATTCTTGTTCTAATTCATGGTGATCTGAATGAATCAGCTTGACTCAAGGTATGAGAAGTACCCCCAGAAGATGATAGAAGTATATCTGGCCTAAGATACACCTCATGCACTGTGGGATAGACACCTCATTGGGCCACCATTCCAGTTCAGGCTTTTAATGACTTGTTACACCAAACTATATACCCCTCATCAGCTGTTGTCCAGTTTTTGTGTTGTTTGGATTGTTGGAGATGTGCAACTTTTATGTGGTGCTGTGAGAAATTACTTTTTTTGAGGAACGCAGCTCCAAATGTTAATCACATGCAGTTCCATGGGCAGTGTTAGCTTGTAAACTAGTTGTGACCTCCATTTGATGGCAGCAGAAATTCCTGTCAGGTTTGAAAGCAACTGCTATTGACAAGATGTGTCACTTGTTTCCAATCCCTGTCGTTTAGGATCTCTTTGTGATCTGTACACTGTGGTATATGGCTATGAGTGCTACACCATTCCTAGTAGACATGATAGGAAGTCAATTTTGATACAAGAACTAATTGGGCAACTTCATTGTAGTGTTCACATTGGCATGTTCAATCACTATAACACCTTTCTGCCATTCTGTAATGTTTCCATGTTGACACATCTTTCTGCACTGTTTACAAACACCTGACTTGCACATAGACATCCCTTCACAGCCATGACTTATGTCAAAGTGGAGTGCCAGTTATATACCATCTCTGATGTTCCAAAGTGAATTGGCTCTAATGACTTTGTCGTTGACAAAACATAAAGCACTAATCTTCCTTTCTTCTTTCAAAGTGACCAGTGGGCTTCTTTTTCAGGATTGACTAAGATTTTGTCTGATGAGCTTTTAAGTTCTTGTAACAGAGGAAGATGAGATTATTGTACTTGTTCTTATGTCATTCCTGATGAAAATATTATTTTTTTCATTTTCAAATCTCTCTTCTTTAGTAGTGCATATACCATAGTTACACAAAACAGTCAAATTCATATAAAAACAGTATGTCACTAAACTTCATATCTGTCTCCATTGTCAAGCAATGACAGATCCTCATGCAGGGGACATGGGTTCAATCTGTGAGACTCCAAGGGATTTGTCATGGCTGGCAGACTTGACAGGGGTTCACTTAGCCTTGTGGTGCCAGTTGGCAAGCTACCTGATTGAGAAATGGCAGCTCCAAGGTCTAAATGTTGACAGTGGCCAGGAGTGTGGTGCACTGACTGCATGCCTCTCCATACAGCATCCAATGATGAATGGCTTACAGTGACATAGCACAGAACTGAATGTGGGACTACCATTTACTAAACTTCACAGTATAATTTACCAACAGAAATAGCAGATTTTGTACAGTGTGGAACCATTTTATTTAAAGAAATATTCATAATTTGTAATACCTGTAGACCATGGGCACATCCATATTCAATAATGCTACAAAATTGTTTGTTTTAAGATTGAAACAGCTTATTTGAAAGCCCCCATTCTTTCTCATCTTTCAATCAAACATTTTACTTTTTCCAAAAATGTAATATTTCAATAGTTAGTTTTATTCAAAATTTTTATATTCCAGCAAGTTCCAATCAGTGAATGATACTCTTTCCAAAATTCCATGCCATAGTTTTGTTGTCCCAATTTTTCTGTTTTTGGAAAAGTATACATTTACTAAAATATGTTAGTTTATTAGTTATTCCAATCAGAAAATCTCACTACTGAGAAAATTCCTGGCAAACTTTGGCAATCCCTGTGTACATTAAAACTTTCCATGTCACTTCTAGTGCATCATATGGTTAACAAACTTACTTCATTGCCTATTGTACCATTGTATCTTTTATTTTTCTGTTTTTATGAGAACATTTAAAAAGTAATAAGCTTGTATTTTGCCATTTTATTGTTTCTAAATATGGAATAATTTCTAAAGATGGAATAGTGACAGCGAATCTAAAATAGCAGCCACTTGAAGGAAGACATCTAGTATCTCATGGAAGCCTAGTTACAAAATCTTAGACCTAGTTTCAAGACCAAAATTTGTTATTACAATTTAGTAATCTAAGTGACGCTGTCACTCTGACCTCGAACATAAAATCGCACTTGTAAGTATTCACACAATCATCTTTTCAGAAGTCCATTTGGGACTGCAGTGTTAAGAAATTGTAACATATGGAACATTAATAAACTTTTTTGGCTGTGTTCCATTTTAGTATGCACTGAAAAATAATGTAACTGGAAAATTGGGGTATGGTTTGCAAGTGATTGTCAATATTACTTCAACATGGGGAGCTGTTATCTTTTCTGAAACCATTGTTTTTTCTCCTCTTTGTTTCACCTGTCACGTTTATATATCTTTCTCTCTCTCTCTCTCTCTCTACAATAACAATTGGGATAGATTGCTACTCATCACATTGTCGAAGCATTGAGGCACACACAGGCACATTTAAAAGTGCATTTAAATGTAGATTAAGATACTGGACAAAGTCCTTCTTCAGATCTAGAAAAACACACACATGGCCTCTGTTGTCTCCAGGCACTGAGGCCTGAGTGCATTGAGCAGCAGTCTCAGTAGATGGCTGACCATGTTTGTGTGAACTGTGCATGTATGAATACATGTGTGTTTTTCTAAATCTGAAGAAAGACTTTGTCCAATAGCTTAGTCAGCACACAAGTGGCTGTCTGCTAATTTCTGCTTCCTCCATTGGTGGCAAATAATATATCCTAAATCACATTGATTGTCTCTTTTACATTTTCCCTAAATTTGGAACTTCAAGAACTGATGGTTATTCTTAATATAGCTCAGTACTTCTTCCTTCATAGGAGTGATGAAATGTTTTTGTACAGTTTTAGAATAGTTATTAAGCATACGTCCTTGTTCTTGAAAGTTATAAGAGTATTGTTGGTAATTTTCTATGATTTGAACTTATTATTTGCAGATAATTGCTGACTTTGTGCAGTGGCAGAAGAATTTTCTTGCCTCTGAAATTCCTATCCTATCAGAGAATGTTCTAGCAGAGCTGTTTGAGGTAGACTTTGACAAGCCCATTGCCCATGCATTATGCATCCATCTGAGAGAAATACCCTACGTGACTCCAATGGTTGCAAAAGAAAATGCAATGCCTGAGGTAAACTTAATTGTGTGGTTTTATGAGTACATATATTCTACTGGGAAGGAGAGCCTTCAAGGCTGTGAAATGAGTGAAGTTGTAGGTTGAAAGGCAGAACAACCACTACTGCAAAGTATGGTGACAAAAATTATGACTAGCACTAATCTGCTCACAATTATAATCAAGGGATTTACTTTTAGATTATTTTATGTATGTATATTTATCGTGGGAGAAACAAAGCTACTTTGAAAAAAGGTAATTATTCCTTACTGTCCACAATACTCATCTGGTATTTTTCTGTAACAGTTCAATCAGAGCATGTATGTAACTTTACACAGATCAGTTGCCTATGTGGAACTAAATTTAGGAACTATTTCCTACAGATATCTGGTCACAAAAGTTAACATCTACTCTGCAAGTCCATATATTTAGATACGTTGTAGGAGGAGTGGATGAAAAGGTTTTGTTGTACTTTGTTTTATAATTTTTGAGGATTATCTAATTTTCTGCCTGATATCTACTTGTACCATTACATAAGAGTATG
The DNA here is from genome assembly GCF_021461395.2 of Schistocerca americana. NCBI lineage: Eukaryota > Metazoa > Arthropoda > Insecta > Orthoptera > Acrididae > Schistocerca > Schistocerca americana. Next base: position 369,366,474 of record NC_060120.1, on the reverse strand, counting down.
AAATTCTATTTTAAATCCTATAAAAGGCTTGATAGTGTGTTTCTTATCTATCTGGGTGCCCAGAAAATTCATATATGGAACTTCATCCATTGTATGCCATTTTACCCCTTCTCCTGGCTCATGAAAATCATTTTTATTTATTTGAAATTGCATAACACAAATTTTTGTATGATTAAGGGCTAAGTTGTTCCTCTCTGGGGGACACCACTTAGATGAAGCACTGTCTGAGTGAGTGGAGAGGCTTGCATATCCACATGAAGCTTTTGCCAGAAAGGCCTCAGCTGATGGATCAGACTAACAGTGTTCCACAATGTCCCATCTTCCCTATCCACTCCTAGTCCTTACACAATTCCCTATCCCAACCCTAGGTGTAATGCGATCCGTGCCAAGGTGCGCATGTCACATGGGAAGATGTGTCGCAAATGGAGCCTCACGGATACTGGGTGACCTCCCTGAGTAAGTAGCCTTACACTGCACAGGACTTCATGGTGTGGACCATGTAGATCCCCAAATCTCATGGGACCAATATGGACATGACTAAAGAAAATAAATTTAAAACAAACTGAGGGAGAAACTGAGATCTCAGACATCCAAACATCAGGGCCAGGACTGATGGAAGGTATTCCCACTAATGAATCAGGGTCTAGACCTGAGGTGTAAGTGGGAACTGTTACAGAGAAGTTGGACCAGATCAAGGTCAAAGCTTTGTCTGGGGCCCAGAGGAGGAAACTACTCATTGAACAGAGAAAAAAGGAAGGGAAAGAATGGCTTCCTAAAGACAAGGGGGGGGGGGGGGGGGGGGAGGGGGATTAAAGGGACTTGAACCTAAGACCCCCAAGAAAAAACTGTCTCAGCTTGAAAGGGATATGCAGTCACCCACAACATTGAAGACAGGTAACAAGAGGATAAGGGAGGAATCTAAGACTCCTTCCTCCCTGGATAAGTGAGCCCAGAAGAAAATGAGGCAAGAAATAGGTAAACAGACCTATAGTACTGCACCTCCTCATTTGGAGGTGAGGAGACTGGTAGAGGCTTGCCATTGTCCAGGTGACCAACTGTTGGTGGGATGTGACGCCAATGCACACAACCTAGTGTGGGGCAGCAAGGACTTCAACAGTAGAGGTGAGTACCTTCTTCAATTTCTTTTATCTAACAACTTGGAGGTCATAAATAGGGGCAATGAACCTACATTCAGGAATAGCAGAAGAGAAGAAGTAATTGACATAAATTTTGGTTCCATGATGATGGGCACCTATGTCAAACAATGGCATGTGGTGTTAGAGCCATCCACATCGGTCCACATGTATCTTAAATTCAAGGTTGAAATGGGAATCAGACAGACCAGGACCTATGGGAATATCAGGAAAACAGACTGGGAGACATATAAGAGGGACCTTGACTTAAGGTTATCAGAAATTAAAACCTTGGTAAGGAATCCATTAGAGTTTGAGGAAGTAGCAGAGGCTGTTACCTCTGCCATAGTGACCTCATATCAGGACAACTGCACAATCACCAAGAGGTACACAAATAGGAGTGTGCCTTGGTGGGGTAATAACTTGGAAATGCAAAGAAAACAGGTAACAAGACTGTTTAACCTTGCAAGGTGTAAAAGACAATGGGCAAAATCAAAGAAGGCATCCTGGAAGGCATTCTGTGAGGAAGTGGAGAGCACAGCTGCTCAAGCCAGACTTCACAGAATCCTCACTAGAGTTCCAACCAATCCAGGACATGTTGAAAAAGGAGGATGGGGGAATATACAAGGACAGCATACGAGACACTGGAACTGCTCCTCCAACTCACTTTCCTCAATATGCTCTGCACGGACTAGAATGTGGTCCCAGAGAGACAATGGTTCTCAGGCACTTGAAGAGAGGACTGGGAATTGGCCAAGGTGTGTGTGGACTTCAATAAAACAACATTCAAACATTCAAACCGTTCAAGTCGCCTGGTCCAGATGGAATCTTTCCAGCTCTCCTGCAACGGGCAGAAGAGAATCTCATAAGAGTCCTATGCAGGTTATTCAGGGTTAGCGTAGCAGTAGGAATCATTCCCAATGCTTGGAGGGCAGTGAAGGTTGTCCAAAGCCAGGGAGAATTGATCATACTAAGGCCAAGGATATGAGACAAATCAGACTGTCCTCTTTCATTCTCAAAACATTAAAAAAAACTGGTTAATGTATACATTGGGGAGAGGAGGCTACTTAGGACCCCTTTACATTCAAACCAACACGCATACCAACCAGGTAAACCATGCAAGACAGCTCTCCATCAACTTGTTTGGAGTGTGGAGAAAGCACTTCACTTCCAAGAAATAGCCCTCTGCACCTTCCTGGATATCGAGGGGGCCTTCAGTAACACAACCTTTGATTCCATGGTAAGGGCAGCAGAGGTGCATGACCTAGAGACCACTATATTTAGGTGGACCAGGGCCATGCTTAGCGGAAGGAAGGTGGAGGCTACCATGATGAATGAAAAGATGGTAATTAACACCATTAGAGGTTGCCCTCAAGGAGGGGTTCTGTCCCTTTTATTGTGGAATCTGATGGTGAACGAACTCATTGAGGAACTAAATTCCAGACAGTGCTTCTGCCAAGGATATGCAGATGACCTTGTGATAGTAATACTTGGCAAATTTACTGACACAGTTAGAAATATGGCACAAGGAGGATTGGACATTGTGCAAGACTGGTGCATTAAACAGGATCTGAGAGTTAATCCTAAGAAGACTGCTGTGATGCCATAGTGGAAGGTTATTTACAAATTATACATAAACCAGACTGCAGTTGTAATAATCAAAGAATATGAAAGGAAAGCAGTAAATGAAAAGGTATGTTATTCATTCTGTGCACTGAGCAAGCAATAAAGAAAAGCAAGGAGAAATTTTGGAAGAGAATTAAAGTTCAGGGAGAAGGGATAATAACTTTGAGGGTTTCTTATGACACAGCAGTTCTGTCAGAAATGGCAAAAACTTGGAAGATCAGTGTAATGGAATGGATAGTGAAGAGTAGTAATACCAAGCATTTCTGAAAAAGAAAAGAAATTTGTTAACAGTCTACACATCTTACAAAGCTCTTTGCCATGTTTTTCCATCTGTACAACCAGGATAATTTTAAAAATTTGTGACTTCCATCCATGGTTAATGCATTTGTGGCAGCATCCAAAAAAGGTAAATATTACTGGGTCAAAAGGCGTGAATTATCCCACTGTGCTGACAGCAGATGTTTAGGGTGGGGTGAGGATAAGTAGATAGGTGGGCATTCAGAATAATTGCAAGTATAAGAGAGAACCAAATGAATCTGGTAAAAGCTTTATGGTGTTTACTGCATTATAAGGGATACATATGGTGCACAAAGGGAACTCACCAATTGTTTGGAGGGGACCATTATGGCCCAAGTCCCAAGTGTAACATAGGAGAAGAGGTGAGGAATGTGCTCATGGATGAGAAGCCAGCAGCCAATAAAGTGAAGTGTCTCTGCCAAGGCCTTGACTGCTCACATCTGAGACCCCATCTAAGTCTTTCCTAGGCTTCTATTGGTTGATGATTGTGACTGATGCTTTGCCCATGTGTCCATCTGTCAGCAATCCGCACTGTGAGAACCACACTAACTGCAGCATCATGTGTTGGGACAGTGGAAAGGAAGCGAGCAATTCCTCAACAGCAGCAAACTTAATTACTGAAACCAACTCAGAGAATAAAAATTTTTAAATAATTCATCCCTGTTCCCTTCAGGCTGGTAGCCCACTGCACAATCATTCCCCCTTTTGCAGAAGCAGATTTTACAAATGTGGTGAACTACAGAATGTTCCTATGGATGTACAGTGCTATCAGAAGAACCTTATGAGCTGAGGGTGGATAGTTGTTATCACATCATAATTAACTTTTTGTTAAGGGGAATAGCGTTACAATATTTATGTTTGTTCGCTGTTTCATGGGGTCATGACGGCATAATGGGTTACTTGGGCTTCACTGAAAAATCTTGCCTTATAATTTTTGAGCAAGTCAGTCAAGGAGATGGTGAAGAAGTGCAGCAAGTTGTGGTGATGTGGTCCATTGCAGCAGTAAAGGGGATATGTGGCTGCTTATGGTAAATGTTGGCTGCCAGGTTCCTCATGCTCCATGAGCTACATGATACAGGAACTGCAATTCTCCATCTGGTGCTCATTGGGGAGGGTCCAGGGAAAGGGTATTTAAGTAGAAAAAAGCTGTCCAAGTTAGAGAGAATTCCTTCACTAAGTTTTCAAATGATTCAATTTTGCAAATTATTCCAAAAGGGGCATAATTGGGTGAAGCTTGTAACTAATACAATTTAATTAACAGTCCTCCATTCACCTAGGGGATCTTTACAATTTCTACTATAGTTATCAATGGGATATTAAAGAAAAGAACAGTTGCAATTGATGCTAAAATTTTAATCCTGGATTTTAGAGAAGTGTGGACAGTTGGCACTGTAAATGGCTATATTTATTTATTATTTCTTCAAGTTAACAGTGCCTACTGTTATTGCTTTCTAGGGAGTCAGGTTGTAATTCAGTCAAAAGCTTTTTCTAGATTAAGGAACACTCCAGTTACATACTCCTTGTTTGTCTATTAATTGTGCTGCTGCTACTGAAGTTGACTTGTTTTTCATAAAACCATTCTGATTTTCAGATATTAAATTGTGTTGACTCAGGAATGTCATTAGTCTAGTATAAATAACTTTCTCAACTACCTTAGAAAATGCAGGTAAGATTGAGATAGGGTGGTAGTTTTTAATTTTAGATTTATCACCTTTCTTGTAAATCGGGGTTACTTGTGCTATCTTTAGACTATCTGCGAAACAACCTGTTGCAATTACATCATTTAATAGACAATCAACCATAGCCTGCTGATTTTGTATTTTTTAATGACATTACTATGTTTTTGCCTTCCTTGCTATTGGTTGGGGCTAAGTATATGCTTTGTTTGATTGGAATGCCATTATATCTATGCTGAAGATTCTTAAAATGGTCATTGACAGATTTTCCAACAGAAGAAAAGTACTCATTAAAAATATTTGCAATCTGACATTGACATTTCATGATATGCCCTTTATGGTTTATAGTAAAATCACTTGTCAATCTGTCCTTACAATCCCTAAAGCTATTTATTACTTTCCAAACAGCTAGACCAGTGTTAGCAGAGTTTCTTAGCATTGTGGCTACATATTTACTTTTAGTTTCTAGCAGAAGATCTTTATAGTAATCCTGATAATTCTTAAATTCTACCTTTAGTCTATTATTATTGTCATTATTTATCATTGCATATTGGAAAAGTTTCTGTCTTGCTGTTTTTACTTCATGATTTATCCAGTTATTTTTTTTTGTATCTTTTTGCAGTCATTTACTGTAAAGGTCATTTCTGGGCATGAGACATTGAAGCAATAATAAAAGTCTGATGAAAAATCACTGAAAGTAATGCTGTTTTTTTCATCCCATTGTAAGCTTTTCAGCAAACTGTTGAAATCTTTAACAGTGTCATCATTGGTGATTCTTTTTGTCACATCTTGTTTCTCTTTTCTAATGACATGAAGATTTTCAGCTTCTATCAATACCTGTATTGCGTGGTGGTCAGAAATGGCAAGCTTCAGAAAATGCCATACATGCTTTCACCAGTCAAATTTTGAATGATCTGAATAACCGAACACCACCCATTGGGATTTTTTGTAATCTCTCAAAGGCTTTTGATTGTGTAAATCATGAAATTCTGCTACACAAGCTCAAGTATTGAGGCATGAGTGGGACAGTGCACAAATGGTTTAATTCGTACCTAACTGGAAGAGTGCAGAAAGTTGAAATAAGTAGTTCTCGTAACATGCAAAGATCAGCACATTCCTCAAACTGGGGAACTATCAAGAATGGGGTTCCACAAGGGTCAGTCTTGGGTCCTTTGTTGTTCTTATTATATATTAATGACTTGCCATTCTATATTCATGAAGAGGCAAAGTTTGTTCTCTTTGCTGATGATACAAGTATAGTAATCACACCTGAGAAACAAGAATTAACTGATGAAATTGTCAATACTGTCTTTCAGAAAATTACTAAGTGGTTCCGTGTAAACGGACTCTCACTGAATTTTGATAAGACACAGTACATACAGTTCCGTACAGTGAATGGTATGACGCCATTAATAAATATAGACCTTAATCAGAAGCATATAGCTAAGGTAGAATATTCCAAATTTTTAGGTATGTCCATTGATGAGAGATTAAATTGGAAGAAACACATTGATGATCTGCTGAAATGTTTGAGTTCAGCTACTTATGCAATAAGGGTCATTGCAAATTTTGGTGATAAACATCTTAGTAAATTAGCTTACTACGCCTATTTTCACTCATTGCTTTCATATGGCATCATATTTTGGGGTAATTCATCACTGAGGAATAAAGTATTTATTGCACAAAAGCGTGTAATCAGAATAATAGCTGGAGTCCACCCAAGATCATCCTGCAGACATTTATTTAAGGATCTAGGGATATTCACAGTAGCTTCTCAGTATATATACTCTCTTATGAAATTTGTTATTAACAGCCAAACCCAATTCAAAAGTAATAGCAGTGTGCATAACTACAATACTAGGAGAAAGGACGATCTTCACTATTCAAGATTAAATCTAACTTTGGCACAGAAAGGGGTGAATTATACTGGCACTAAAGTCCTTGGTCACTTACCAAATAGTATCAAAAGTCTGACAGATAACCAACAAGTATTTAAGAAGAAATTAAAAGAATTTCTGAATGACAACTCCTTCTACTCCATAGAGGAATTTTTAGATATAAATTAAGAAAAAAAAGAAAAAAAAAAAACAAAAATATTAAAAAAAAAAATAAAAATAAAAAAAATCAAAATAAAAAATAAAGAAAAACAAAAAAACACAAAAAAATAAAGTTGTTATATCAACTTAAGTATGTTGTTAAATTAACCTAATTATGTCATGTATTGGAAAATTCGACTCGTTCCACATCATTACGAAATATTGTATTCATGATCCATGGAACTAGTATTAATCTAATCTAATCTAATCTAATCTAATCTGATGCTCTGCATGTAAAGTGGGACATGTTAGTTATAATGTTGTCAGTGCATGATTTACACTATTGACCTCTCTAGTGGGCTCATTTATCAGAAATGTTAAGTTAAATTGAGCTAGTATTAGTATTAGTTTTTTAGATACAGAGTCACTGGACAGCAAGTCAATGTTTATATCTCCAGTTAGTATTATGTTAACCCAGCCATTTTTATTGCAGTGTTTACTGTCAATGTCAACAAGCAGGGGATTAAGAACATCAAAGAAACAACCTAGGCTACCAGATGGAGGTCTGTATAGGCCTATAATAATTAAGTTCTCTTTCCCCCACTTATAATTAATTGCTGCTAGTTCTATTACACCCTCAATGCTGAAAGCACTTACATCTACTACACTATAATTACTACCACTGGCTGCAAAGATAGCTACCCCACCACCATGTTTCTCTTTTCTACTGAGGGCAGAGCAAAATATCATGGAGAGTGGCTTACACACACTAATTAGCTTATCTGTGTACCAGTGATCACTTATAACTAAAACATCAGGGTTATCAATTGCTCCAGTGGTATCCAACTCATTGTGCTTATTGCCAAGACTTTGATAGTTCTGCTGAATTAATTTGAAAGTGAGTTTGGATTGTTGAACACTTGATGGATGTATCACCCTACCAGACTGGTTGTTTTTAAGAGTACAAGGGTTCCGCTGTATGATATTAGGGCTAAGTTTCTCCTGCTGGACCATACAGGGAGGTTTAGAGCTACCAGGCTGTCCAGCAGGTTTTACAAGTTTCCCTGGCTTGTCAGCTGTAGCTCTTTGTGTGGCAAGTCCTGTTTGGGTGGGTTGTGCCATTCCATAGCAATGCACTTATTTACACTGCTTTGTGTGATTTTTCATCTTGTGAGGGTACTGGTGTGTAGTATCTGTAAGTGGTTGTTCTTTGGAGGGCGACAGTGCCCAGTGGTGCAGAGAGTCACAAGCAGAGGCAGGGTACTGGTGTGTAGTACCTGTAAATGGTTGTTCTTTGGAGGGCGACAATGCCCAGTGGCGCAGAGAGTCACAAGCAGAGGCAGTTGTTGAGAGGCTGTGGAAGGTGTAGACTGCGTGAGCCAAAGGCAGTTGCGTAGTGCAGGATCTATCTCTATGTTTAATAGTAGTGGCACACAGATTGGATAATAGTGTGTTTATGTTTGTGCAGTGTGATGAATGAAATAAATTAAATTTTACCAGTTCTTAATGCGTCTCATCAGTTAGTACCACACCATTGCATTTATCAATGGACAAAGTCTCGATATACATGGTCAACTACAACAAGAGGATTGTAACATAAGAATCATCAATTAACCCATATAATCTCCAAAGACGAAGGGAGCCTATATTTGGCGATGTGTGTGTCAGACATCGATTCCTTCGCAATCTTCGGATTGTCGGAGAAGATGGCACAACAAACGGTGAGTGAAGCAGCTAATTGCGACCATGGTGCTTTGTTTCTAATTGTTTTCCACGTTGCACAGGAGAAATTAGGAAAGGACCTCTTAACTATGTTAGATATGGTGATATTAATAATATGGTCTTTTAAATTAAGTGTTGGAACTAATTATTAATGGACAGTGGTTTTTGTGAACATTGTGAAGTTATTAATGAGGAGGGACAAGTTAATGCTTTAGTCAATGTAGAATGGGAGTTTGGACTTGAGAATACCACACTTAACGTAATGGAAGATAGTGGTGTAGTTGGTTTCAATTCAATGACGGCAGGGTACTGGTGTGTAGTACCTATAAGTGGTTGTTCTTTGGAGGACGACAATGCCCAGTGGTGCAGAGATTCGCAAGCAGAGGCAGTTGTTGAGAGGCTGTGGAAGGTGTAGGCTGCGTGAGCCAAAGGCGGTTGCGTAGCGAAGGATTTATCTCTATGTTAGTAGTAGTAACACACAGTTTGAATAATAGTGTGTTTATATTTGTGCAGTGTGATAAAGGAAATAACTTAAATTTTACCAGTTCTTAATGCATCTCCATCAGTTAGTACCACACCATTGCATTTAACAACGAATGAAGTCTCGATATACACAGTCAACTACAACAAGAGGATTGTGGTATAATAATCATAAATTAAACCGTATAATCTTGAAGGAGACAGGAGCTTATAGTCTGATTTCATCAATAATTAATTTACTCACAATCTTTTTACCTCTCTTGTTCACGTGCATACTATGAGTTGTGTGCAGGTTTCTATCTAGGTTACTGAGGTTTACCAAAGACACATTGCGAAATTTGTTACATCTCGTTTTAAGCCTAACATTTGTTTTCTGCACTTCCAAGTTCACAATAGACTGGTCCATTAGATCATGTCTCTATGGAATGTTAACGACAATTACTTTAGTGTCAGTCAACTTACGAGTGTTGCTTTCATGTGCCTGATAGCGTCATTTGCTTCATTTTTAGCCACATTATTTGTACCACCAATGATAACAACATAATCATTTACTGAGAACAATTCACTATCTTGCACACATGGCTTCACTACAGCAGAAAGAGGTGCACCAGGTTGAATGTGAGCCACAGCTGTGAAGTAGTCTTGGATATTCGCAATGTTTTGAGCTATTTCGCGACCATGACTGTCTCCGTATTTAAGAATTTGGCCCTTCTTGTACGTCTCGCTTCTTCTACTGCTGGTTTGGAACAATTTCTTGCATACACTTTTGTGGATTACACTGTCATGCATTTCATTGTCGTTACATTGAACATTTTGTTTATGTTCACTCACTAGGTTAGCATTAATACATAGGTTCGGAACTTGACGTTTTTTGAAATTATCACTGGGAATTTTTTTACAGTTTAAACAGTTGTTTTTAGTTTGCATGGGTTTCAATACTGCAACTTCTGCTATCAGAATTTCGTCAAGATTCTGACCTGTTTTGAGATACGATAGTCGGAAAGCATTCCTTGGTTTTTGATTTAGGCCTATTAAGGAGATGGGACCTGGATACACTGAAAGAACCAGAGGTTGTACAGAGATTCAGGGAGAGCATAAGGGAACAATTGACAGGAATGGGGGAAAGAAATACAGTAGAAGAAGAATGGATAGCTTTGAGGGATGAAATAGTGAGGTAGCAGAGGATCAAGTAGGTAAAAAGACGAGGACTAATAGAAATCCTTGCATAACAGAAGAGATATTGAATTTAATTGATGAAAGGAGAAAATATAAAAATGCAGTAAATGAAGCAGGCAAAAAGGAATACAAATGTCTCAAAAATGAGATCGACAGGAAGTGCAAAATGGCTAAGCAGGGATCGCTAGAGGACAAATGTAAGGATGTAGAGGCTTATCTCACTAGGGGGATGATAGATACTACCTACAGGAAAATTAAAGAGACCTTTGGAGAAAGGAGAGCCAATTGCATGAATATCAAGAGCTTTGATGTGATTCTTGAGTTTCTCCCGGCGTATTTGATAGTCAAAATATCCACGGGTGTGCTGCCGGTCTACAGTGTCCAACGGGCACAATATTTCGGCGATCATACATGTTGCCATCATCAGGTGAACTGACGGACTGAGCTCCTGTGAACGTGCCGGCACGGAGATCCGTACGCTATGGCTGCTCAGAGGGAACTGGGTTCGGTCGCGGCGGCGGCCGATTTAAATACCCTCCGCCCGCGGCGCGCTCCCTCCGCCGTCCGCGCCCCGCGCCATGGTCGCGCGGTGGAACAGATTGCGACGGCATCTGAGATGACGTCGGAGTGATGGCTCTGTCCGCCGTGGTCGTCACAACCATACGTTTGCTCGATTTACTCTTGATTAACCCGATCGCTGGCTCCCAAGCCTTGCTAAGATTATAGCCACAGTCACGGTTTATGAGGTCGTCATTGATGCGAATTTCGATGGCCTCTCTAACAACGCTGTCCCAATATCTCGACGTCTGTACCAGAATCCTCGTGTGGTCATATTCCATGGCGTGATTTTCCGACAAACAATGTTCAGTGACCGCCGACTTGCTCGGATACATCAGACGAGTGTGCCTCTGGTGTTCACGGCATCGATCCTCGACGGTACGCATCGTCTGACCAATATACGACTTGCCACATTGACACGGAATCTGGTACACGCCGGCCTTCCTCAAACCGAGGTCATCTTTGGCGCTCCCCACTAGTGCACGAGTTTTATTTGGAGGACAAAACACAGTTCCGACCCGGTGTTTCTTCAGAATGCGAGCGATTTTCCCCGAGAGTGCGCCTGTGTATGGAATAAATGCAGTGCCTACCTCCTCCCTCGTGACTTCATCCATCTCAAGGGGTTGTGCTGCAGTGGTTGGGCGGAGAGCACGTTGAATCTGCCACTCTGAGTACCCATTTTTTCGAAATACAGTTCTCAGATGTTCCAATTCCTGGGGTAGACTCTCTGCGTCAGAGATAGTGCGCGCCCTATGTACTAGAGTTTTAAGTACCCCATTCCTCTGTGAAGGGTGGTGGCAGCTGTCTGCATGCAAATACAGATCAGTGTGCGTAGTCTTCCGATACACCCCATGGCCTAGGGTGCCGTCAGCCCTTCTCTTGACCAAGACGTCAAGGAAAGGTAATTTACCCTCCGTTTCAGTCTCCATAGTGAATTTGATGTTGGGGTGTATGGAGTTTAGATGTGTAAGGAAGTCACGGAGTTTATCCATACCATGTGGCCAGATGACGAACGTGTCGTCCACGTAACGGAAAAAGCAAGTAGGTTTCCATACGGATGATGACAGGGCTTCCTCCTCGAAGTTCTCCATGTACAAATTCGCTACCACCGGTGAAAGTGGGCTACCCATGGCTACTCCCTCCGTTTGTTCGTAGTATTCTCCATTAAAAAGAAAATACGTGGAAGTCAAGACATGCCTAAAAAGTTCAGTGGTCCGCGGGGCGCGGACGGCGGAGGGAGCGCGCCGCGGGCGGAGGGTATTTAAATCAGCCGCCGCCGCGACCGAACCCAGTTCCCTCTGAGCAGCCATAGCGTACGGATCTCCGTGCCGGCACGTTCACAGGAGCTCAGTCCGTCAGTTCACCTGATGATGGCGACATGTATGATCGCCGAAATATTGTGCCCGTTGGACACTGTAGACCGGCAGCACACCCGTGGATATTTTGACTATCAAGAGCTTTGACGGAAACCCAGTTCTAAGCAAAGAAGGGAAAGCAGAAAGGTGGAAGGAGTATATAGAGGCTCTATACAAGGGCGATGTACTTGAGGACAATATTATGGAAATGGAAGAGGATGTAGATGAAGATGAAATGGGAGATATGATACTGTGTGAAGAGTTTGACAGAGCACTGAAAGACCTAAGTTGAAACAAGGCCCCGGGAATAGGCAACATTCCATTAGAACTACTGACAGCCTTGGGAGAGCGAGTCCTGAAAAAACTCAACCATCTGGTGAGCAAGATGTATGAGACAGGTAAAATACCCTCGGACTTGAAGAAGAATATAATAATTCCAATCCCAAAGAAGGCAGATGTTGACAGATGTGAAAATTACCAAACTATCAGTTTAATAAGTCACAGCTGCAAAATACTAACGTGAATTCTTTGCAGATGAATGGAAAAACTGATAGAAGCTGAGTTCAGGGAAGATCTGTTTGGATTCCGTAGAAATGTTGGAATGTGTGAGGCATACTGACACTATGACTTATCTTAGAAGAAGGATTAAGGAAAGGTAAACCTACTTTTATAGGATTTGTAGACTTAGAGAAAGCTTTTGACAATGTTGATTGGAATACTCTCTTTCAAATTCTGAAGGTGGCAGGGGTAAAATACAGGGAGCAAAAGGCTATTTACAATTTGTACAGAAACCAGATGGCAGTTATAAGAGTCGAGGTGTATGAAAGGGAAGCAGTGGTTGGGGAGGGAGTGAGACAGGGTTGTTGCCTATCCCCAATGTCATTCAATCTGTATATTGAGCAAGCAATAAAGGAAACAAAAGAAAAGTTCAGAGTAGTTATTAAAATCCATGGAGAAGAAATAAAAACTTTGAGGTTCGCTGATGACATTGTAATTCTGTCAGAGACAGCAAAGAACTTGGAAGAGCAGTTTAACGGAATGGACAGTATCTTGAAAGGAGGGTATAAGATGAACATCAACAAAAGCAAAACGAGGATAATGGAATGTAGTCGAATTAAATCGTGTGATGCTGAGGGTATAAGATTAGGAAATGAGACGCTTAAAGTAGTACATGAGTTTTACTATTTGGGGAGCAAAATAACTGATGATGGTTGAAGTAGAGAGGATATAAAATGTAGACTGGCAATGGCAAGGAAAGCGTTGCTGGAGAAGAAAAATTTGTTAACATCGAGTATAGATTTAAATGTCATGAAGTTATGTCTGAAAGTATTTGTGTGGAGTGTAGCCATGTATGGAAGTGAAACGTGGACGATAAATAGTTTAGACAAGATGAGAATAGAAGCTTTCGAAATGTGGTGCTACAGAAGAATGCTGGAGATTAGATGGGTAGATCACATAACTAATGAGGAGGTATTGAATAGAATTGGGAAGAAGAGGAGCTTGTGGCACAACTTGACTAGAAGAAGGGATCGGTTGGTAGGACATGTTCTGAGACATCGAGGGATCACCAATTTAGTATTGGAGGGGAGCGTGGAGGGTAAAAATCATAGAGGGAGACCAAGAGATGAATACACTAAGCAGATTCAGAAGGATGTAGGCTGCAGTAGGTACTGAGACATGAAGAAGCTTGCACAGGATAGAGTAGCATGGAGAGCTGCATCAAACGAGTCTCAGGACTGAAGACCACAACAACAACAATGATAGTGGTTATAGGAATGGTGGAAATTCCCAGGATGACGCAGTACCAGATGATCAAGGGAGAGAGAGGAATGACAGATCAGGCAACAGAAGGGGTAGGAATAACAGTGGGAGATACCACAATTTAAACTGACTTCTGCTCTGGTCGGGGTCCGAATTAGATCAAGAGATTCAGCAAGGCCAAGATTTAGACAATTCAAACCAAGTGTAAGCTATGAACATGGATATAGGGCTAGTGAAGACATTAGGGTACCAAATATACAGGTAGATAATGCAGAAATGGTTTCCAAAGAACAGGAACCCTCAGATGTAATAGAAACTAACGTAGAAAGCACGGATAATTCAGGGGTTGATCAGTACGAGGATATAAATTTGAAACATAACAGTCTAATTGAAACCTATTTAAACACGTAAGTTTTAACCATAAACAGCAATTTCTGACATAGGGGTGTATGGAAATATGTACTTGTGAAAAAGGTACAAAGAAAATAATTACAGAATCTTAATTACACTAATGTGTAAAAGTCCGTTAATTGGCAGGAACCTTTTATACAATATGAAACTTCTGTAATTAGTAAATATAACAAGTGTATTGTTAACAATTGATACCAAAGTATTTATACATGCTTCAATTAATATAGAGACTAGAATTCACTCATGTGTTTAATATGTAAGAGCCAAGGTAATCACTGAAATGTATCATTTGTTTTAGGATGAGAGTTTTAATTGTTAATTAATAAAAGACTATTTCTAAATAATGCTGAGGATTGTTCGGGATTGTTAAGAAAGTATAAATAATTACAGCCATGTTGGCAATGTATGTCAGTACTTTGAGTGTATTTAGACAGGAAGCATGTAGCTTGTTGACCTTGATTTATTTCATTATTGTAAGTGTGTTACAACTTATTTCAAATTTGTCAAGATGCCTTTATTTAGTTTGAGATTGTAATAAATTTTTAGCTGAAACACAATATGAGATTGAATTTTTAACTTTCTGAAGTTGGAATTTTTACAGTGACTAAGAATTTGGGACTTCTGCTGCAACAGATTGCCAGATCTGATGAGTAAAATCAACCCATAGAATGTTATAAGTTGTAATAGGTCACACTGTGAAAAACCATTCAAGTGTTTGGCCTTATGGTCTGAAAAGGAAAACAGGGAACAGTTGGTTAGCCAGGCATTAGGAGGAGAGGACAATGACGTCAAGGATGGTTTGGATAGTTAACTGTTTCCCCAAGCCTGTCTATTGTTATTGCCTTCGTCATCATTCGGATGACTGTTAAATGACTGGTTTCCATTCACAGGTTTACCATTGTGGTATCGCCCATTAGAACAATTCCCACAATTATCCAACCATTTTGTCTATTATTGTTCTTTTCCTTATAATCGTAACTATTTCCATTGTTACTTTTCAACTTTAAGTCTTCCTGAATTAAATCTATTGAATCCAAGACAGACAAGAAGTTATCCAAATCATTGTCTGGAACATGAATCAGTTTCTCTCTAATATTTGGCAGAAGTCTGGCCTTTAATAGCCTGATCACATCATGGTTTGAAATCAGTTCATCCCAATATCGCGTTTTGTTGATGTACTTTTCGAAATACTTTCTTAGGCTTCCTTGTTTAGGGCTATATGTTTCGCACATAGTAGGAGATGCTGCTCTATGGGTGACAGATGCAGCTGAAACCAGCTACACCTGTGAACAATTTGAGAAGGCATTTCTAAATAAATACTGGTCACATTGGATTCCTCCACAGCCTCATCAATTTGCTGTGTGTTGTTCATTTCGTGGGTGTCAGGAATACGACTATCCATCATTTCCTTGAACAGTGTCCAATTCGCGCACTTGTAGTTCAGTATCCTGTGTGGTTCAATGTCCTGCAGTGTTTCTTCCATGTGCAGTATTACAGGTATGTGGTCTGAGTCCAGATCATTTTCAACCGTAAGGTTGAGTGTGCATGTGATGCCCTTTATGAGGGCTATGTCTAACATGTCTGGCCTGTGTCGGGGCTGTGTAGGTATGAACATGGGAACGTCTGGCCCAAGTATAATGTAGTTTCGGCCTAGTGAGTGTTCATGTAGTTTCTTGCCATTGGAGGTTCATATTCATGAGTTCCAATTGGGGTGCCTTGCGTTTAGGTCTCCAGTGGTGATTACCTGTGGTGCTATGTTGAGTACTGTGCTGATATCATGTGTTACTATGTTTTTAAGAGGATTGTACATTGATACCAGTGCAGTGTTGGCTCCATTGAAGTTGAGCCTGATGACGGTAGCCTCTAGTCTTTCAAGCGCAGGGAGCTCGATGTTCATGTATTCTATGTCTCTGTGTATGATGATTGCTGTGCCACCTCCCCTCCTGCCATCCGCTCGGTCGGTATGATAAATGCAATACCCTGGGATGTTTAGTTGTTTACAAGGCGTAAGCAGTGTTTCGTTCACAAGAGTGATTCAGATACCCTTTCACTCCATGAACATGGCCATTTTGGCTTTTTTGTTTGCGATCCCATTGGCATTCCAAAACAGGATCTGAGAGTTTGTGTTACCATCTGTGTTTTGGGGCTGGTGTGGTGTATTATCCATGTAGTAGTGTAAAACATGGCGTGACAGTGGCTTGGAAGCTAGTCCAGTTGAGCGTGCTCTACATGAACTGGGTGAAGAGTTGTGTGACACACCCCACAATCTTTGCGATTATTTCAGCGGTCATGAGTCCAGGGAATAATGTCTCCATTATTCTCCGGAATGTTCACGTACTGCTGGGCGTGTCATACTGTGTGTTGTTGGTCATGTTAGTGGCCGCTGGTGCTTGTGTTGGTATCTGGCGAGGGCTGGCTTGTATATCAGCTGTTCATGTGACAGTTGTGGGCGCCTGTGTATTTACTATGGTGAGTGGGTGTGTTGTGTAGGTTGTCAAGTTGATGTCCAGAATGTGTTCGTGAGGACTAGTGTCCTGTTGCCTGTGTATTTGTTGTGGTGTGGTCGTGTTCCTCCTGTTTCAATGTTTCTCCTTCTCCTCCTCTGATGCTGTGTTTGTCCCTGTATTATTGCATTTTCTTTTGCCTGTGGTGGGCTGCAGTCCATGATCACAGGGGGTAGGGTGGTGTAGCTACTGATGTCATGTGGTGTACCCAATGCGGGTGTGGTGTTAGGTGTTGTGTTTGTCTGTTGTGTGTCTGTTGCTGGGGATGTTTATTGTGCATGTCCTGGGCTCTGGGGCTCCTCTAACCATCGTGCACTGCTGAGGCTGCCAGCAACCACTCCAGTTAAGGATATTCCACTTCTTACTGGATGCAGGGGCGGTTTCGGAACTGGGATGGCGGTAGGCTTGGCATGTTTAGCTATTTTGCGCCTCAGAACTTCTTTGTATGCAATGCACCCCATGTAGTTTGCCTGATGGGCAGCACCACAGTTGGCACACTTGTGAGGTGCTGTGTTGGGGAGTTTGCACTCCTGGGTCGTGTGACCACCAGCGCATCTGCATCTGCGAGACCGCATCAGATATCCACGTGCGCAAAGTGCTGGCAGTTGTGGCATTGTTGGGGGCTGCATGGCATGTTGTATATCTCTACACTGATGACCATATGAAGAAACAATTTTAACTTCAACAGGTCATGGGACTTGGCCCTGTCGACCAATTCTGCCATGTAGTTGTGTGATGGTCTCACTGTGCCGAACTCTGTCATTCAGTTTACCCGAATGCACTCCCATCCGAGAGTGGTGAGTTCTTCATGTACTGTCTTGATTGGGGTTCATGAATCTATTCCCTTGATCATGTACTGCTGTGTCTTTTCAAGGACTGCTCTGTACGTGAAATGTTCTACCTTCCTTTCTTTAATAAATTCGAGCAGATTCGAGTAGTCTATTTTGTTTGCCATGCACAGTGCGACCGTGGTCCCCAGTGAGTTTTGAGTAGAATGTTGTGGGGTTGTGCTTTTTACTAAATTCATTGTTTAGGAGACTAAGGTCTCCATAGTTGTGTATGATGACTGGTGGGAAGCCAGTCACAGATTTGTTTGGTTTCTGCATAGCTCCTTGTGAGTTTGTGAGTGCTGTAGTCGCAGGGTTGTTCGTGTTTGTCCCTGTGTTGCCATTGTTGTTAATTTGCGGTGTTGTTGGAGTTGGCAACAGCACTCAGCAGTTGCCTTGTGAGTTTGTGGGCTCACTTCTTTGTGTGTTGGTGGCTGTTTGCATCGTAGACCGACCTGCTGCCACGGTCCATCTTCTGTGTTGGTTGTGTCCTCCGTCGGCTCTGGCCCTGATTCTACCGGTGCCTGGACCGCCAGAGGAGAAAGAGGGGGCATATCTTTCGAATTTTCAGCAGATGCTTGTGTGTGTGGGGTGAGTGTTGCTGTTTGCAAGTGTTCACTGTCCATCAACAGTGTGATCAACTGTTGCTGTTCTGCAATCTGCTTGCCCTTCGAGGCAACTGCCTCTTGGAAGGTGGACAGTGGGACAGAAATGCTGGCAGGAGTAGCCGGCATTACCACCTCCTGTGCTGCAGCTTTGCTGCGGGTTTATGGTGGGGAAGTGCAGGAAAGATCAGACATCTTTGCTGCTTAGAGGAATTTTATTTGGATAGGGAGGGATGTACGACAATTTTGCTCTTTTACAAAATGCCAATCTTTGTTTTCAGAAAAAGTGCAGTGTATTATATCCCTATGGAAGAGGGAGTCCCTATGACATATCTGTGTGATGTGCAATGCGCAGCACAAGAGAGCGTGGATGGAAGAGAGCGGCCTACAGTGCACAGGGTTATCCGACGTGAAGAGGCCCCTGATATTCCATGTCCCAATTTATAGAATGTTACCTGTATTTTGTTACTGCTCAATAGAGAGATTATGATGACACTTTTTCAATTAAAGGCCACATGTCCCTATGAATAAGAACAGATTTTGATCATGGTGGTGTTTTAATCTTTGTTGAAGATACAAACAATTTGGCATGTGAGTCAGTTATTTATGTACAGAACCAGTTTTTGAAGGTCAGTGATATTGGTACCATGCCAGGAACTAATAGCTGTATTAGATTACCATTCCTGTAGTAATAAAGAATAATTACTTATACAAAATCTTGAAAAATTGATGTTAAAGCTCTTAACGTATAAACACTGCAAAACTCTGATATTTGGTGATATTAACATAGACATAAATTGTAAATTACAAACGTGAAGCATATATTAGACACATTAAGAATGCTACATTTGTACTTTAAATGACAAACCCACAAGGCTCATAGCATGCTTTCATAATATAATTAGCAACTGTCAGTTAAACAAAACTGAATAAAGTACTGTAAATCTAGAAGTTTCAGATCATACGGGACTGTTGCTTTGTCAGCCTCTGCAAAATAAAACAGACTGTTCTTCAACTGAACCAAGGAGGGTAATCAGACCAACCAATGAATCAGTTAAGAACCAATTTAAACCACAATGAATTGCATACACTGTTGAGTCCCATAGTGCTCAGAGCCGTTTGAACCATTGCATACACTACTCACTAATAATATGTTTGTCATGAATCAGGAGAAAGAAAATTGGTGTTCTACGGATCGGAGCGTGGAATGTCAGATCCCTTAATCGAGCAGGTAGGTTAGAAAATTTAAAAAGGGAAATGGATAGGTTAAAGTTAGATGTAGTGGGAATTAGTGAAGTTCGGTGGCAGGAGGAACAAGACTTTTGGTCAGGTGAATACAGGGTTATAAATACAAAATCAAATAGAAGTAATGCAGGAGTAGGTTTAATAATGAATAAAAAAATAGGAGTGTGGGTAAGCTACTACAAACAGCATAGTGAACACATTTTTGTGGCCAAGATAGACACAAAGCCCACGCCTACTACAGTAGTACAAGTTTATATGCCAACTAGCTCTGCAGATGATGAAGAAATTGATGAAATGTATGATGATATAAAACAAATTATTCAGGTAGTGAAGGCAGACGAAAATTTAATAGTCATGGGTGACTGGAATTCGAGTGTAGAAAAAGGGAGAGAAGGAAACATAGTAGGTGAATATGGATTGGGGCTAAGAAATGAAAGAGGAAGCCGTCTGGTAGAACTTTGCAGAGAGCATAACTTAATCATAACTAACACGTGGTTCAAGAATCATAAAAGAAGGTTGTATACATGGAAGAATCCCAGAGGTACTAAAAGGTATCAGATAGATTATATAATGGTAAGACAGAGATTTAGGAACCAAGTTTTAAATTGTAAGACATTTCCAGGGGCAGATGTGGACTCTGACCACAATCTATTGGTTATGAACTGTAGATTAAAATTGAAGAAACTGCAAAAAGGTGGGAATTTAAGGAGATGGGACCCAGATAAACTGACTAAACCAGAGGTTGTACAGAGTTTCAGGGAGAGCATAAGGCAACAATTGACAGGAATGGGGGAAAGAAATACAATAGAAGAAGAATGAGTGGCTTTGAGGGATGAAATAGTGAAGGCAGCAGAGGATCAAATAGGTAAAAAGACGAGGGATAGTAGAAACCCTCGGGTAACAGAAGAAATATTGAATTTAATTGATGAGAGGAGAAAATATAAAAATGCAATAAATGAAGCAGGCAAAAAGGAATACAAAAGTCTCAAAAATGAGATCGACAGGAAGTGCAAAATGGCTAAGCAGGGATCGCTAGAGGACAAATGTAAGGATGTAGAGGTTTATCTCGCTGGGGGTAAGATAGATACTGCCTACAGGAAAATTAAAGAGACCTTTGGAGAAAAGAGAACCACTTGTATGAATATCAAGAGCTCAGATGGAAACCCAGTTCTAAGCAAAGAAGGGAAAGCAGAAAGATGGAATGAGTATATAGAGGTTCTATACAAGGGCGATGTACTTGAGGACAATATTATAGAAATGGAAGAGAATGTAGATGAAGATGAAATTGGAGATACGATACTGCGTGAAGAGTTTGACAGAGCACTGAAAGACCTGAGCCGAAACAAGGCCCCGGGAGTAGACACCATTCCATTAGAACTACTGACGGCCTTGGGAGAGCCAGTCCTGAAAAAACTCTACCATCTGGTGAGGAAGATGTATGAGACAGGCGATGTACCCTCAGACTTCAAGAAGAATATAATAATTCCAATCCCAAAGAAAGCAGGTGTTGACAGATGTGAAAATTACCAAACTATCAGTTTAATAAGTCACAGCTGCAAAATACTAAGATGAATTCTTTACAGACGAATGGAAAAACTGGTAGAAGCCGACATCGGGGAAGATCAGTTTGGATTCCGTAGAAATACTGGAACACGTGAGGCAATACTGACCTTACGACTTATCTTAGAAGAAAGATTAAGGAAAGGCAAACCTACGTTTCTAGGATTTGTAGACTTAGAGAAAGCTTTTGACAATGTTGACTGGAATACTCTCTTCCAAATTCTAAAGGTGGCAGGGGTAAAATACAGGGAGCGAAAGGCTATTTACAATTTGTACAGAAACCAGATGGCAGTTATAAGTGTCAAGGGACATGAAAGGGAAGCAGTGGTTGGGAAGGGAGTGAGACAGGGTTGTAGCCTTTCCCCGACGTTATTCAATCTGTATATTGAGCAAGCAGTAAAGGAAACAAAAGAAAAATTTGGAGTAGGTATTAAAATCCATGGAGAAGAAATAAAAACTCTGAGGTTCGCCGATGACATTGTAATTCTGTCAGAGACAGCAAAGGACTTGGAAGAGCCATTGAACGGAATGGACATTGTCTTGAAAGGTGGATATATGATGAACATCAACAAAAGCAAAACGAGGATAATGGAATGTAGTCGTATTAAGTCAGGTGATGCTGAGGGAATTATATTAGGAAATGAGAAACTTAAAGTAGTAAAGGAGTTTTGCTATTTGGGGAGCAAAATAACTGATGATGTTCGAAGTAGAGAAGATATAAAATGTAGACTGGCAATGGCAAGGAAAGCATTTCTGAAGAAGAGAAATTTGTTAACATCGAGTATAGATTTAAGTGTCAGGAAGTCGTTTCTGAAAGTGAAACGTGGACGATAAATAGTTTGGACAAGAAGAGAATAGAAGCATTCGAAATGTGGTGCTACAGAAGAATGCTGAAGATTAGATGGGTAGATCACATAACTAATAAGGAGGTATTGAATAGAATTGGGGAGAAGAGGAGTTTGTGGCACAACTCGACGAGAAGAAGGGACCGGTTGGTAGGACATGTTCTGAGGCATCAAGGGATCACAAATTTAGCATTGCAGGGCAGCGTGGAGGGTAAAAATTGCAGAGGGAGACCAAGAGATGAATACACTAAGCAGATTCAGAAGGATGTAGGTTGCAGTATGTACTGGGAGATGAAGAAACTTGCACAGGATAGGGTATCATGGAGAGCTGCATCAAACCAGTCTCAGGACTTAAGACCACAACAACAACAACACATGAATCAACACATATTTTTTTTTAGAATTATTAGTAGAAAATCTTGACACATATTGTCTCAAATAACACAAGAAACACAAAGCAGAACCAATGCAATAAACCTCAAGAAGAGAGAAATCGGTACACTATACACCAGTGCATTTTTAGGGGGGAAATTCAATTCAATTCAATTTATTGGCGTCCTTGTAGTACACCATCAAAATGACATAGGACTTGTCAATAAACGTTACAATTTAAAATACATGTACATAAAAATTTATAATTGAATTTACTTGTCACTTAGACATTACAATTTTAATAGAACTATAAGAACATTAACATAAAAATATAAAGTAGGATAACAATGTACAAAAAAAAAAAAAGCTAGTGAATCTCACATCAAAGATTATTTCCATTCTTACATTAACACTGTTTCACACTTTCATAGAAACAGAACGTATTTAAATGTGAGTAATTACACATATTTATTATGTCAGGGTAATATTAACTGCGCTTTTATTGTCAATGATTCAGAAGCTCTTCAATACTGTAAAAACTATTGCTCGATAACATGTTTTTTAATTCTCTTTTAAATATGTGCAGTTTTGGTATTGTTTTTAGTTCTTTGGGGAGAGCACTGTAGAGGATTTTGGGTTGGTATAGTACACTTTTGTGATACATAGCTGTTTTATGAATTTCTCTGTGGAAATCATTTCTATTCCTTGTTTCATAGTTGTGAAATTCTCTGTTTAATGTAGAAAATTCCTCATGTTCTTTTAAGAAACATATGCTTTCATATATGTATAAGGATGGTAGTGTCATGATTTTTAATTCTTTCAAAGCATGCCTACAAGAGTCTCTACATCCTATACCTTTTATTATTCTGACTGCCTTCTTTTGTAGTCTAAATGAATGTTTTGTTAGACTGTTGTTCACCCAAAACTATACACCATATCTTAATAAACTGTGCATGAATGAGAAATAAACACATAACACTGTTTTAATATTACATGAGCTTTTAAGCATTCTAAGTATATAACATATATCTAAAAACAAAGATGATGTGACTTACCAAACGAAAGCGCTGGCAGCTCGATAGACACACAAACAAACACAAACATACACACAAAATTCAAGCTTTCGCAACAAACTGTTGCCTCATCAGGAAAAAGGGAAGGAGAGGGAAAGACGAAAGGATGTGGGTTTTAAGGAAGAGGGTAAGGAGTCATTCAAATCCCGGGAGTGGAAAGACTTACCTTGGGGGAAAAAAGGATGGGTACACACTTGCACACACCCACATATCCATCCACACATATACAGACACAAGCAGACATATTTAAAGACTTGTATCATCAGTATATAACATGTTTGACTTAATTTTTTGTTCAATGATATTACATGCTTTTCCCATCTTAAGTGTTCATCAAACCATACTCCCAAGAATTTAGTGTATGATGCTTGTTCAATCTTACACTTACCCATTTCTACTGTAAGGCTAGTTTTTATTTTATTTGTAATATGTC
The DNA here is from genome assembly GCF_021461395.2 of Schistocerca americana. Classification (NCBI taxonomy): domain Eukaryota; kingdom Metazoa; phylum Arthropoda; class Insecta; order Orthoptera; family Acrididae; genus Schistocerca; species Schistocerca americana. The sequence continues at coordinate 369,342,779 of NC_060120.1, read as the reverse complement.
TGAAGTTGATCCACCATGTTTTTTTGGCATTCACAATGAGTCTGTTTTCATTAAACCATCTGTCTGCTTCATCTGTTGCTAATGTGACTTTTTCCTGTAAGTCAGCTTCACTATTTGTTTTAACAGACAAACTTGTATCATCAGCAAACAGTACTGCCTCTGCTTCAGATAGTTGACTTGGTAGGTCATTGATAAATATTAAAAACAGCAATGGCCCTAATACAGATCCCTGGGGTACTCCGTACAAAACTCTCTCGAATCTTGATGAATATGTCCTATCTGCATGGCTTATCTCCACCTTCTGATACCTGTCCGACAGATATGATTCAAACCATTTGTGGGCAACTCCACGTATCCCATAAGCATATAACTTCCTAAGCAGTAACTTATGGTCGATGACATCAAAGGCCTTTGATAAGTCTAAAAACAATCCACAATTTAATTCCTTTCTATTTATGGAATTTAGAACAAGTTGCAAAAAATTGAAGATAGCTGTTTCAGTTGATTTATTTTTACGGAAACCATTTTGCACATTAACCAATATTCTATTCTTAATAAGAAATTTGTATAGTGTATAATACATTATCCTTTCTATTATTTTTGAGAAACCTGACAACATTGATAAAGTCCTAAAGTTACTAACATCATATTTATCACTGTTACACTGTGACAAACTGCATCAGAGCCAAACTGAGAAGGAAGTTTACACAGCAGCAAGAATGCTTTACAGGTCAGATATTGTAGCAGCCAAGAGGAAAGCCAGTGACAACTATATACTCAACTTTACAAACAAGTGTAAAGTATAAGACAATTATTAAAATAGAAATAAATTCCGAAAAGAGGCATAAAAGCATTTAAATCCAACAAAACATACTACATACACATTTTATCTTTTATGGCTCAAATAAAAATCTCATTGATGATGTTAATAAAGCTGAAGACCAGCTCTAGGTAGTAAGTCACCTGACAGATTCTGATAGTCTAGTGAATGTTATGGATAAGCTAACAATACAAAGTCCAGGATGGAATATCAACAATGTTATGAAAAGAATTGATTACCAACCTTTCAGCAGAGGAATTGACAGCCATACACAACCTCAAAACAGATACTGACCTCATCAATCTACCTGCAGACAAAGGTTCCACTTCCGTTGTTATGAATCGCAGTGACTATTAGACAGAAGGCCTCCTACATCTAGAAACTGCACCAAAGTCATCCCATCCCATCTAGAGGAAACCTTCTTAGACTCCTAAAACACATGACTTGACTCAGGTTCATTGAGGATATCTTCATGATTGGTACTCAAAACCAGGACAACTTACCCCCATTCCTTCACTAACTCCACTAACTCAACACCAACTTTCCAATCGGCTCCAACTAGTCCTCCTCAGCCTTCCTTGACATTGACCTCCTTCCATTCTGAAGGCTCCACCATATCCCTGTCACACATTAAGAGTGGCCAAAATGGTGGCAAGTAATGGTGGCAGATTATGTGAAATGTGCAACAAATTACACAGAAATAAGTGAGTAGTGGGAACTTCTTTCACTGTGATTGTGTTGACCTTACCAATAGTGAAGCTTGCTTGGTAAATAGTTCTGTTGTGATGCTTATGAAGATAAGTTATGCACCAGACTTTTGGAAGTTGCATCTGCAGTGAAATATCAACAGTCTGCAAGAGGAACCAGCCATACTAACAGTGAAAAAGTGAAGGTAGGTGATGGTATCAAAATCATTAATGAGCACAAAAGTTCTGATATGTAAGACAACTCATGAAATCAACTTTGTAAATCATGTGGAGCTGAACTACTGGAAGCAGAAAACATTGCTTGTGATGTAAATAATATGAAAAGTAATGTTATTGCTTAATGATTAATTAATTGAATTGTTATTATTTATCACTTCATACAATGATAACTGTGCCGATATTCTTATTGTATGAAATGGTTTTGAAAAACAGAAATAATAAATCTTTTCCCCATATGTTTGTTAAAAGCCAGAGCTAATTTTTCTCAGGGCGCTATCGCCAACAATAGCATACATATCCCAATGTGAAGACATCAGTCCTACTCATGATGGATTAAAAATCCTTTTTTAATATTACGTGATAGTACATTTAAACAATTTTCAATTAAATTTCTCTGTGGAGCTGGATGCTCCAGGATAGCTGCCTATTTGCAACGGCAGTGTAAGCATTCATTGATATTGTTATTAATACAAACTGTACCTCTGGCCTAATATGAATTGAAAAATATTACAAGACGCCATTTTCAGATTGTTAATATAATTCTTTTTTATATTTTTAGTGTTGCATGACTGTTGGAAGAACTTATATAATTTTTGTCATTAATGGCATCACTACAATGATGAGCCTACACAGAAATGGCCAGGGTAACATTTAATTATTATGTACTGTATCATATACAGGATAGGTACTCACTACTGACAAAAACGTGCACTACAATTATTAATCTCATATATATTCAGCACAATTATATTTCTACTACAAATAATTGTATCAGTTAGAGACTATGAGCAATTGACGTCCATCAGCGGGATCAGCAGAATCAATAAGACAATGAAACAAAAAACACTCATTCTTCCTCTGCAAAAAGAACACAGATAATAATTTTTGTAATTTTGATAGCACAGACATTGCTTCTCTATTGTTAAGTCTTTGCAATGCATTTCTCTTATTTTTTATTGGAGGCAGTGCTATAATGTGAGATTAATCGATTCTGTTGAAGACTTAAGAAAAATTGTAAATTATAAAAGGAAGTTCAAAAATGAGAATGCAAGTCAATACAGTGATCACTACAAATTCTAGATTACAGAAACTAGCATGATATCTGATAAAATCATATCGCAAAATAAATGGAAAAGTGTGAAAAAACATTGTATTGACTGCTAAAAAGGGCTCCACTAAATGTTTTAATCCAAATCAAGAGATAATTATGGAATCTGTAGCCCAGAGCTCTGGAACAGATACGCCAGTTTCGGAATTGAGTACATCACAATCCTCTGCATTCCTTTAAAAAATAAATTTAGTATGGACATGAAAACAATGTTACAAGCAAAATAGGTAAGTCAGAACAAGCAGATAATAAAAGAGTCTGCAGCTCATGTAATATTGCAGAATTCATGTGTGAATAATGTCTCTATTAACAAAACAAAAACTGGATATGAAACGAACATTGCAACTGTGATGGCCTCCATAACAAATCAGAACAAATAAATAATAACAAAGAGCATACAGTTCATGAAACATCACAGATCTGATGTGTGACCAATATTTCTTTATACAATCCAGAAACTGGTGTCAGTAACGATCAAAATAGTCTTTACAAATCTGTGAGTCTTTCAAAAGAGAAACTTCCACCTGATACAGATATAGACTGGCATGAGGTACATTATGGGAAAAGAAATGCTCACTGCAATTGTAGAGATGAGCAAGTCTCATCTGCTACAGCAAAACAATATGGCGTGTGTTATACTTATAACACAGAAAACACCATTTACTTCCACTGTGTAAAATTTTTATTGACACAAGATAAATCAAAACACAAAGAAATAGTTTTCAACAATCACAGTAACAGTCATGATGAATGTCTCACACCAACTGGTCAACAACCAAAGGAAGTAAAATGAAGTACAAAAAAGCAAAGATATTAATATTTTCTGGCAGTTCTGCCACAGAGCCCCCCCCCCCCCCCCCCCCCCCCCCGAGTAGCACAGAGCGCATAGGAGGAGTGATGAGGAGTAAGTGATAAAGGGAGGTAAACATTTAAGACATGACGTAATCTTGAAGTCTGAGAGGTGGCCATACAGTGTGGCCAGCACAGGTGATAGCAATAGGGGTAGTAGGATTCGGGGAAGACAAAGGAGAAGGGGGGGTTACTCTTATAAATAAAACATTATTGGAGTGTACATAGGCTGAAATGTCATTTTGTGAAGTACCAGGAGCCACAGTGAAGCACTGTAATAGCTTAATGTCTTTCTGGTCAGATGGCACAGAATTGTTTTGAATTTCAAATAAAAAAAGAAAAGTGTCCACAAGTTGTTTTTTTATAGAGTCCACATCATAGTCACTCAAGTTCACTTGAAACACTAGTTCATTACTGCTGGCACTTGGAGGTGTGAAGTATAGAAGAGGGGGGGGGGGTCTTGTCTTGCAGAGAGTGTTTGATTAGCTTGTGGAGAAGGGAGAGGACAGGTCTCTGAAGTTTCCTGCAAAACAAATTAATTATCATGTATGTCGGTGTCGTTAAGGATCCATGCTGGTTTCAAACACTCAATGGACACGACAGATGGTTTGTTCTTAAAGAGGATTGTATAAGTATTTTCAGAGCATGACAGGACCCTGTATGGGCCAGTGTTGGGTGGAGCAAGGGGTGGACGCACGACGTCGTCTCTAAGCATCACATAGTTACAAGAACTGAGGTGTGGGTGAATGAAAACCAGAGGGTTACCATGCGATTGAGGTTGCGGAAAACGTAACTTACCTGTTGTACCAACTTGGGAAGTTGATCCTCGGGAAGTAGAGGAGGATCATCAAGAAAGTCCGCCGGAAGTGCGAGGTTTTCTCCGTGTACCATCTCAGCAACTGACGCTTTAAGGTCTTCTTTGAAAACCATCCTCAAACCTAAAAGGACCCAGGGGAGTGCCTCAGTCCAAGGGGAAGAATAACACATGAGAGCGACCTTCAGGGTACGGTGCCATCGTTCTATTAGGCTGTTAGATTGCGGGTGATTGGCTGTAGTTCTGAATTTGTTGATACCACACAGTTGACAGAGGCAATTAAACGGATTACATTCAAACTGTCTCCCCTGGTCTGTGGTAAGTGAAGTAGGGCAACCAAAACGAAAAAGCCAGTGGTGGACAAAAGCGTTAGCTACAGTGTCGGCCGCAATGTCTGTGATGGGGATAGCCTCGGCCCAACATGTGGTACGATCTATCATGGTGAGGAAGTAACGGATGTTGTTAGATATTGGTAACGGACCGAAGATGTCCAAATGAACATGACGGAATCTACCTGAGGGCACAATAAATTTGCCTAATGGGGGCTTAGTATGTTTGTGTATTTTGGCTCTCTGGCAAGGTATGCATGCTCTTGCCCACCAATTACAATCTCTTTTTACATTAGGCGAAACTTATCTCTCTGAAATGAGGCTCGTAGTCGCGCAAATGCTTGAGTGAGAGAGATTGTGGATTGTGTCAAAAACGTCTTTCCTAAGAGCTTTAGGTACTATAGGACGAGGATGACCTGTTTTAATGTCACAATACAAAGACCAATCATCATTAGGGAAGGGAAGTAGAGCAATTTGTAAGGAAGTATCAGAGTCAGAGAGAAGGTGCTGTATCTCTGGGACGGATAGCTGGAGCTCGTGTAAGTGGTGAGGATCAATAGCTGTCTCCAGGGAGGACAGGCGTGACAGGTAGTCTGCTGCAACACTGTCATTACCCCTGATATATTGAAAGTCTGAAACATATTGTAATACTAAATCCATATGGCGAAACCTTCTGGGTAGTACATCTAATGCTGGTTTGCGGAGAGCCTCGACAAGGGGCTTGTGATCTGTGTAAACTGTCACAAGTCGGGCTTCAATATCTGTACAAAAGTACTTTACGGCCTCATAAATGGCATAAAGTTCATGATCAAATGCAGACCACTTTCTTTGCGTTTCGTGGAGCTTGAAGAGATGCCACAAGTGGAATGTGGAGTCTAAAAAAATTTACCATTCTGAGGTATCTACATAACTCTTTATAGGTTTGAGGGAGGGGAAGGTCAAGTATTTGTTGTACTCTATCTGAGGTGGGACGAATGCCCTCATTATTGACCAAATGTCCCAGGAAAAAAATCTCTGGCTTCTCCAGTTGGGATTTGTCATGATTAATCGCGACTCCGTGTCGTGCAAATCTATCAAAAACCTGTTGGAGGTGTTGTTTGTGTTCCTCTGCAGTTGTGGAGAAAATAATAATGTCGTCTAGGTTGGCATAGAAAAAATTAAGGCCACGTAGAATGGTGTCAATGAATCTTTGCCAGGTCTGGGCGGCATTCTTCAATCCATAAGGCATAAACAAATATACATATAGTCCAAATGGGGTGATGATAGCGGTTTTGGGGATATCTTCTGGGTGCATCGGAATCTGATGGTATGCCTTTTTGCAGTCTGACACAGAGAAAAAATTGGCACCGAACATGGATTGTGAAAAGTCGTGGAGATGTGGGACAGGGTAGTTATCACGTATTGTTCTGGCGTTCAAACGCCTATAGTCTCCACAGAGTCAAAAGGAACGTCATGTATTATGGAAGACCACGCACTGTCCGAGGGGCGGACTATACCCACGTGTAAAAGTTCATTAATACATTCTTTGGCAGCGGTAAATTTTTTTGCATTGAGGTGTCAGAGGCTAGAACAGACAGGCGGTCCATCAGTTGTGTTAAGCCTGTGACAGACTCCCGTAGTAATGGTCTTGATTTTGTGAATAGGTGCGGCCGACATACGTGGAGGGATGCAGGAAGGAGCGACATTATCGTCGGTGTGCAGTAAGTATGAAAGGGAACTAACCTGAAATATGTTATCATTGAATGGTAGTTCAGTGAAAGCTGAAAAGTGTATCATCGAAGTAAATGCGAAGTTGCGTTACACCATAAACATTTAAGAGGAATTGTTGGCTGCTCTGATTTGGTGAGGTGAATGCATGATTGTAGAAGTGACCATTGAACGTGGAATGATGCTCACATCGGCACCAGTGTCCACTAAAAACCATTTCTGAGAAGCTATATCTTGGATATACAAACGTCCAAGAGAATAATTTGGAAGTACTAGCCTGTGATCTGTTAGGCGACTTGACGTCACAGTGTGGACCGGTGCGCCTATAGCGGCCCGCCGTGCGTGTTTGGACGCATTGCACAGGGTGACCGACAATTCCTGGCTGTATTACCATAAGCGGAGTGATACCAGCAGAGAGGATAAACTTGCTGATCCTGTGTTGTTACTGGATGAAGGACGTCACTTGAAGCTGTGGTATGGGATGGTGAAGGACATTGTGGAATCTGGTGCTCAGCCAGTGTACTCTGTCTGTTGTTTTGGAAAAATCTGCCTCTGCCATGCGGGGGAGGCTTAATATCGAGGGGGGCACATGTAGATAACTTTCTTCTGTTGATTATTTATATGCGGCATTGGCCAACAAAAATTTCACTGGTATAAGTTCCTGATCGTGTGATAGGAGCTGCAGTTGGATAGCTTGCGGCAGCTTTGCAACCCAGAAAGAAAGTAAAGCTTCATCTTGCATAGTTTTGCTATCGAAGACTGCTCCGATATATTGCCACAATTGTGAAGGAGTCGAGTCTTTGAGATGTACATCTCGCAGTATGTATAAAACAGACTCTTGTGTAGTCTTAGCTAGACGTTCACAGATCTGTTGTTTTGCCAGCGCGTAATGATTTGCGGGGGCCACCGACAGCACTTAATCCTGTACCCACTCAGCGTGGTCCTCTAGGGCATTAGTAAGCGCAATAAATTTAGCACTGTCTGAATCAATGTTTAGGGCGGTGAATATGGTCTCTGCCAAAATAAACCACGTATGCAGATTGTCCATTGTGAACCTTGGTAATTTAGGAATTTTCTCACTCTTGTGTTGTGGATGTAACAGATTTGATAGCACAGCAGACGGAAGTGGCGGAGTGTTTATGAAGCTGTCACTCGCGGCTGCTGGTTTAAACACGGCCGGAGCGGGAGGCGCGGTAGGCGCAGCCGGGGCTGCGGAAACAGTCGGGGCGGGATGACTGTCCAACCAGTAATTGTTGTCACTGAAATTTGTACCCATCTGTTTTTGTAGTGAGTCTTGTAGTGGGTGGGGAGAGAATGTGTCCAAAACTGAATTATCAGCAATATATGGGGAGCTCCAAATGATCTGTGGGCTCGAAAAATCTGTGAGGTTCATAGTGTTGCGGCACTGTTGTACTCTACATGTCACAGGAGGTTGTACATACGACGCACCGGGAGTGACAAATTTAGGCACAGTACTCATGATTGGTTTGTTACAGATGAACGTAGAAAAAGATTTCATAGCAGGTGACATCGCTGATGATGTTGAAAGAGTCCACAACAGCATTGTTGATGACGGAGAAAACTCCACGGCGTTGTACTTATCTTCCAATTTTATCCCAGTTGTTGGTGGCATTGTGCATAGGAAACTGTGGAAAGGCAGTGTAGAGGCACCATTAGTATCATGTTGTAGTCTGAAAGGAGCGGAAGGTGAGCGATGTGGAGATGTCGAAGTAAACAGCCACATTGTCGAATCGGACGTATGTTGCGCGTCGCAGGTCACCAGTATGGCGTGTGTTATACTTATAACACAGAAAACACTATTTACTTTCACTATGTAATATTTTTATTGACACAAGATAAATCAAAACACAAAGAAATAGTTATCGACAACCGCGGTAACAGTCATGACGAATAGCTCACACCAACTGGTCATCAACTATAATAAGTAAAATGAAGTACAAAACAGCAAAGATATTAATATATCTGGCAGTTCTGCCACAACAATAAACCAGCAGCATTCACAAAGTGACTCAGAATGCATCTTTATAACCAATAATGCTGTATAAAACTGCACTTGAGAAACCTGTAGAGAAAGAAAGACCAATATCCCTAGCAGCTGCCATAGTATCAGTCAGAAATTAAAGTGACAGAGAGAGAAAAAATCTGATAATAGATACTAGCGACGAGCAAGAAGTGCTGTATGGAGAGAAAAAGGAAGTGTTCCATTTAAAAAAAGCGAAAAAAGGCACAAAAATTGAAAATTTAGTCAAATTTCTGGAGGAAATATTGCCAAAAAATAGCAACTTTTAAGCTGAGAAGCAAGAAACTGAGGGTGTAAACAACAGCTTCAAAATTGATGTTGACTTCCATTTAAAGGACAAGGTAATGGACACTGCTATATGGTCCCATAACATTGTAATAAGGTGTTTTTATTATTATTATTATTATTATTATTATTATTATTGAGATCAGTCAATGCCTCTAAGGAAAAGAGTCTGTAAAATATAAACCAGGATCACAGATTATCATACAGAAAGAACAATAGTGATGACATCCTATAGCTATAGCAAATGTTAATGTGCAGAGTTCAAGAACCAAGGTGTACCCTTTATCATTCTTTGTAAAATAAGTGAAACCAGATGTTTTATGTATCAGTTAGCATTTTTTGGATAAAGCAGAAGTTGACTATTACAGATCTATTGAATATTTAGATATGGTAAATGCATGGTATCCAAGTACAACAATTCATGGTGGCATACCTGTGTATGCAAACAAAAATCTTAGTGTAAAGGATTAACAAATATTTATCTTATTGTTATCTCTGTGTACCATTCACCAGATGGTAACTTAGAGAGTTTTAGTGCATAGATGAAGAACTGTTTACCTTACTTTAAATGCCTTAAATTTAAAACTGCATTTTGTGGTGACTTCAGCATGCATATAGGTGATAGAAGCACTAAAGAGAGTCTTAATACGCTTAATAAACAGCTATGGGTTCTTTACAGCAAACAATTTCCCAACAAGGGGTGATGCCTGTCTAGACACAGTTATCATCAAACTCAATATTTGGCATTATAATTTCAGTAGAATTGAACCAATGATTGCACGTTACAGTGCACTGGTAATGGAACTCAGCATGAAGAATAAGAGTAAACTGCAACCAAGCACGAGCCACCCGAGTTACACATTCAGTAGAAGGGTTATTAAAGAAGAGAGATTAAATGGTCTTAAAGCAGCACTGTCTGGTGTGAAATGGCAGCAGAAAATCGCAGAAATGGGGCCATTGGCTCATCTAAATGTCTGTTCCAAACATTGAAAACAAAATTTTTAATGACATGTTCCCAATAATCTTCAAGAAGTATCCCGCAGGCAGATCACAAGGAAGAGAAAAGACCATGAAAGGAAAGATGTGATATACACCAGAGTTAGATAAAATAAAATGCATTGTATTAATTGTTAGGGACCATGTGAAGACAGCCTTAGATCTTTCATTTAAAGACCTGCTTCATTGTAACTACTTAAGAGCCAAGAGGATTTACAGAAAGAGTGTGAAGGATAGAGAGAAGAAATACAATGACAAGTTTGTTAAATAGGCTCTTAATCCATGTAAAGCAGCTTGGGATCTGGTAAATAAGCACAAGAAGAAACCTACCTCTGCTTAATTTTCCCAGAATACCTTCAATCAGTACTTCGTATGGCTAGTGAGAGCTACTGTAAATTGAATCCCCGACTCAGGCTTAGATCCCACAGCTCATATAAAAAATATAAGCTTTGCACCATTAAAAACTGCAGGGAAGTGTACACCTACAACACTGTAAAAATAGTGAATACATATAAACATTCACAGAGTGCAGATATCTATGGCATGCCCCTGCACAGTTCTGAAGATGATGTTATTCAGAGCTTGCTCAGCCACTACCCACAGCAATCTACAAATGTACATATCTTGGTATCTCGCCAGAATTCCTGAAACTGGCAAGGACTGTACCAGTCCACAAAACGGATGAGCTACGTGAAGTGCCCAGTTTCGCCCTGTTGTCCATAATACCCATCCTAGGTAAAGTTATGGAATCTATAATGGAACGCCAGTTACAAAATTACTTCAAAGACTATGAACGCTCTCAGGACACACAACATGGTTTTTACAGGGGAAAGTTAGTGGTTACAGCAGCAATGGACTTAATTAGGAACATAAGGCAAGGTTTTGAAGACAGGGAAAGTGTGGCACTGACAGGCTGTGACCTCAGCAATGCATTTGACTCTATCTCACATAAAATATTGCTTAGTAAGTAAAATGCTGTGGTATTGGAGGGATACTGCTGGCTACTCTTCAATCCTGTCTTGAAAACCAAGAGCAGGTAGTATCAGTTTATGGTGCAATTCCCAAGAATAGAAACTGGAGCACAGCTTACTTCAGGTATCCATCATAGAATCTGTCCTGTTTCTTATTTATCTCAACAATCTGGCTTTAACAGCTACATGTTACAGTTTGCTGATGACACCACTGTTTTTGTGAAAGGAAAGGTTGCTTCACAAGTTCCCAATAAACAAATTTAGTCTTTGAAAGCAGCAAAGAATGGTTCATCAACAATAAAATAAAAATGAATGAAGAAAAAATACATCTGATATGCAGCCTGTGCAACATTGGTTACCACTGAAGAGTTTTTCTTATTAGTTTAGGATTTTATGCAGTTGCTGGCTCACTCCTAGTACTGGAAGCTGAGTCAGAACATTTCATGAGATCTAACACCCAACATAACATTTGACGTATTTACCTTTTTCTTTTAATCTGGTCATCGTAATTGATTCTCTTGAAGTAGAGGTCCTGCTAATCAGTGCCTCTGAAATCACATGTGTAGCTGAAGAAAGACTTGAGTTCTTGTTCTGCAGCTGTTATTGGAGCAAAAAATAGTAACTTCTACTCATATCATAAAAAAGCACACACAATACTTTCCTTACACAAACATATATTTCCTTGAATTGGTGTACAGATTATGAGTGAGTGTGATTCATGAATTTGAATAGAACACAACTTTTTACTATATATGTCTTGAAGGCTCAACATGACAAACAAGAGTACAATATATGTCACAAAACCAGCTTATCTTTTGTTGTCATTCTTGGAGAATGTGGTTACTCTGTGACAGTCAAGCCACTGCCAAACCACAATGCCAAAATGTAAAAGGCCCCACCCACAGTAGTTGAAGCCATTATTTGTCACCACATATTGCTGTTTTCTCATATCTCACACCTCCTGATTCATGTCTGCATATACAAAAACAAACACTCATGCACAGTATTTGTTCTGTGACTTACTCCCTAGTTAATATTATTCTGTCATGATCATCTTACCTTGCACTACACAAGGAGTGTGAAATGTCATTTGCCTAAATGGCAAGTAACACTTCATATTCCCCCACTCAAGGGAATGATGTCAGGACCTCACAAAATCTCAAAAAAATTTGATATGTCACTAACTTACAACTATAAACAACCTAATTACTTAAAAACACTTGATATTATTTCCTTCTTTAAAAAGAAATAAAACTTCATTTTAATAAAACTTCATTTTTAATAATAAGTCTTTTCAATTTTGTTGTTTCATTTCAGGTAAATTGTGCTAAAAAGTGTTAGTCTACTTTGTGTATCTCCATCTTTTTTTTTACTTCATATCCTTGTCCACCAACAACTAGTCTTTCTATAAAAGAAGATGTCACTTTAATATCGATATGACTATTGTGTCAGCTTACTTGTGGTTTTTATATTTGTTTATTTATTTAACCATGCATTGCCTCCAAGCCAGTATACTCAAGATTTTCTTGTTTACTTCTTTTACATGTACATAGTTAGCTACCTTTTACTATTTCTCGCATTATTATTGCCGGAGGAGTTGCTTGTAAGGTATATGTCTACTATTCGGTCTCTAGAGTCAAATCTCAGTACTGGCACTAGTCACCAAGTGCAGAAAATTCCTGCTCCAACCATCTTCATCTCTACTATCAGATAAATTTATTCAGTTATAGAACTAGTTCAGATAAAATTTTGATATCATGACCACCAACCATTATACAGTGTCATACTCCTGTATTCACTGCACGTACACTCGTTCTAAGTGCAGTCACTGCATTAAACGTCTGTACCACTATAGACATGGGAGTACCCTTATTTCCCTAAAAAGAAAATGGTGCAGGTCATTCCCTTAATGGATTCACCTGCCTAAGGTATAGACCATCCTTTCTATGGATTGCCTACCCTTTTCCTACCCTACACCTCATCCAGTATTTGGGTATGCCCCATCTTAACATAATCAGTAAACACAGTTACTAGCCCCCTTTTACTTTCTCTTCTCACTCTAAATGCTAATTTTCTCCCCTAACTGCTTTCTGCTGACATTATGTGATTGCTCTCTATATAAAGATCTTAATACCTCTCTTCCAACTTTTTGTCCTTACTCTTGTTTATAACATATATAACATCACTATATACACATACTTCTCATGCTTATGTACTTTGCCTCTTCTTACTGATACATATAGCTTGTCCTTTATTTTCAAACAATGGAAACTTGAGGTAGAAATATCAACAGTGTAGGAAAAGACATTGCTACTTACTGTAACGAAGATACATCAAGTTACAGACTGGCAGACACTCACATAAAGCTTTTGGCCACAGCCTTCGTCAGTAAGACAACCCACCTTCTCAGTACTCATGAAGATGTCAATATTGAGATAGGATTGGAGTCTTTGGTCACCCCATGTCTTTGGCAAATTATCATCCCGTGTGCCGAGAGGTGACAGAACAAGGAAGAAGGGGGTTGCTGGGGGTTAGCTCTGGACTGTGCGTGAGGAGTGATGTCAATATCAGAGGGCAAGGCCACTTGCTTGATGGGCACTATGGAAGCAGTCAGCTGTGGACAGAACACATTGGGCTGGAACATTTGGATACGGTGTTGTGCTGATTGAGGGGGGCCGATTACTGTTAAGCCGTCCAAGGTCACCTTGGCTCATAGTCAGATTTCCTTGTTGTGGCACCTGGTTGCTGGGGATGGTATTTGCATTGACCAAGAGTGAACTAAAGATTTGCAAAGGTTTCCTCCACCAGTTAATAAGAAGGGAGTGGTATTTGCATTGACCAAGAGTGAACTAAAGATTTGCAAAGGTTTCCTCCACCAGTTAATAAGAAGGGAGTGGCATGATTCGTGGGGATGGCAAACTGCTTTCAAAAGTTCATGCAGAAGTCTGCTCAGCTGGCTGCTCCTTTGAACAAACTACGTAAGAAGTGGGCAAAATTTATTTGAGATGAGAGTCATGAGGCTTCATTCAAGGCTATTAAGTGGGAATTGAGTAACCCTCCCATGTTGGCCATCCCCAATTTCTATCTGATGTTTATTGTACAGACTGATGCCTCTACTTGTGGGGTAGCAGCGGTGCTGCTACAAGAGGAAGAGAGCAAGAGGGAGAGCAGAATCCAGTTGCTTATGCCTCCAGGAGATTGCCCCCTGCAGAAGCCAAATAGACTGTGTACAAGTGGGAGGCCTTGTCAGTGCTTTTCACACTAGAAAAGTTTAAATTTTATTTGGAACATCAGTAGTTTTTGGTCGAAACGGATAATCAAGACCTTAGCTGGGTGCTGGCCCACCCACATAAGACTGATCAGATAGCCATGTGGGCTATTAGGATATCTGCCTGCCATTTTAACATAAAGCATATAAGGAGAACTGATAACCAGGTGGCAGACGCCTTAAGTCGTATGTTCGAGAGTGAGGGTAAGACTGAGGAAGCTGGACCAGATCAGGGGCCGGAGAAGGTGCTATTTTATTAGAGGTTCCAGAATTGTTTGGGGTCTTAGGTCAGAGACAGGAAGGTGATCCATGTATCAGGAAAATTAAAGATAGGTTAACTGCAGGGGAGCATGTAACTGGATATGCCCTATGTAAGGCGTTAGTCTGCTGTCAGAGTCTGGGTACCGACACTTCACGCATATATTTGTCTAGTGAGTTGGTGGAGCCGGTGTTTCACTACTTCCACCATACTCTGTTTGGTGGCCAATATATGACATCACGTATATTAAGAGGCAGCTTGTTTGGCCCAGTTCATGTAAAGATGTTTGAAATTTGCAAGCAAGCGAAACCAGACTTGGATACCAGGGAGCTCCTCCAATCCACTAGAGAAAGTTACTCTATGGACAAGTGGTTCATTGATCATATTGGACCCCTGCCTCATACTCACCAGGGTAACTGGTATGTTCTGGTGGTAGTCCACATGTTTTCGTGTTTTCATGTCCTATTCCCACCATTAGTGTCACAGCTACGACCATCACTTATCAGGAATATTTTTATATTTGGACCACAGAAGACCCTAGTCAGTTATAATGCTCCAGCGTTTGTTTTCAAGCAGTTCAGAAGGTTTTGTTTTGAACAGGCCATTTGGCATATCACCACAACTCCTTACTACCCCAGCCTTCATTTGCAGAACGTGTAAACAGGAATTTAAAAGCTGCCCTTATCGCGTTTCACAGCAGCTCTCACACCAAGTGGGATCATTCACTTGGCTGGCTCAACTTTGCATTTAGCACAGCTTGGCAGAAGTCGGTAGAAGCATGTCCAGCTTACTTGGTCTTAAGGTACCAGGTGAACTCCCTGCTGTCCAATTTGTGGTTGATTAACGGTCTGCTCACAGAGCGCATTGATGCTGGTGTTAATCAGTGGAGTTGGAAGTGGGTGTGGCATAATATTCAGCGTGCACATCAGAGACTGGCACATCAATATAATAAGGGTAGGAAGGAACTTAATCACAATTCCAGGGGTAGGGTGTTTGTCTACAACACAGGCCAGATTATACCAGAAAGTTGGCACTATGTTTTCTGGGCCCTATGTGGTTCTACAGGTGGTCAGTCCAGTGAATTTACTGGTCAAAAACTTAGAGTCTGGGCAGATGTTGCGAATTCATGCTAACCAGATTTGCTGGCGTTAAATTCCTTAATGCAGCAAGTTTCTGTTTTAGTTGGGGAGGTTGAGGCGGTATGGCTAGCTATTTAATTTTTTTTTTGTTTTGAAATCACCTGCCTTCTCAGTACTTTCCACAATGTCAATATCGAGATCAGATTGGAGTCTCTGGTCGTCGTATATCTTTAGTGAGTTGGCATCCCGTGCACCACGAAGTGATAGAACGAGGGAGAAGGGCGTTGCTCGGGTTAGCTCTGGACTGTGCATGAGGAGCAACGTCATTATCAGAGGGCATGGCTGCTTGGTCGGTGGGCTCTGTGGAAGCAGTCAGTTGGGGTCAGAATGCCATGAGCTTGAAGATCCTAGTGTGGAGGGCTGGTGTTGTCCTGATGGCAGTCATTGTGTGGTCATTCAAGGGCTGAGAAGTATTTCTGGGTTCTGCCCTTGGATTCCCATGAAGAATTACAGTACGTTTGGTGTAAGAAGTGAACATATGAATTATAAAAAGGTGCTCGTTGGTGGCGCGTTTATCAGACTTGTGAGTGGTGTAAGCTTTGCTTTGGTACTGCAGTCTCCAGTTAGAGGGCTGCTTGGGAGGAGAGCACTTATATCAGCATTGTCATTTATTTAGCTGATTGAAGGTGGATCCGAATCATTGCTTATGTTATTAAGAAACTTAAGTTGCCCCTCCAGCATGTTAAACTCTGTTATCCACAGTTATAACAAGTAATTTGACACTCTGGTAGTGTCTACGAGTGAACTTTGGAGGTACTGTTAAGTGTCTGTCGTAATGGAAAAATTGACTGTGGAGTTTTTCAGTTGCATGCTTACAGTTCACTTCTTATGGTATTTTATGGTTCTACTTGTTGTGGCAAAACTGGCAATAGTATTTTCATAATTTAGCTTGGGACTTCAGTCTGCGGAGAGTTTAAAGCCCCTGATATTTTCTTACTGCCTTTGCTGAGGTTGCCTTGCAACTGTTGTCGATTTGTCTCTTGTCTACCCCATGTATTGCTGTTTGCTACAGTGCGGTATAATTTAAGTAATTTAAGTGTTCAGTAGTACAGCGTCTACTCCCTCGCCTGTTTTAAGATTTGCGAACCACATCCATATCAATGTATAAGCCCAGAATGCAATTTGTGTAAGTTGGTTGTGCCTTGTTAACATTTTGTACATCATGGAAAAATCTTTCCCTTGCCACATGTGATCCTGAAGGACAGCATAGTGTACAACAGTGCATAACCACAATGAAATTAAAAGATAAGTATTGTATATTAATTTTTAATGGATGTAACCACTGAGCTTAAGAGTTGATTTGTGTGGTTTATTTTTTATTTTTATTTATTTTGAAAGGAAAAGATTAACATACCTTGTTAATTATAACATCTATGCTTAATTATTTGTCATAATTCATTGGGTGTAGTATGCATCACATGTATGGAGGTTTATGGTGTAAAGTGTTTAAAAGGTAGGAAAATATTTGGTGGTACAGTGCACATTGTAGAGGCTATGGGGTTTGAGTGTACATTGATAGTAATCAGATTTTTATTGCATTTAAGTTGTTGTTTTAATTAAAATTTTGTGATTACCTTTAGAGATCACAGGTGATATCTAGGAAAATTTTGGTATTGCCATGTGGCATTAGAATCTTTTATTTAACCTTACATTATGCAATTTGAATTTTTTTCTTTGCTTAAAAAGAGAGTTTGAGTTTTAAGTGTTGTAAATTGATTCTGAGAGCTGTTCTTTGATCTGTTATTATTCCAGAGACTGTTGGTTAAATAATACTTCAGGAACTTTCTTTAAGAAACTATATTGAGGATCTTGCTGTTCATGGTTATGAATGTTCACTTACTATATTAAAATCAAGTTAATAAAGTTGTAAAATTTTAAAGAAAAAAAGAAGCTTTTATTAGGGAAACGGTGCCAGCCCGTACTCCCCATAACTTCCATGCATTCAAGGTGTACACACACACACACACACACACACACACACACACACACACACACACACACACTGCCAGCTCCAGCATCCCGGCTGCTGGAATACAACTATCATGTGGGAAGCAAGCAGCAATCTGGAGGGAGTGAAGAAGGGGAAGGCATGGTAGTGTATGGATGCAGAGAAACATGAAGGCTGTCTGGTGGAGTGTGCAGGGACGAGACTGCGAACAGATACAGTGTCAGGAGACTATGGGGCATGGAGGTGGAGAAAAAAGGAGCCAAAAAGGAGAGGAGAGGGGAAAGATTGGCAGATGCATTGGCAGAGGGCTGCAAATAAACAGGATGTCAGATGAGAATTGGGAGGAGATGATGGGCAGAGGGAGTGGATACTGTTGGGTTGAGGGTGTGGTGACAGTATGTTACTGTATGCTGAGGCTGGGATAGTTACAGGAGCTGAGAATTTGTTGTAAGGGTAACTCCCATCTGCGCAGTTCAGAAAAGCTGATTGACAAAGGCTGTGGCCGAAAGCTTTATGTGAGTGTCTTTTAATTGTGCTTGTTTGCAACTTGACATGTCTTCTTTATGGTAAGTAGGAATGTGTCTTATCCTTTACTTTCTTACAATTATTAGATTTAAGCAATGCAAACAATAACTAATTATCAAACCTTATCATTCCCTTGTTAACTCTTAAGACCTTGCTTCTTGTTTGGCTACATATGTTAGCAGACCATCAATTTGTCTTGCCTTCTTTCTCCTACCTGGACTCTCATACAATGTGTGATGAGATTAACATGTTTCACTTACTTAACTAAAAAAAATAAATAATAAAATAATCCTACTGTTGTAGGTTGTAAATTCTACTATATGGACTGTAAAAAGCAGAGATCCTGTGATAGGAACTTTGGATATGGACAGAGGAGAGACAGATTTGGTACTCCTAATGGAGAAGTAAGAAAAGGAAACAGAGAGACTGGCACTTTAGGATCAAAGAAGTAAAGAAGACAGTACTCCGTAGATGGATTCCCTTACCACCCTCCCACCCCAGAGACCCCATCTGCTGAGGTACTTCACCATGGCGTTAGAGAGAGGAGTTGCTTGGCATTCCCTACAGAATGGACTTGCCACAGCTTCACCATTGCAGACACCCCAAAAATTGATCCTAACATACCCATATGAAATGAAATGGAATGATGTAAGTCATTGTAAATGGTGAGTATAATTTCTGTGATTGGTCTGTGCATTGGTCAATATTCAATAGATGTGCTATCACTACCCATAATTAACCTCCCCTAAAAATATTTTGATACAAACCCAACCATTCTATTTTTCTTTATTTACGTTTGAAAAATGTACAAGACCAACAACTTATTCTAAATTCCAGAACATTTGTCTTACTATATTCATAACCTATGCATAGACCTTATAAGTTAAATCATTTCTCTGCAAGTGTTGTAGTACTATGACTTCCTCCACTTTCTAATACTATCATATGATGATAAAGCTTATATTGTTGTTGTTCTTGGGTTTTCATGTACTATATGTACATAATGCATCTCAAAAATTTTCCCTGAAATGTTAATTTATAGTTACGTTTATTAACTAAGTTAATGGCTATCTTCATAAATGTACTAATGCATTTATTGTTGAAAAAACACCAGACTCTAATTTGTTTTTCTTTTTTCTTAATTCCATTTCGGGAAGAAGTAGTAGCAAAAGGTATAATACTAATAAAAGGTAAAAGAATAGTCAAAGAAAACAGAAACTGTGAGTGAGAAAACTAAGATAGAAATACGGAAACAATTTAACTTATGGCGAGTGTTATACTTATAACACAGAAACCAACATTTACTTCCACTACGTAATATTTTATTGGCACACGATAAATCAAAACACAAAGAAATAGATTTCGACAATCACGGTAACAGTCTTGATGAATGTATCACACCAACTAGTCAACCACCAAAGTAAAGTAAAACGAAGTACAAAAAAGGAAAGATATTAATATTTTCTGGCAGTTCTGCCACAGAGTCCCCCCCCCCCCCCCCCCGTAATGTCCGCGATGGGGATAGCCTCGGTCCAACGTGTGGTACGATCTATCATGGTCAGTAAGTAACGGAAACTGATAGATATCGGTAACGGACCGACAATGTCCAAGTGGACATGACGGAATCTACCTGAGGGCACAGTAAATTTGCCTAATGGGGGCTTAGTATGTTTGTGTATTTTGGCTCTCTGGCAAGGTATGCATGCTCTCGCCCACCAATTACAATCTCTTTTTACATTAGGCCAAACGTATCTCTCTGTAATGAGGCGCGTAGTCGCGCAAATGCTCAGGTGAGCGAGATTGTGGATTGTGTCGAAAATGTCTTTCCTAAGAGCTTTAAGGACTAAAGGACGAGGATGACCTGTTTTAATGTCACAATACAAAGAGCAATCATCATTAGGGAAGGGAAGTAGAGCAATTTGTAAGGAAGTATCAGAGTCAGAGAGAAGGTGCTGTATCTCTGGGTCAGATAGCTGGAGCTCGTGTAAGCAGTGAGGGTCAATAGCTGTCTTCAGGGAGGACAGGCATGACAGGTAGTCTGCTGCAACATTGTCATTACCCCTGATATATTGAAAGTCTGAAACATATTGTAATACTAAATCCATATGGCAAAACCTTCTGGGTAGTACATCTAATGCTGGTTTGCGGAGAGCCTCGACAAGGGGCTTGTGATCTGTGTAAACTGTCACAAGTTGGGCTTCAATATTTGTACGAAAGTACTTTACGGCCTCATAAATGGTGTAAAGTTCACGATCAAATGCAGACCACTTTCTTTGCGTTTCTGGTGAGCTTTTATGAAAAGAAACACAGGGTTGTAGTACCTGTTGGTAGGATCTGTTGCAAAACTGCGCCAATGGCATTATCACTAGCGTCTGTTGTTCTTGTCAGGGAGGCATCAGGGTGAGGGTGAGACAGGGTAATAACGTTCACCAAGGCGTACTTAAGCGAGTCGAAGGCTTGCTGCATGGTCTGATCCCACTCTATGTGTCTGTCGCCTGTGGTATTCTTTCCCTTTAAGGCCTCAGTGAGAGGGGCTTGAAGAGATGCCACATGTGGAATGTGGAGTCTAAAAAAATTTACCATTCTGAGGTATCTACGTAACTCTTTATAGGTTTGAGGGAGGGGAAGGTCAAGTATTTGTTGTACTCTATCTGAGGTGGGACGAATGCCCTCATTATTGACCAAATGTCCCAGGAAAAAAACCTCTGGCTTCTCCAGTTGGGATTTGTCATGATTAATCTCGACTCCGTGTTGTGCCAATCTATCAAAAACCTGTTGGAGGTGTTGTTTGTGTTCCTCTGCAATTGTGGAGAAAATAATAATGTCGTCTAGGTAAGCATAGAAAAAATTAAGGCCACGTAGAATGGTGTCAATGAATCTTTGCCAGGTCTGAGCGGCATTCTTCAATCCATAAGGCATAAACAAATATTCATATAGTCCAAATGGGGTGATGATAGCGGTTTTGGGGATATCTTCTGGGTGCATCAGAATCTGATGGTATGCCTTTTTGCAGTCTAACACAGAGAAAAAGTTGGCACCGAACATGGATTGTGAAAAGTCGTGGAGATGTGGGACAGAGTAGTTATCAAGTATTGTTCTGGCGTTCAAACACCTATAGTCTCCACAGAGTCGAAAGGAATTGTCCTTTTTGGGAACGACATGTATTGGAGAAGACCACGCACTGTCCAAGGGGTGGACTATACCCAAGCGTAAAAGTTCATTAATACATTCTTTGGCAGCGGTAAGTTTTTTTGCATTGAGGCGACGGGGGCGAGAACGGACAGGCAGTCCCTCAGTTGTCTTAAGCCAGTGACAGACGCCTGTAGTAGTGGCCTTGATTTTGTGAATAGGTGTGGCCAAAATACGTAGAGGGTCACAGGAAGGTGCGATGTTATCGTCGGTGCGCGGTAAGTATGAAAGGGAACTAACCTGAAACACGTTATCATTGAACGGTAGTTCAGTGAAAGCTGCAGTGTTGTCCACGGAGCTGTGCTGTGCAACAGCTGGCGGGATTCCATTGACTATGGTGTCACTGCACGAAGGAATCGTTGTGCGCGCATGTGCGGCGTCGCCTGTAACAGCTATCGCCTCTGTGTTTTGATGAGAGGCGGACGGTGAAGCGCAGGGTGGGGGGTTGTTGGGCAGGTTGCTGTCTTTGCTGTCCGGGTCGTGGCGGGCACTGCTGTGGCTGCGTATAAACAGTGGTGCGGTATGCAGGTCCCATTTAGTTTCGTGCGTGTTATTACTTTTAATCTTGATCTCCTCTCTAAACCCGCGCAATTCATCAGTCAGGGCATCACAACGTTGAAGTAGCCTTGCATTGTCTTCAGACAGTTGGTCAATTTCAAGGCGTTGCGTAACTAAGTTCACTACGGCAGCTTTGACCTCCTCAGATGGAATAGAAACTGTCTTTTTGTCTTGTTCACAGGACGTATTCGAGCTGCATTCTGACGGCATGGATGGGGAAAATCTCGCCGAAAATTTTTGTTTAAAATCCACTGAGCAGAGGGCAGGTGTAATTAAGTCCAAAGAAAAGTTATGAGCAGTTAAGAAGTCCAATCCTAATACTGGCTCGTCAATTTCTACTACCGAAAATGTCCATTCATAATTATGTGTATCATCGAAGTAAATGCGAAGTTGCGTTACACCATAAACCTTTAATGAGGAATTGTTGGCTGCTCTGATTTGGTGAGGCGAATGCTTGACTGTAGAAGTGACCATTGAACGTGGAATGACGCTCACATCGGCACCAGTGTCCACTAAAAACTATTTCTGAGAAGCTTTATCCTGGATATACAAATGTCCAAGAGAATAATTCAGAAGTACTAGCCTGTGATCTGTTAGGCGACTTGACGTCACAGTGTGGACCGGTGCACCTATAGTGGCCTGCCGTGCATGTTTGGGCGCATTGCACAAGGTGAGCGGCAATGCCTGGCTTTATTACTGTAAATGGAGTGATACCAGCAGAGAGGATAAACTTGCTGATCCTGTGTTGTTACTGGGTGAAGTGCGTCACTTGAAGCTATGGTATGGGATGGTGAAGGACGGTGTGGAATCTGGTGCTCAGCCAGTGTACTCTGTCTGTTGTTCTGGAAAGATTGGCCTCTGCCACGCGGAGGAGGTGTAATATCGAGGGGGACACATGTAGATAACTTTCTCTTGTTGATTATCTTATATGCGGCGTCGGCCAGCAATAATTTCGCTTGTAGAGGTTCCTGGTCGTGTGATAGGAGCTGCAGTTGGATAGCTTGCGGCAGCTTTGCAACCCAGAAAGAAAGTAAAGCTTCATCTGGCATAGTTTTGCTATTGAAGACTGCTCTGATACGTCGCCACAGTTGTGAAGGAGTTGAGTCTTTGAGATGTACATCTCGCAGTATGTATAAAACAGACTCTTGTGTAGTCTTAGCTAGACGTTCACAGATCTGTTGTTTTGCCAGTGCGTAATGATTTGCGGGGGCCACTGACAGCACTAAATCCTGTACCCTCTCAGCGTGGTCCTCTAGGGCATTAATAAGCACAATAAATTTAGCACTGTTTGAATCAACATTTAGGGCGGTGAATATAGTCTCTGACAAAATAAACCACGTATGCAGATTGTCCATTGTGAACCTTGGTAATTTAGGAATTTTCTCACTCTTGTGTTGTGGATGTAACAGATTTGATAGCACAGCAGACAGGAGTGGCGGAGTGTTTATGAAGCTGTCACTCGCGGCTGCTGGTTTAAACACGGCTGGCGCAGGAGGCGCGGCAGGCACAGCTGGGGCTGCGGAAACAATCGGGGCGGGACGACTGTCCAACCAGTAATTGTTGTCACTGAAATTTGTACCCATCTGTTTTTGTAGTGAGAATTTGTCCATAACTGATTTATCAGCAATATATGAGGAGCTCCAAGTGATCTGTGGGCTCAAAAAGTCTGTGAGGTTCATAGTGTTGGGGCACTGTTGTACACTACATGTCACAGGAGGTTGTACATACAACGCACTGTGAGTCGCAAATTTAGGCACAGCACTCGTGATTGGTTTGTTATAGACGAACGTAGAAAAAGATTTCATAGCAGGTGACATCACTGATGATGTTGAACGAGTCCACAACGGCACTGTTGATGACGGAGAAAACTCCACGGCGTTGTACTTATCTTCCAATTTTATCCCAGTTGTTGGTGGCGTTGTGCGTAGAAAACCATGGAAAGGCAGTGTAGAGGCACCATTAGTATCATGTTGTAGTCCGAAAGGAGCGGAAGGTGAGCAATGTGGAGATGTCAAAGTAAATGGCCACATTGTCGAATCGGACGTATGTTGCACGTCGGAGGTCACCAGTATGGCGAGTGTTATACTTGTAACACAGAAAACCCATTTACTTTCACTACGTAATATTTTATTGGCACACAATAAATCAAAACACAAAGAAATAGATTTTGACAATCACAGTAACAGTCATGACGAATGTATCACACCAACTAGTCAACAATCAAAGTAAAGTAAAACAAAGTACAAAAAAGCAAAGATATTAATATTTTCTGGCAGTTCTGCCACAAACTCAGACAGTCAGAGGTCATCAATCCACTAAATTTGTAAATGATACACACTCTACTGGGATCTTAAATCCTTTAATCATATCTGTATAGGAAGAATGATCCTCTATCTTCCCTGTATCAGGGTCTGTTAGATATACCAGTTTTGGATGCAATATATTCTGAGCTTTAAAAGGTCCACTATAATGCTGAAAAAAATTGCTCATTTACTTCTTTAAATACTAATAGCAAATCATTTATTTGAAAGTTTGGTACAGTAACCATAACATTAAAATTTCTGACCCTTTTTTGTGCCTGTGTAATCAGATTCTGTTGTACCTACTCTTGCAACTCCTACAAAATTCATATTTTCTACAGAAGCTAATCCTGTTGACATATATGGTAATTTATTAAGGCTCACTTGAAATTCCAGCATTAGTTGTGCCCAGCTTAAAATTATGTCTAATAGATTGTGAGCCACTGTCAGTTAATGGACATAGTGGTTTACCCACATCTTGGAAATACTCTTACAAACGAATTCATATCATTGTTCCTCCAAATCAGACAGCATTTCAGGTGTGGTAACTATTCCTCTAAATTCTTTACATTGTTCACAAACAGTAACACATTCGTTCACCTCTGAGATTTGCTCTTTTACTTTCTCAGGAACTAAATTTCATTGGTTGTTGGTCCCATCCTTCAACCCCTTAGGCAACTGGGTCAAAGTACTTGCAGTTTTAGTTAATTTAGTTTCTATTTTATGTTTGATGTGTTCTGTTATCTCTAATTTTAGTTCCACTTTCATATTTTGTACTTTGACAGAGATTTCATTACTTTTCTACTCTAGTTTGTCAGATAGTTCCTTAATATTAAAATCTACTTTGTCAGATAGTTCCTTAATATCAGAATCTACTTTGTCAGGTAATTCCTTAAAATTAGAATTCATTTTGTCACACATTTGTTGCAAAAATCCTCTAACCCATTCTCAAGCCTCCGCAGCCATTCTTCTAGTAATGATTGGCACACAACACAAATATCCTCTATTATGTACTCCCTATTATTGCTTAATTTTCTTAAATGTGATAACACTTAACCACTGTATCACTGTACCGATGAAAAAAGTTTTCAAAGTGGATTTCTGTATTTTCTGAACAGCTCACCCTTTCCGATGAACAGCAGTCTCTCATTTGTAGCTGATCCAGTCACATGTAAGTGGTGACATACCACAATGATTTGTACTGCCCAGTGCAGTTGATGTCTCAAACAGACTGATAAGTGGACTGTATTGTGTCGTACAGCAGCACCCTTGCAGCGATGCTCAGCTGCTACTGCATCCCCGCCAATGTTGGGATTCGAAATTTTCTTCTCCAACCCCATCAAAAGATTCTTACCCTCCAATCTCTCTGAGAAATTACTCCATCATAGTTAAAACATTCCTTTAGTCACATGTCTACATTGTTTACTTGACATGTAAATTTAACTGAAGTTGCCATACTTTTCCGCAATTGAATAAGTGTGGTTTGACTTCAGATTTCGTTAATTGTTCCAGTATTTCTTTTCACTTCCTTCTTAACAGAATGTTACTGAGTTTTCCATCTGTTCACTTATAGTTTCTCCTTTAGTTTAATTCTTGTTGCTATTAGCAATGCCATAATTTATTACTCATTGAATTTCAAGATTTTGCAAGTTCATAGTTCTTTATTTTCTCCTTTCCACTCAAGTGCTCCATATCCTGTGCACTGGGAGCCAAATGAAGTGTTTTTATTGTTGATATAAGGTTTTATGTAGCTGCTGGCTTGCTCCTTGTAGCTGAAGCTGAGTCAGAAAACTTCAAGAGATCTCTCACCCGATGTAACATTTGACGTATTTACCTTTTTCTTTCAATCTGATCACTGTAGTTGATTCCCTTGAAATACAGGTCCTACTAACCAGTGCCTCTGAAATCCTGTGTGTAGCCAAGGAAAGGCTTGACTTCTTCATGTTCTGCTGCTGTTAGTGGAGCAAAAGAAGATAACTTCTATTCATACCATGAAGAGGCACACCCACTACTTCCCTTTCACAAACATATATTTCCATGAATGGGAGTATAGATCATGAGTGTGACTTACAAATTTGAGAAGAACATTATTTTTCCTACTACATATGCCTTGAAGGCACAATATGAAAAACAAGGTCATAGTTTATTTCATTTGTCACAAAACCAACTTGTCTTTTGTTTTCATTCTTGGAAAATGTGGTTGCTCTCTGCTTGTCAAGTCAGTGGCAAAGCCATGACACCAGAATGCAAACATCCCACTCACAGCATGTGAATCTGTTTATTTGTCACACTTATTGCCATTTTCTTGTATTCCACATCCCCTGTTTAATGTCTGCACATAAGAAATCAAACACCCGCACACTGTAAATGTTCTGTGACTTACTCCCTACTTAACATATTCTGTCACAATCACCTTTGCTTGTACTACACAAGGAGCATGAAATTTCATTTGCCTAAACAGCATTTGACATTTCATCATGATAATATGGAAACTGTTAAACTTCTGGGATGCATGATTGGTAGCAAACTTTCAGTGAATGAGTACCGGTACACTAAAAGGTGTATTAGCTGACTCACACTTTATAACAATGTATTATGCACTGTTTCATAGCCACATAAATTACAGCCTACTGTTATGGGGTTGCTCTGCAGGCTCCAAGGATGTATTAATGCTACAAAACGAAACAGTCAAAATCATTGCATCAAGTAAAAAACTGGAGCACTGCTAACCTATACTCACCTGGTTAGGAATAATGACAGCCTTCCGCCAATACATGTTTTTATGCGTTATCAGTGTAAATGAAAACCAAGAGGCTTTCAGTGTGAGGTAAGACAATCATAATCATGGCATGTGCAACAAGAGGAACATTGATGCACCAAACTGTCAACTGTCTGGAACCCAAAATAGTTTTCCAGTGGCTACTTTAAAAATATACAATGCGTTGTCCTGAGCAGTGCAATCCCTGCAACCAGAATCATTCAAAAGTAAAGTTGCAAATGACCTGAAAGAGCATCCATTATACTCCACTGGAGAAATCTTCAACAGTGACCAAAGTGAATGGACAAAGTAATACCATTTCATCTCTTGTACACATATTGTGAATATTTTTCTTTATACATATTAAAATTGTAAGCAACTCATAAGTATGTACATAATCTTGACACGGTCACTCCAGTCATGACTGGTAAATGATGCAAATCTAGTAATAAAGTAATAATAGAACACAAGACATAAAATTTCTAATATAGACTCTGTCTTCTAATCCAGGGTTCAGAATTTAGTTATTTACTCTAGTAGTGAGACAGTTAACATAAAGCAAAAACTGGGAATTCCTACCAACTCAAAGGAAAATTAAAAACATGCCTCAATAGCCATCTTTCTACAAATAATCTACATATATAAATGCAGTGATCAATAAGTCCTGTTAGGTACATGGCAGAGAATAATGTTGTTACTAAGTGGTAAGAGAAGTAATAATGTACAGTAAATAGAACTGTATGTTTATGGGTGTAAAAAATCTTTTATTTGAGAAATACCATTTTAATCAAGTAAATATAAAGTTACTAGTAGCAGATGAGCAGCATCTACATGGTAAACCTGAAGAGGCATCAGATTTTTAACTTTATTACTTATTTACTCAGTTGAATCTAGATGTCAAAGTATGAATAGTGATAGTTTGTTATTACTACAGTATACATATTAAGTTAATATAATGTCTTTGTCTTATGATAATGTATACCTTGCCAAATTCCACATTCCTGAAGGCTCTCCTTCCTGATGGGATCTACAAAAGATGAGGGAAAAATGAATAAATAAGTAATTAATGCAGACTTTTGCTCCTTCAACTATTGAAATGGTTGCTATTCCTCTCTAAAAACCCTACATTAGTCTGGTGTCTCTACAAAGGCCCCTACAATGTGGTTGCATATATAGCAAGACTATTTGTATATTGAGGCATGTGAGCCATACCACCACAGAAAAATCGATTGTTCATGATGGGACGAGGGTTGAAAATATTTAATGTAATCATGTTAATGAAGTTTAGATATAATAAATTATTTATTCTTTGTCCTCTTAGAAAGAATACTCTGTTGGACTGCATTCTCAAATAATGAAAGATGTAAAACAGGAGAAACAGCATCCTCATACAATTGCTTTCGGAACAACATTACCCTCTAAGCCACGATTAAGGGTGCAGCCACCAAAAAATCATGTGCAAGAACAGTGGCTTGATGCATCTGAAGTTACAAAACATTTGTTATCAATGGAAGCAGTATTTAAAGACATCACCAACCTCAGGTACCAACATACATTAAAAATTCACATTACATTTGTAATTAAAGCTGTAAAGACGTTTTCAAAATTGTGGGAGGATTCCTATATATTTGATGGCCTGATCATATTTTATCTGATATGTGACTACAAAAATTAAGTAAGTACTCATAATACTACTTGTTTTCTTGCTGTTTTCAAATGTCATTTGTTAGTGCATTCTTTAATTATTAGATGACAGTGGGTTTTCTACCAAGAAAAGTGAAATCAATATTACTCTTAGAATCTACTGTCCTAAGAAGCACTGTCACCACATTATTATTTATATGAAATCCATTGCTGAAGTAGTATTCTATTTTTATTTTTTTCAGTCCAGATTACACATCATCCCAAAAACACTTTCTGAAAATATAATGTAAATGGATAGATAAAAATCTACTCAACAAGCAGCAGCACTTTTGTCTTAAATGAATAATATATTGTTGTGTGTCTTTTCTGTATCAATCTCTCAGTTTTTTCTCCACTATTGATTGTTAAAATTAATCATGAACATAGTGGAAATACATGTATGTATGTTTACCAGAATCCCCTAATTATATATTTTTCTTTCTTTTTTTCAGTTTGTGTTACAGCATATCATTGTTTAACTCTACTATGTACTTTTTATTTTGCTTATTCATTTGCAGAACACTTAACGTCCATAATAATACTCACTTCTAAGGATATCATGTAAAATGTATAATTACAGGGGATAATACATATGTGAAAGAATATGAAATGAGGAGACAGAATTAGAGAGCATTGGAAGGGATGTAAGACAAGGATGCTCACTGTCACTAAAGTTGGAGAAGAACTGATAGGTAAGGCCTTTGAGGATACAAGGGGCACTACACTTGGAGGAGAAAGAATAAATACTACAAAATATGTGGATGATCAAGCAGTGCTGGGTAATCAAAAGAGGAGCAACATCAGATGTTGAAGAGTATTGCTAGATGGGCAAGGAGTATTCAATGAAAACAAATATGGGAAAGACAGATCTTGGCTGGGACACATACTTCATTGGAGTTGTCTGCTACAAGGAATTATAGAGGGAAAACTGGAAGGAGTGAGAGGAAGATGAAGAAAGAGGACTGGAATGAAGGATGACAGAAGAAATGGTGATCATACAATCAGGGAATGGTAGATGCTCAGAACAGAATATATTGGAGAGTCTCCAGCTTAAATCTGTATAAGACAGATGTGTTAAAGAAGAGATACATATTGAAATGAGACTGACTTTAACAATAAATGTTTCACCCTTTATTTTGTTTTGCCCAAGTCCCTCCAACACAACTCTGTTGCTTTTCATGAGATGAATATTAGGAAATACCCAAATTTTCTTCTATCTCTTTAGTGTTTGATCTGCCAGTGGCAGAGTTTGTCCATCCAGGATTTTAAAATTAGCTTTATTCTATCTAATTCAGTGACCATCTGTACATCTTATCAGCACAAACACCAGTCACACTAAGAGAAGTAAATCTTGTGCCCTGTATCTGTGAACTGTATGAACCTTATTATGTGTATAGTTGTAATTTAACTGATTGTGTATTGTTCTTCAAGGAAGAGATGGGGAACCAATGTGGCATTTACGTAGAATAGTGCATAAAACTGCCTGTAAATCACATTTAGCTCTACTGCACACATAAAGGATGATTAATCTGCCATGAGTATTTGATCTGGGGCTGACTCATTTCCCTACCTCGCAAATACAGTGTGCTGCAAGGCGATACCAGCAGATTAGTGTACACACTGATTTTTCATAAAAGATTTCATTCAGTAATCAATATCAATGTGTTGTTGAGTCACTATCCAATATCATTTCCCTCGAGAAATCCAAGCATCATGCTACCAATGAGTAATCTCCATCAACTTGAAATGTTGCTTTTTGAATAATTAATAGAATATGCTCCAGTCACTTAATTAAGGCTAAATTACATTAAGAATGACAGAGAATGATCCAGAGAAATGTTTATATACTGAAGCTTTACGCTCTGTAAAGCAAGTTGTTTTTGGATTACATAAATGCAGAAGCTGTGAGCTCTCTTGCTCTCTCTTGTTTTTGATAGCTCTTTCATGAAATGTAAGTATCACTCTGGTATCTGCAAGTTTTTGTTAAATAATTATGCTAATTGAATTACAATAGCCATATTTAAATTAAGAACCTACTTTTCTTTTCCATTAATGCCACATCTCAATTTGTTATGTTGTATTCTAGAACTTTTTCAACCTGCGGCAAAGGAGAGTTGCTGACAAATTGTTTGGTGGCCACAGCTGAACGCTACAAGTGTTCAGTTGGCATTTGCTTTATTAAACTTTTATGTCAGCATCCCTGAGATCTCTTTTGCCAATCTTTTCAGTTAGTGTCTGGGAGATGTAATTATACAAACTGCATAATTTTGTGATTGGTCATTGGCCTCTAAACAATGCCATCAGTCAATGTCTTTGTCAGTCTGATGGGAATCTG
The DNA here is from genome assembly GCF_021461395.2 of Schistocerca americana. NCBI lineage: Eukaryota > Metazoa > Arthropoda > Insecta > Orthoptera > Acrididae > Schistocerca > Schistocerca americana. The sequence continues at coordinate 369,311,971 of NC_060120.1, read as the reverse complement.
ATTCTGGGTGGTGGAATATAATTTCATTATCAACAACTAAAAATTTTCTATGCACCATTCTATCATTTCAGGAGCTTTGCCACCAGCAAAAGTGATAAATAAGTTTTATAATACTGTTTTATTTTTCCTTCAAACGTCAGAAATATTATAAACTCCAAAAAGGCAACAAATATGAAAACTGAGAACCTGCTCCTGTGAACTAAAACCTAACTGTACTGCTGTAAAGTGGCTTTGAAAATTTGCAGTCAGAAAAATTTGCAGTGGGTGTCTTTTTTTGGCCACAGTCTTAAGATTTTACTGCCAATTTACTATTCAAAAAGATGCACATTATAGACTTTTTTCATTATGCATCGTTATTTGGATTACAATTTGTGAACATTTCTTGATGTATTATGTCAGAGAGACATTGAGAGGGTTCATGGGCTGTGCCCCACAATTATTTGCTTTCATCCTTTGGTCTAAAGAACATTACTGATTTTACTTTTCAGTGTGTTTCCTATTTATTATGAGAATGTATGTTAAATACCTCAAGATGACGTCTTTCTCAGTAAACTCAGTACAATACCAGTAACTGAAGAGCCATTCCAGAAGAAATGTGCAACATTTATTAAAAATGTAATGAGTTTCATTCAAACACTTCTAACTTACACTAGATGTTGATAGTTTCTTAAGAACAAAATAATAGTTTTAACATAATTTTCAAATTTCTCTTTTGTTTTTCACTGCATTGAAACTAGGTTCAGCATGCTATTGTGATAAGACTCTGGGTCAGTATGCCGTAGTCACAACACATCATCTACTACAAGAGTATGTTCATTCTTGAAAGAGAATCTTTAAACTTATCCAAAGCATGGCACTACTAAGTTATGTCAAAGTTATTTGTCCAAGTATTTAGATTATGTACATCTTCCTTTGGCAGCCATGTAAATTCATTTTATTGTACATGAAAACATACCTCGCCCTTCCACATCTCCCCACCCCCTCTTGACACTGCCTTGAAACAGAGTTCTTTATTGTAGCGTCGCTACATATTGGTTATTTTTAAAGTTCATTCTTTGCGGTATGAGTTCTTCAATTAAACCCAGTCCAGCAGAAATTTTCACTTGTCATAACATATTCTTCTAGTACTAGCTCTTACTTTCTTACCCACTTACATTGGAGTGGGAGCAGGGAAGGAGATAGGTGGGTGAAGGACAGAGATTAACAAAGACTGAGACCAGGTTACAGGAATGTAGGAAATATTATATTGCAGGGAGAGTTCCCACCTGCACGATTCCTGTCTCTTGGCCATAGTTTGTCAGTGGCCATTCCTGCAGATAGACAGCTTGTTGGTTGTCATGCCCACATAGAGAGCAGCACAGTGGTTGCAGATTAGTTTGTAGATCACGCAATTGCTTTCACGGGTAACACTGCCTTTGATGGGATAAGTGATGCCTTTGACAGTGTATTCAAAACACTGGCGGAGAAAGTGATTCACTGAGTCATGAGGGGAATGCTCCTTTTTGGTTGGACAGTGGGAATTTGGGACAAACTGGGTGACTGGAGAGACAAGGCATGGGACACTTGTTTGTGTACAAGGTTGGGAGGGTAATTTTTGTCCATGGAGGTCTCAGTGAGATTTGTATATTTGGAGAGGCATGGCTTGTCACTATAGGAAGGATGCAGGTCTTGCATCTAGATCTCTTGCAAGAATATGAGCCATGAGGGAAGGTGATGGGGGCAGGGATGGAATACGGATGTACAAGGATATTGCATAGTTTCAGTGAATGTGGAATAAAACAGAGGAAGGGGTGAGAAGGATAGTAGGTAGGATATATCTTATTTCAGGGCGCAGCAAAAGGTAGTCAAAACACTGGCGGAGAAAGTGATTCACTGAGTCATGAGGGGAATGCTCCTTTTTGGTTGGACGATGGGAATTTGGGACAAACTGGGTGACTGTAGAGACAAGACATGGGACACTTGTTTGTGTACAAGGATGGGAGGGTAATTTTTGTCCGTAGAGGTCTCAGTGAATTCGTATATTTGGAAAGGCACAGCTTGTCACTACAGATGCAATGGTCATAGAGGGCTAAGCTGTATTGAAGAGACTTCTTGGCATGGAATGAGTGGCAGCTGTTGAAGTGCAGGTATTGGTGGTGGCTGGTAGGTTTGATATGGATCCAGTTACTGATGTAACATCTTTTGAGATGGATGTCAACATCAATGAAGGTGGCTCGTTGGGTTCAGTAGGGCCAGGTGGAGGGAAACGGGAAAAAATGTAGAAGTTCTGGAGGAGCATACATAGGATATCCTCACCCTCAGTCCAGATTACAAAGAAGTCACCAATGAACCTGAACCAGGTGAGGGGTTTGGAGCTATGGGTGATTATGCAGGATTCCTCTAGATGGCCCATGAACAGAGTGGCGTAGGATGGTGCCATATGGGTGTATATTGCCGCACCATGGATTTGTTTGAGGTGAAGCCTACAAAGGTGAAGTAATTGTGGGTGAGGATACAGTTACTCATGGTGACCAGAAAGGAATTTTGTAGGTTTGAAGTAAGTCGGGTACTGGGAAAAGTAGTGTTAAATAGCGACAAGGCCATGAGCATTATTCATGTTAGTGTAGAGGGAGGTGGCATCAATAGTGGTGAGCAGGGGCCTGTGGTAAAGGAACAGAAACTGTGGAGAGTTGGTGGAGGAAATGGTTGGTGTCTTTTAGATAGAATGATAGGTTACAGTTGATAGGCTGAAAGCTGTGATCCACAAGGGCAGAGATTCTCTCAGTGGGGGCACAGTAACCAGCCACAAAGGGGTGTTCTGGGTGTTTGGGTTTATGGACTTAAGGAAACATGTAGAAGGTTGGAATTATTAAGTGGTAGGGGTGAGGAGAGAGATAGACTCAGGGGTGAGGTTGAGCGATGGGCCTAAAGTTTTGAGTAGAGACTGGAGGTACTGTTGGATTTCTGGAATGGGTTTGTAGGTGGACAAACCTGACAGCTGGCAGAGTCCTTCTGCCAGGTAATCCCAGCAGTTCAAAAGTACAGTAATATAGCTTGTGTTGGCAGGTAGGATTGCAAGGTCAGTATCAGATTTTAGGTGGTTGATTGCAGCTCTATCTGTGGTTGTAAAGTTAGCTTCCATGTTGAGGGATTTAAGGAATGATGGTGAGGCTGATTTGGGGTTAAGAAATCCTGGAATGTTACTACAGGTGATTTGGGAGCAGTAGGGGTAGATCACAGTTTGATAGAGGAGTGAACTGCCTCACACAGGGCTCAACACTGGCTTTGGATGGGACCTGATTGATAGGGTTGGTGGCAAAAATGTTTCCACTGTAGAGAGTGTGAGAAGGAGAGAAGGTCTTTAACAAGTCTAGCATGAGTGTATTTGGATGTGGGGCGAAAGGTAAGACCTTTGGAAAAGATTGATACTTCTGTGGGACTAAGGCTCTCCTCTCCATCTGTAATATCCTCCTGCTCTGCAATCCCAAATTTCTGCATCCCATCTCTCACACTAAAACTCTTGCCCTCCAGGAACTAGAGCACCACATGCAATATCACTTCAAAAAATTATCCAACTGTTCACCTCCTACTCCCACCTTTGGCTACTGTGCTTCACCACCTCTGCAACAACCTCCAACCCTTCCCCACACCCTCTCATAGCTGACAACCCCTCCCTTGCAGGCCCGCCTTATTTACCACACCCTCAGAAACTCCCTGCCACCACCATACAGAATGTAGAGCCTAAACAGATCCATAACACACTCATAAACCTTTTCTCCAAAAGCCTTAGTCCCGCTGAAGTATCACCACCCCACCAAACTATCTCTCCCCTTCCCTGCCCCAGCTTTCTCATTACCCCCACCAACCACAGACTGATTCCTGAACAGGCACAATTTGTGGCAGTATGGCCTCAGGGGCCAGAGGCAGTGATCATGTCTGCAACTCGACATCTCCTCCATATGGTGAGTAGCAATCTATACTTTTTATAATAGTGTCTAAATGAATTCTGCATTACCAATTTACATGACCTTTTTGTATAAGATGTACTTCCCATTTTTTTAACATAGGATGTATTGCAGGGAAAGTGCAATTCAGAAAAGCTGTTGTTGGTGAGAAGGATCCATATGGCACAGGCTGTGGAGCAGTCATTGAAATGAAGGATATCATGTTTGGCAGTATGTTCAGCAACAGGGTGGTCCACTTGTTTCTTTGCCACAGTTTGTCAGTGGTGATTCATGCAGACAGATAGCTTGTTGGTTGTCATGTATACGTAGAATGCAGCACAGTGGTTGCAACCTAGCTTGTAGATTACATGTTTGGTTTCACAGGTAGCACTGCCTTTGATGGGATAGGTGATGTTAGTGACCAGACTGGAGTAGGTGGTAGTGGGAGGATGTATGGGGCAGGTCCTGCATCTAGATCTGTCTCAGGGGTATGAGCCATGAGGTAAGGGACTGGGAGCAGGGGTGTAAGGATGGACGAGTATATTGTGTAGGTTTGGTGGATGGCGGAATACCACTGTGGGAGGGGTGAGAAGGATAGTGGGCAGAATGTTTCTCATTTCAGGGCACAAGGACAGGTAATTGTAATGCTGGTGGAGAATGTAATTCAGTTGCCCCGGTTCTGGGAGGTACTGATTTATGAGGGGAATGCTCCTCAGTGACTGGACGGTGAGACTTCGAGAGATGGTGGGAGACTGGAGAGATAAGGCATGACAGATTTGTTTTTGTATAAGCTTGGCAGGATAATTACGGTCAGTGAAGGCTTTAGTGAGACCCTCAGCATATTTAAAGAGTGATCGCTCATAACTACAGATGCGACAACCACAGGTGGCTAGGCTGAATGGAAGGCACTTTTTGGCATGGAATGGGTGGCAGCTGTTGAAGTGGAGATATTGCTGATGGTCAGTAGATTTGACATGGATGGAGCTACAGTTGTAGCCATCTTTGAGGTGGAGGTCAACTTCTAGGAAGGTGGCTTGATGGGTTGAGTAGGACCAGGTGAAGCAAGTGGGGCAGAAGTCATTGAGGTCCTGGTGGAATGTGAATAGAGTGTCCTCACCTTTGATTCAGACAGCAAAGATGTCATTAGTAAATCTGAAACAGGTGAGGGATTTAGGATTCTGAGCGTTTAGGAAGGATTCCTCTAGATGGTCCATGAATAGGTTCGCATAGGATAGTGCCATGTGGATGCCCATAGCTGTATCTCAGATTTGTCTGTAGGTAATGCCTTCAAAAGAGAGGTAATTGTGGGTGAGGATATACTTGGTCATGGCAACTAGGAAGGAGGTTGTTGGTTTGGAATCCATGGGGCATTGGGAAAGGTAGTATTCAATAGTGGTAAGGCCATTGGCATTAGGAATGTTAATTTACAGAGAGATGGCATCAATAGTGACGAAGAGGGCACCGTGTGGTAAAGGGAGAGGAACTGTGGAGAGTCAGTGGAGGAAATGGTTGGTATCTTTTATATAGGAGGGTAGTTTCTGGGTAATAGGTCGAAAGTGTTGGTCTATCAGAGCAGAGATTCTCTCAGTGGAAACACGTTAACTGGCCACAGTGGGGCATCCTGTGTGATAAGTTTTATGGACTTTAGCAAGCATATACAGTTTTTTGTTAGTCATTTTTTATTTTCATCCTTGTGACTTCTCTCCAATTTCTGTGAGTTTTTGCTTTCACTATCATCAACTCCCTCTGATTTCATTTTTTTTTGCCCCCTTTTGCATCCATTTTATCCTTTTCGTGAATTTTCATATGAATTTAGGTGTAATTTTTGCAAAATTTATCGGACGTAATTCTACATTATTTACATAATTTTTCGCATTTTTTCCACCACTATGGATCCTTGTTCCTTCCATTTGGGGCAATACAGAAAACTTTCCTTTTCCATAGCCCGATCTCAGTCCCATATGCTGTTCCTGCATTGTTTCTTGTCTCATGGGATCCCCCCTAATGCCTTACCATCAAATTACCCATCTGTGGCTGCCACCCCTTCTTCCACAATGACCTCCATCTGTTCAAATTCTGCCAATCCTTAGCCCTCACCAACATAGTCCTGCAAAACCATATCAACCAAGCCCAAACCTCCTTGCAGTACCTTCTCTCCATCCAAAAAATTCTCCTGCTATGTGGTCCCAAATTTGTGAAACCCTTAACACACACTGAAACACTTGCCCTGCTGGAACTTGAGCAACATGCACAATACCACCTCAAAAAGCTCTCCATCCTGCTCACTTCCTACTCCCACCTTGGAGTACCACTGTCCATCACCTCTACAACCAGCTCAAAACCTCCCCCATGTACCCTCATAGCTGACAAACCCTGTTGACCTACTACACTTACCTCACCTTCAAAAACTTCCTCCCACCACCACACAGAACCCAGAACCTTAACAGACCCACAATATAGTCATGAACCTATCCTTGAGAAGCCTTAGCCCCACAGAAAGATCAGTCCTTTCCAAAGGCCTCACCTTTTGTCCCACTCCCAAATTCAATTATGGAGGACTTGTTAAAGACCTTCTCTCCTTCTCCCAGTTCCTACAGTGGAACACTTTCTTGCTACCAACCCTACCAATCAGACTTAACCAAAGACCAATTCTGAACCTTCCCTAACTCAATTCACTCTTCCATCCAACCGTGATCCACCCCCACTGCCCCCAAATCACCCCTGTTAACTTTTCAGAATTTCTTAACCCCAAATCTTGCCTCACCAACATTCCTCAAATCCCTCAAAAATGCAAACTAACCTCACATCCGCAGAAAGAACCACTTTCCACCACCTAAAAACTGATCCCGACCTTATAATCCTACCTGTGGACAAAAGCTCCACCACCACTGTTTTGAACCGCAAGGATTACCTGGCGGGAGGACTCTGCCAGCTGTCAGATACTTCCCCCTGCAAACCTTGCCACAGTGACCCCATTTCAGAAATCCAGTAGTATCTCCATTCACTACTCAAATCCTTAGGCTCATCCCAAAACTTCACCTCGGAATCCATCTATCTACTCACCCCTACCACTCCCCGCACTCCTACCATCTACATGCTTCCTGAAGTCCATAAACCTAACGACCCAGGATGCCCCATTGTGGCCAGTCACTTTGCCGCCATTGAGAGAATCTCTGCTCTCGTAGACCAGCACCTTCAACCTATTATCCAGAACCTACCCTCCCATATAAAAGATACCAACCATTTCCTCCACCGACTCTCCACAGTTCCTGTCCTTTTACCACACAGTACCCTGCTTGTCACTATTAATGCCACCTCCCTGTACACTAACATTCCTAATGCCCATGGCCTTACAGCTATTGAACACTACCTTTTGCAATGCCCAATGGATTCCAAACAAATAGCCTCCTTCCTAGTCACTATGAGCAACTATATCCTCATCCACAATTACTTCTCCTCTGAAGGCATTACCTACAAACAAGTCTGTGGTACCGCTATGAACACCCGCATGGCACCATCCTATGCCAACCTATTCATGGGCCATCTAGAGGAATTCTAACTAGAAGCTCATAATCCTAAACCCCTCACCTGGTACGGATTCATTGATGACATCTTTGCAATCTGGTTCGAAGATGAGGACACCCTACCCACATTCATCCAGGACCTCAACAACTTCTCGCCCATTTGCTTCACCTGGTCCTACTCAACCCATCAAGCCACCTTCCTAGCTGTTGACCTCCGCCTCAAAGATGGCTACATCTGTACCTACATCCATATCAAACCTACTAACCACCAGCAATATCTCCACTTAGGCAGCCTGTGCCATATGGATGCTTTCCACCAACACCAGCTTTTCTGAATTGCGTAGGTGGGACCTTTGGCTGCAATCCATCCTATGTTCCTATAACCCTCCTGGCCTCACCCTTTGTAAGTCACAGTCCTCATCCATCGAGCCCCTTCCCTGTTCCCATTCCAGCAGTACACCACAGCTGCCATTCCACCATCACACCCAGTCCTTTTATTTCTCTCCTTCTCCTCCACTACTTACTAATATAATAAATACAAAATTATCATTTTACAGTGTATTTAAAAAAAAACCATAACGAACTAATGCATTGGACTTATACACGCTCTCTGATGGTTTGACATACATGCAGTGCACTTTGAGAAACAGATTTATCACATCACTTACAGTTAAAAGACTATACAAACAAAATATAAAATTTCCAAAGTGAACAGACTGATTGAATGGCAGTGAAGAAAATAAAGTGTTTGTTTGTCATTCAGGGATTCAAAGTATTCATCTGTGTTACAAAAACATTTATTTAACAGGTAATTTTTTAATTCTGACCTAAATTTTTTCTCGTCTTTTATTTCCTTGATGCAAATTGGCAGAGAATTATACAGCTTTATTCCATAATGGCTCACTTGTTTTGGGGTTTTTGATTTTCTAGCTCTTTCTACGAGCAGATTCTTACTGATACACGCAGTGCACTTATGTAAACGTGAGTTCAAATGTAAACTATTCAAATGTGTTCTCATATATGGTTTGTGTATACCTGGGTGAGCTAGTTTTCACTAATCTTTCTGGGGAGCCATTTCAAAATTTGTCATGAAAAGAGATGAGAAAACATTGTATGCAGTATTTGTATGTGACAACACTTCTGCCCAGGATAGGTTAGTCAATGTGAAGGCAATCTGGTTGCAGTTTTCAAGGGAGAAAATTCTTTTACACATATTGCTGTATCCTGGTACTTGTGCATGTGAGTGTGCGTGCACTGGGTATAGTGTCACTGCACAAGTGTACTTAAATCAACCACCAACTAATTCAGCATGGGCCATCCACTAGAGTCAGCCAGTAGGAAGCTTGCACACAGCAAGTGCTCTGCCGTGTCATCTACTGGTGACTCATGCCTATGTATATGCTGAGCAGTGCTAACTTACTCTCACTATGTCCTTTTAGATTGTACTGTTCACATGAGTTGTTCTGTGTATCACTTTATGTTGCACCTACTGTATGATTCTTTTGTCTTGTTACTTGCCAAGAAGTTTATTTCCATTATTGTTTAGAAGTTTATGAATAAAGTTAAATTTGTGTTACTTGGATCTGTTTTGCATGTTACTTGGTTAGTGCACAACTGAGAGTGAGTCAGTGCTGTTCCATGCATATATAGGCGCAAGTTGCCGGTAGACGTCAGGGCGGAGACCATGCAGTGTGCACACTTCCTACAGGTGGCCTCCAGTGGCTGGTTGGTGCTGATACAGTTCCAGTTGATTGAAGCACACATGCACGGTGAAGCTATACTCAGCCCACTCACACTCACATGCACTAGTAGTAGGATACAGCACATATGACGTACTGTTTTTGTATGTACTGGAACTGTGAGAACTTAAATGATGGGTGCATTGTGGTCATCAGCTGTTTGGATATAAATAATTCCATGCAAACAGTATCCCTTTCCTACTTTTTCTTTGGATATGTGTATGAAATTGAATCAACACTGTAGAGTTTTCTTGAAATGGTTAGGGATGGTTTCCAGTTTTCTGACTGACATAAGTGTGGTTATGCTGAAAATTAAATCACACCTATTCTATACAAATTACAGTTCTATTGAACTATGCTTGGTAAATCCACATATGTGGCTTAGGTGATTGTTTTTCTCATACATTAAGAATACGTTTCAGTAGGTCTATTCATAAATACCATATCAGTTCGTACTTTTCATAATAACCAACAAATGAACAGCATGGGGTCCAAAGCACCATCTAGATGCACTCTTACTCTTACACCATTGTATCAGGTCTAGTAATTGAGCAAAAGAAGGTTGTTTCAGTTCAACATCATTCTGTGTGGGTACATTAACATCAACACTAAGATCATAAATGAATCCAGCAGCACCCTCATAAATATCATTCAAAGTATTGGCATGTCCCTAATGGTCAATGGATTATTACAATGACTGTGAGGCGCCGATGAAATCGACACCAACATCGATATGCATTCATCTTTGGACTCTAAGCATTATCTTTGGCTGTTCCGCCATGTTCAGTTCAGTTCTTTGTGATCCTTGTATGTGTTAAGGTTAATAAATGAACTATTGCTAAATGGATGTGATTATTCATGCAACCAACCCAGTAATCCTCCTCACTGGTGACCCCATGTTGTAACGTCTTCCTTTTTCGCCATTTTACTGTGTCCGCGACCTCTAGGTAGGTTACTTTTGTGTATATTACATTGACACAGCATTTGAACAATGACTTCGACCTAGCGCCTAATGCTGGATTTTGTGATCGACATGCATTGTGTTGTGGGTGATGTACACCCTCCAGGACTGCAACACGATGACTCTCACTTGATGATTCCGTCGATTTCGCCGGACGTTTTCGAGTCTGCAACAATAAGTGAGGTTAGGAGTGCACATGACTCCGGCTATCAAAAGCCTTTGTTCCCGCCACATGTGCCCTCCCTCATCGACTGTGCAGTTAACTCCTACGGATCTCCGTGCAGTGTGGGACCGATGATGATTTCTGCAAATGCTTCGTCGGACAACCTACTACCACCAGGACAACGATTTGCCACGCCGCAATCCATGCAGTACCACGCGGATATCTGCCATGTGGCCAGAACTGCTTTGTTCACAGGTCTACCTCCTCAGCATCCGACCACACCCACCCCTGCCTCAGTTCAGCATCAGCACAAGCCCTCCTACTTCGATACCTCGGCCTGCAACAGGAACAATAACTTGTTATCTGTGCCTTACCTTCACCTCCATCCCACTGCTACACCTCAGTGTTTTGTGCTACGACATTCACCTTATCGGCACACAGTTCTGAGTGGAGTGACTATGAACAGTGAACATTCACACATTCTGTCCCATGTTCAACATCATTTCCCACACTGTGCTTCTGGACAGCACACACCTCCGCAGCCTCCCTCCAACACAGGTGGCCCTGGCTCTGATCATATGTCAAGCTTTCCGCTGACTTACACGCATTCTCAAACTTTGAACATTTTCTCACCTGTCACCCCCATGCCGGCTCCAGCCGAGCTTCCACTACCATTCTCAGCACATCTTGGTGCCACATCCGCATCGGTCTTCCACAACGCATCAATTCGAACACACCCACAACATGTTGAGCTTCTGCAACCGCAATCGACACATTACGATGTCTCACCCACATCGGCCTTCCGCGTCGCGACGGATCATGCTCAACCACAACTTGTCACCTTCACACTGCCACCCGAACAGCCATCATTGCCACATCCCCTGGAGGCACACTCTCCTGGAATACTACAGCAACAACAGCTCGATTCAGGCAGTGCCCCAACGTACTCAACTCAACCTGTTCTTCTGAACATTCTACAATGTTTACCGACACTGCCACCGTTTGTTTCCGACAGAGCAACAACCTGGTTCAAAATTGTGGATGAAGTGTTCGATCATTACAAACTCGACGAGTCAACCAGGTTTCTGTGCCTCATCACCCACCTGCATGACCAGGAGGACTTCATTGCTGACCTGGTTGACGCCCCGGACTCATCTACCCAGTACACTCTAGCCAAAAAGACAGTTCTACGTCGGCTTGCCCGCTCAACTAAGGCAGCAATATGGCAAGAGCTCCACTTAAGCAACTAGGCAATGACAATCTCCTCACATCCGCTTTGCTCTGGCTCAAAGGTCTCCTGAACCTGTCGAGCAAAGAATGAGAATTGCAGACAAGCTACACGATGCGTCACTGCTCTATTTCGCCAGCCACTGCCTACCTGACAAGTCTCAGGTTCAGGCTAATCGCCCTGTGGCTGGACGTGGCCGGGGCTGTACTGTGCCAACCGTTCTGCTCGTTCTGGGAAGCAGTAAACAAGCAACTGGGATGTCACCGGCTCCATGGTCACGCTCCCTCCTGCAACCGAACCTGCTGCAGCCACTGAACCTCAGCCACCGCCACTGGCAACGAACCTTCTGCAGGAAATGCAAACCACACTACCTGTACTGTTATTTCCACACACGGTTTGGTGAGGCGACATGGAACTGCAGACCACCCTGCTACTTCCCAAACGCCAATCGCAGGTAGGTCCGGGTGCCGCCTCCTGAACATAACATGACAGGCACTCCCTAGTGCTCCATTCTGTCCGGAAACAACCGGATAATTGCGGCCGACTTTACGTTAAAGACATTTCATCGGGATACCTTTTTCTAGTGGACACAGGCGCCAATGTTTCACTGCTGCCTACATCCTTAGCATCGTCGAACATCCGCCCTCATCATACTTCACTGCAAGCCATGAATTCAACTAAACTACATTGCTCGTGTTCAACTTCCCACATCGTCTCACTCTCCGCAAACTGCAAACTCGAGTGGACTTTTTTAGTGTGCGAAATTGACAAACCTATACTAGGCATTGACTTCTTGCAACACCACAAACTTTCACTGGACCTAGTGCAAAACTCCATGTTTCATCATCCTTCCAAGACTCAATTCCCCTGTGCTCTGTCAAGCAACGCCCCCCATGACACATCAGTCCGGGCCTATCTCATCTGTACATGTTCATATCTGTCGACAACGTTACAAGAAACCACACTCAAGTGCCTTGTCGAGCATGAACACGTTGCTCGCCTAGGCAAGGGAAAATTCGAGCTCTCCCTCCGGCTCCACAAAACACAGGTCCAGCTCTCCGATGCAGCAAAGGAATTACTGACACTACAGCAAGGACAAAGCAAGGTCAGTAAGTGCGCTGAATCTGCTTACAATCCCAGAAATGGAGCCTCCATGTGTTTACCTCCCACTACCCCGCCCAACTGTGCTATCAAGACTGCCATAACGTATACTGATAGTTCCACCGGGCCACACCCTCCTAACACAGCAGTGTTTGACACTTGGCCAGACACATGTGCGCATGCACGACGAGCTTCACATGTTGCCGAACTGATGGCTCCTACCCCACTCCTCGTGGACAGCACCTCAAACTATACAACTTCGGCTTATGCGTGCCACTATGCCTCCACCACTGACAACACAAACAGTGCACTCACGCCAAGCGTTTCGCCCGTGACCGTTCTGCCACAGGCCGCGCCCTCCAACAATGGACTCACTAACGGCTCACGAGCTCTACCGAGCTCAGCCAACCACGGTGCTACTGCTTCAGGCCGGCGGCCATCTTGTCATGTTGACTCCTGGGACACTTCACCGCCTCGGCTCCCGTCAGATCCGCCAAGTGGCTACGAACACCACGACCACGCCTCGCCCACCACACATTGTAAACAAACTGCCTCCCGTGCCGCCGGCAACATTTCCGTCGTCACCAATGGCACAGTTCACAAGCTTCGCCTCACGCCAGGCCCCCGATCTCCAGTAAACCACGTTGACGTTGTCCCGAGTGCCTCTCCGACCTTAAACATCAGATTTCTGAACTACTAAGCTCCAGCATCATTGAACCCTCTGCCAGTAGCTGGTCTATGCCCATACATATGACACCCAAGAAAGATGGGTCGTGGCCTTGACTAAACGCACAAACAATTATGGACACCTACCCCATACCCAACATTGCTGACTTTACCAGTTCCCTTGCAGGTGCGACCACGTTCTCTGTCATTGATTGCAAACGGGCCTACCACCAGATCCCCATGGCACCTGAACACACCGAGAAGACAGCGATCACCACCCCAATCAGGTTATTTCAGTTTCGATTCATGCCCTTTGGTCTGAAAAACGAAACCCAGACCTGGCAAAGCTTCATCAATGAAGTGCTATTCGACCTAAAATTCTGTTTTGCATATCTCGATGACATTCTTGTGTTCAGCTCCTCCATCGAGGACAACATTCAACATGTGCAAACTGTTATGAACACTCTCGCAGCAGCAAGCATCAAGACCAACCAGGACAAATTGCAGCTACATCAACCCGCTGTCACTTTTCTTGGTTTCTGGGTCTCTGCTGACAGCATTTCACCACCCCCTGAGAAAGTACAGACAATACTAAACCTAACCAGACCTTCGTCATTCAAAGAGCTCTGGCAGATATCTACCTCGGGCTGTGGGGATTCAGGCTCCACTGATGAATGCCTTGGCAGGCACCAACACTTCTGGATCTCGGCCCATTCCATGGACCCCTGCTATGACTGACTCTTTCACTGCCCTCAAAATCTTCTTGCTGAGGCCTGCACCATCATGCATCCTCATCCCAGTACACAGCTTTTCATCACCACAGACGTGAGCAATACTGCCATCGGTGCTGTCCTTAGCCAGACAATCAATGGCCAGACTTTGCCTCTGCAGTTCTTCTCAAGCAAGCTCAGCAATGCACAACGGAAATATTCCGCGTTTGACAGGGAGTTGCTCATGGTCAATGAAGCAATTAAGCATTTTAAGACTGATGTTGAGGGACACCCTTTCTATGTTTTAATGGACCACAAACCCCCCGGGCTGTGGCCATTACAAACCCGCCAGCTGACCCGCCTCCTCGATGCTTCAGATACACGGGCTTCATATCTCAGTTCAACACCGATGTCAGACACACAAAGGGTGCTGACGATATAGTTGCTGATTTCCTTTCATGAGTCGACACTGTCCATTGGCTGTTAGACCTCTCTGAACTGCCTAACCTCCAATCTGCTGATGAGGAAACACAAAATCTGATTTCAGACTCTACTTCTTCACTACACTTCATCTGCATCACCTTCCCTGGCATTTCTGGTGAGATCTAGTGCAACCACAGTACGGGCACGTTACGCCCCCTCATCCCAACCCCACTCCGTCAAGCTGTCTTTAACGTATTGCATAATTTAGCCCACCCCGGTGTTTGTGTGGCCGCCCGCCTCGTACCAGAGCGCTTTGTGTGAAGAAATGTCAACAAGGACTGCCAGCAATGGGCAAGCTCCTGCGTTGCTGCAAAGTACGCAAGCACACTTCATCCCCCCTTGGCGCCTATTTGATCCCTGATGGGCGTTTCCAGCATATTCATATTGACATTGTCGGCCCTCTCTCCCCCTCTAGTGGCTTTCATTATGTTCTCTCATCTATCGACTGAACAACTCGCTGGGTCGAGGCTGTCCCCCTCCCCAATATTACGGCAGAATCTGTTGCTCGAGCTTTCGTCGAGTCATGGGTATCACGTTTCGGATATCCAGCTATCATCATGACTGACCAGGGCAGACAATTTGAGTCAGCCCTGTTCAACGGAATTTGTAACATTTGCGGCATCCTGCACATATGTACCACAGCATATCACCCGCAAAGTAACGCGCTAGTCGAGTGCTAGCACCGCACTTTCAAGGCGGCTCTTCAATGCCACGACTCTCTATGGACAGAGGCCCTACACCTTGTGCTACTCGGCATTCGTGTGATCTATAAGGAAGACCTCAAAGGCACAATAGCCGAGTTCGTATATGGCCAGAACATTGTTGTCCATGGCGAACTTGTGAGCCCTTCCACTTCTCTCCCTCAGTCTGACTTACCTTCCTTCGTGGACCACATCAGACGCCACTTCATCAACCTCCATATCATTCCACCCACCAGCCATTCCTGCCCTAAGGTTCACGTCCTGAAATCTCTGGACAATTGCGAGTACATCATGCTCCAAGATGACTCTGTCCGCGCTCCCCTCCAACCTCCATATACTGGCCCATACTGAGTTCTCCGGCGCTCAGCCAACACCTATGACATCCAGATGAAAGATTCAGCTGCTACAGTCTCTCGCAACATACTTAACCCTGTTCATGTCGAGCCTTCTTCTACCCCCCTTCAGGCCACGACCACGCCACTCACTGTCGTGGCTCACGACGCTCCGACCACTCCCTCCACGTCGGACTTACACACTCGTTCGAGTGACTTCCAGCTCCAATCGTCGAGCTCTCCTCTGACCTCGCCCTCTACTCCGGTCTCATGCACTCCATCGAGTGACAAAATGCTCCCTACGTTGAGCATACCTACGACCATGCCCTCGCTGCCAGGCCCTTCGCCGGTCCCTTCGACCTCTCCACTGTCGCCTGCCTCGCTTTGTCGAGATTTCTCATGCTGCCCCATCTTGAATGTGCCCTCACTCGAAGTTTTTGTGCCTGTTCCCCTGGACATAATCCACGAAATCTCGATAACACTGCGCCATTATACACTGTTCGTCGTGTGTTTCTCTTCATCCAGTGCTCATGACAAAACCTCCGCCATTCCCTTCCACCTGGTGAAATGTATCCCCTCCCGCCTGACCTCAACCTGGACATGCTTTGTGTGTTTGCCACGCCCACCAGAGACATCGTCGTCGTTGCTCCGTTCCACCTGCGAACCACCAGCCTACCTGTTGCCACACGACCAACATGCCCAGTACGATGCCCGGTTCACTTCAACGACTTCCAGGTTCGGTGGCCGAACCTTCCTTCATGACATCTACCCACACAGCTCCCCGGCGACGCTGTCGAGCTTACCGTGGTCCAGCTCCCGCGGACCACCCCTGCCGATACCATAGTCACCCCTTCCCCCCCCTTGGCGGCCTCTCAAGAGTACTTCACACTGCGGGGAGGGGGGGGGGGGGCCTTAGCAGTCTATGTGGCGCCGATGAATTAGACACCAGCAGCGATATGCATATGCATTCATCTTTGGACTCTAAGTATTATCTTTGGCTGCTCTGCCATGTTCAGTTTAGCTCTTTGTGATCCTTGTATGTGTTAAAGTTAATAAATGAACTATTGCTAAATTGGTGTGATTATTGGTGCAACCAACCCATTAATCCTCTTCAAGTATATTATCTGTCATTGCAAATTGCACATTTATATTATTTTTTTTTTAGTGTGGGTGTAATGTGACCACTCAATAATAAGGAAAAATAAATAGAATAATCAAGTAGTAGTGAATTAATTCTGGGCAAATAGTGACTAGCAGATAGTATTTATGAGAAGGTAGTATATAATATTGCAAGAAGTCTAGGTAGAAATTATAAAAGGAGGATTTACAAAACATCTGTCAGAGAAAGCAGTAGAGTCGGTAGGTTACAGGGAAGCTTCACTTTTGAGAGGTGTAAAGATAAGGATCAGAGGTTGGGCATGCTGTTAAAGGTTTAAGATGGAAGTGATGTACTCAATTTTAGATAGGTAATGGAGCGTAAATGGTAGGCGGACTCATGGAAAGGATGGCTAATGCATAAATCAGGTGAATCCAGAGACAGAATGACTTGAATCCTTTTTTTTAAGTAGCATTGTGAATATTGGGACACTTGTATCAAAAGGATAAAAAGGTAACTATACAATATCTGCCCATGAATAAAATGTAAGCACAGCCCTTACAGAGGTGGGAAGACATGCAGTGACAGTCAGTCATACTGTTGAAGTGTTCTCCAAAATAGTTAGAAGCTAATATACTTACCTGGGCACTGATGGTTCTTTGCATTCACTTTTTTGCACTTGTGAGCTATTACATATCTGAGAGTTGAGATTGCAGAGAGTGTTGTAAATTAAAATCTCTGCATGTATTTCCTTATGGTAAAGATGAACCTCATCATTTTTCTACCTCAATACATTTAAAAAACTTATGCTCTTGTGATCAATAAGTTAAAAGTACAGCAAAGGCAGTTATGTTGGTGTAATATAACATAGTCCAATCGAACAGTTCAGCTACTGTTCATACTCCTATCAACATAAAACAGTGATCAATTGGAACTTCAGAAATAATGGAACAGAGTATGGTCAATGTTACTCTATATTTGTCTGTCAAAGTGAAGTAATTGATGGAGAGCCATCAGAAACAGAAATGGATTTTGGTTTAATTTAGAATTTATTCAGCTTCAAAAACAGAAAATCAAGATAATAGAAATAAAAATAAACTCATTATTATTTAAAGAATATTTTTCTGTTATGTGAGGATGTAATTAGTTAACTTACACAACATCTCCTGTCTAAGACAGGGGATCTGTAGCATGGAGTCTGCACAGGATACTGTGGTTGATGAGCAGTGATCAGTTTTGTCCAAAGCATTGGGTCAGGGGAGGCTGACATTGTTTGCCCTTTTTCTGGCAGTTGGTGATGCACTGAGATGACAGAATTGAGGCACATGCTCTGCAATCTTTCTCAAACAGTTTTACAGAAACTATTTTGTACACCATTTCATTTTTGCCTTACTTATAGCTTCATGATGACGTAGCCATCATTCCACTAATGGTCATTGTTACTGTGAGATAACCATTTAAGTAAGATGCTGCACAAAACTGGAGAAAGTCAGCAATGAAAAATAGGGTTGCTATGATTTTGCACTTGGTGCATATTACATAATATGTTGCTGCATATGAAATTTAGCTAAGATACTAAATTTTTCATTAGACTTGGGTGGAGATCTCTATCTATCACCACTCTCAAGAAAACTGGTCTGATTTAGCACACTCATTTGCAACAGCGCATGCCAGTGATAAAGCCAAAAGGAAATATCGACAACTTTCCCCCATATTGTATAAATGGTTTGAGATACCAAAATGAGATTTTGGAAAATGATAGCATGCAAAGATGAGAGTACTTTGCCATATGGTTATTATGTAAAACTTCATTATCTGCCATGTTATTTCACTAACTAAAGACTTTTTCAATGGAAGAATATAATTTTTAAGGGCCATTGATAGCTGGTGAAATGAGGAAATGCTGTTAGTTCTGGAACAGCATAAGTGAAGACATTAAATGTTTCCTTTTGTACTGAGGACATGCTTTTCCGCAAGCTATTGACCTTACTTTTCTTCAGTTCATCACTTAATAAACTTAAGAAACCATGGTTTCAGAATCCTTTCGCAACTGCATCTGCACAAGTTAGTAAGGTGACATGGTATGAACTCTGCTGTGTTTTGGCAAAAGCAGCAAATTTTAACATGGCAACAAGAGAAATGTAGGTTGTACTCAAAATTCTTCACTCATGATGCTTCTCTGAAAGTTACAAATCAAAAAAATTGCTACTTGTGTTGAATTTTCAGCATAGTTCTGTCTAAATACTAACCATAGCAGAGGTGACAGTAGATCTTTTTGAATGGTCATTGTGCAGGTGTGCTTGCGGAGTGTTTCCACTTAATATTTAAAAAACATCTGAGCATAGGTTTCAGTTTAGAACAGCACTTCCCCCCCAGTGCTCAGCATTTCCCCTACAGCACCTGCCCTCAACCACGACCCCTACTGCTCTCCCCATATGTGCCCTGCCAATAGCACATCCACTGGCCATGGACTCTTAACACTGGATTCTTCAGAATAGCATGTTCCCCATTTATCCTTTCCGGTTGATGAAAGATGTTTGTGGTAACTGAAAATGTAGTTTAGGTAGTTTTTAAGTGTTGGAGATATTAGTAACATATGTACTGATGGGGTGTGAAAGTCACCAACTGTGGGCATGTGGGCATCAGCAAGGTGCGACAGCTGGAGGCATGCTTATTCTTTGGATGACATGGATTGGCAGTGCCTTGGAGGTCAAGGAGCAAATGACGCATGCAAGAATGTAAACAATCATAAACAACTGAAAATCGTTATAAGAACTGTCATTGATTCTATGGCTAATGTCAAATCAATACACATATATTTTTTAATCTGTCATGAGCTACAAAATAAGATAGAACTTTTCACTCATTGTAACTGAATTTGTATAAGAGAAACTTTGCACATAAAACACAGAAAACTTGATGCAAACCTGTTTACATCGTTTAGTGGAATGGGCAGATTGGATATCATTTCCAGCTCTCACACATTGCAACAACGTGAAGAAGCCCAATGGCATGGTGCCCTGGCACTGCACAGCAGGACCATAAAAGTAATTAACTTTGAGAATGGTGACCAAAAATTATTAAGGAGGTAAAGTTGAAATACAACCATCAGGCAAAGTTCATAGATGAAGTGTAACCCCACAACCAACCATCAATGATAACATGTCACCAGGAATGCAGCAACATTCTCTGCTAGGATTTTGACTATCTCTCATCCTGCCATGGAATGACAAATATCCTCCTCACTATCCTCTCTGCTGCTCCCACAGTGGTATTCTGCCACACACTCAACTTACACACACTTAACTTATACAATATCCTTGTTTGTCCCTACTCAACCCATGCTCTCAACCCCTTGCCCCATGGCCCATATCCCCACAATGGACCCAAATGCAAGATCTGCTCTGTACACCCTCCTGCAGTCACCAACTCCAGTCCTGTCACTGTCATTCCCAATCCTATCAAAGGCAGAGCCACCTATGAAAGCAAGTTACTTATCAAGTTTGCTGCAACTACTGTGCTGCATTCTACGTGACCATGACAACTAATCAGCTGTTTGCATCCACGAATGGCCACTGCTGTATTGTAGCCAAGAGACAGCTGAATCAGCTAGTTGCTGAAATTTCTGCCCATCATGATATGATTCACTTTAATTACTGTTTCACAGCCTGTGCCATCTGGATTCTTGTCACCAACTTTAGCTTTTCTGAATTGCTCAGGTGTGAACTCTCCCTACAACATCCTTTGCTCCTGTAACCCCCCATGACTGAACCTATGTGATCCTTCAATTTCGTATCCCTACAACGCATTACACCCACATATTTGTATGAGTTGAGTGGTTCCAACACTTCTCATTGATATTATAGTCATAGGATACTATGTGTTTGTTTGTTTGTTTGTTTGCAAAATTTTACATTTCTGAAAATTTAGAGCAAGCTACCAAGCTCTGCACCATGTTGAAATCTTATCAAGACTTGACTGAATATTTATGAAGCTTCTTTCAGTCATATTTCATTTACATAACTGCATCATCTGCAAAAAGCCTGATTTTACTATTAATGATGTCTGCAAGGTCATTAATATACAACATAAACAACAAGGATCCCAACACACTTCCCTGGGGCAACACCCAAAGTTGCTTCTACGTCTGATGATGACTCTCCATCCAAGATAACATGCTATGTCCTCCCTACCAAAAAGTTCTTAATTCAACCACAAATTTCACTCAATGCCCCATATGATCATACTTTTGACAAAAAGTGTAGGTGCAGTATTGAGTCAAATGCTTTTTGGAAACCAAAAAACACTGCATCTACCTGTTTGCCTTAATCCCCAGCTTTCAGTATCTCATGTGAAAAATGTGCTAGTTGGGTTTCACGTGACTGACATTTTCAAATTTCATGCTGTTTGGCATTGAGGAGTTCATTCTTTTCAAGATACCTCATTATTTTGAGAACAGAATATGTCCTAAGATTTTACAACAAACTGATGTTGAGGATATTGGATGGTAGGTTTGTGGGTCACTTCTACCACCCTTCGTGTAGACAGGTGTCACACATTCCCTTTTCAAAGGTCTGGGCATGGTTTATTGTTTGAGGGATCTACAATAGACTATAGTTAGAAGAGGGGCTAACTCAGCCGTAAGTTCAGTATAGAACTGACAGGGATTCTGTCGGGCCCTGCAGCTTTGTTCAATTTTAATGTTTTCAGCTGTTTCTCAACACCACTAACACTAATACCTATTTAATTCATTTTTTCAGAGGTACTAGGATTAAACTGGGGCAGTTCTCCTGCATTCTCCTTTGTAAAGAAATGCTTGAAAATGGAGTTACAGACTTCAGATTTTGCATTGCTATCCTCAATTTCAGTTCATGACTCATTCACTAAGGACTGGACATTAACTTTTGTGCCACTAACAACCTTTACATACAACAAGATTTTTTTTGGGTTCCATGAAAGATCACTTAAAAGTATTCTGCTATGGTAATCACTGAAGACATCACACACTGTCCTCTTGATAGTCAAATGTGTTTCATTCTGCATCTCTCTATCTGTTGCCCTACAGTGTGTTTTATACCTATTATGCAGTAATCTCTGCCTCTTTAGAAGTTTCTTTACAATGACTGTATACTGTGGAGGCTCACTCCCGTTACCAGGTACATGTATACCCACTGCATGGTCAATTATTCTCTTAAACCCAGAGTTCCTCTACATACTGCTGCCCTGTGCTGAAGGTTTCAAGTTCCTCACTGAGATATAACTTTACTGATTTCTTATCTAGTTTACTGAACATATATATCTTTCTGCTTGTTTTAGTTGTCCATTATACTTTGGTAATCATTGTTGCCACAACCACATCATGGTCAATGATACCAGTTTCGATGTGGATATCCTCAAAGACATCAGGTTTATTTGTTGCCATCAAATCCAATATATTTCCACCATGAGTGGGGTTTCTATCTATCTGTTCCAGGTAGTTTTCAGAGAAGGCATTTAGTAAAGTTTCAAAGGATGCCCTGTCACAGCTACCACTAATAAAACTATAATTTTCCCAATTAATTGTTGGACAATTGAAGTCTCCACCAATGCTTACAGTATAATTGGGGAACTTAACGTAGAAATGAAGCGAGGGTTTTTTTTTCTAAAGTCTTTGGTTACATCAGGAGATGAGTCTGGTGGGTGATAGGAGGATCCAGTTATCATTTTGTGCCCACTCCTGATACTGAGTCTTACCCAAACAACCTCACATGCAGCTTCAATTTCTCTCTCAGTGGATTTGAGTTTCTTGTCTACTATGATAAATACAACACCCCAATATTTGTCTATCCTTTCAATATAAATTTAAATTTTTCACAAAACTCTTACAGCTGGTGTCTCTCTCTCTCTCTCTCTCTCTCTCTCTCTCTCTCTCTCTCTCTCTGTGTGTGTGTGTGTGTGTGTGTGTGTGTGTGTGTGTGTGTGTGTGCGGGAGGGGGGGGGGGGGGGGGGGCATGCGTGCACACTTCTGACATGAAATGATGAAATGCATTGTACTGGTAACTCATAGTAGAACCCTTCCTCAGAGTTAACTCTCATCAAACTGCATTTTTGCTCACTTGGACACTTCATGTCCTTGCCCTATATTATTAATGAACATTGTTTCCTTCAGTTTTTAAATATTACATTATTTAATTACAGATCAACAACAAAATTTTGCCAGTGGCTTCAGGATCATCCAGATACACCGCCAGCAGCATATCTTGTGAAATGTGGATTGATCAAGCCTTCAGTTCACATAAAGAAAACTGAATGTCTTGCAGCTACAAAATCTGGACTACGGAGACTGGACACTCTCACTTCAGTAGACAGAGCAGGTGATGTAATGCATTCTGGTGACATGTTACTTGCTAGATCACTTATAGAGGCCTCACAATACAGAACAGCCACATGAAGGGACAAACTGGATAGTAAACAAAAGTACTTAAAAAAACTAAATAAATAGACAAAATTCTATACTTAAGAAATATATTCTGTGCAAGATTGTTTCAACATAATTAATATAGATTTGGCAAAATTTTTTGGTATGTCTCATTGGTATAGAGTGAACTGAACCTCTATCAACAAATTTTTAGAGGCTGTCCCTTCTGTTGTGAATATTTTGGAATACAGGCTGCACAGTCTTCCCTGGCTCATTATAGAATAATAATGTAATTATGATTTATTCAGTTTGTTACCACAGTCACCTTAGTTCCTTTGAAAATATCTTTACAACACTAAAGAAGCCTACAATATGCAATAACAAAAATGTACTACTCTCAACACAGAGTAATAAAATAAACCTCAGACAAAACACTGTACTCCGATGTGGTTGTTGTTGCTGTGGGAGCAGGTCAGCAAGTGTCATTGTGCACCTCTACCATCGCATTGAGGGAACCCATACCCAAGTTATGTACTGACAAATTTGCAATCAATAAACTCTTCATACAGATGTGTACCACTGTTAAGGACAACTAACTTTGCAGGACAAACAAATCTGAGACAGAACCAACCAGTACTGAATGCAAACTGAAGGCAAAGAGTAAATGGGTTGTATTACTGTCAGCAGCAGGTATCATGGGTGAAAAGAAACAAAACACACAGCACATACCATTGACACTTGTACTGTAGTACACTATTTTCAATTCAATACAGATACAGAGTCAGCAGGGACGAGAAGCCATATGAAATGCTGTAACTCTGTAATGAACTGGTCATTATTATGGATCCCTTACATCAAAATACTCAGAAGGTACCCCTGAATAACTTTGGAAAATTTTTTGGTGGAGTTCAGGTTCACCCTGTATACCATAAATAAAATTAACATCCAGAAAACTGTGTTTTGTGGAAGATACAACACATTTTATTAAATCTGAACCAATGATCAACTTAAGAATGTAGTTCATATAGCAATGTAAAGAATATTTTCACACAACTCAGTTAACAATTGCCACTTAGCACACAAATGGAAAAATGTTGGTGGGGAGTGACATGCATAGTATATAATTTCCTTCCCTGGCATTGAAAGCATTATTTTTTACCTATTTTCACTTTTTTCAACTTATTACCAGTAAATAAATTCCATCCCTTCAACGTATCTCTAGACAGTCTATGAAATACATACCTATGGATGCCATGGTATCTTCATGTATTTACGGTAACAAATGTCTTTAAATGTGGGAAAGAGGAAGAGGACAAAGGGTGACACATTTTATGATTTTGGTTAATGTTACAAAAATGTGTAGTTAATTTACTTTGGTTTTTGAGTTACTAATGCACATTTGTGAGCAAGGGCATGGCTCTGATGGAAGTTTTCTGCCATTTTGAATCTAGATTTTTTTCTTACATTTTTTTCAGTTCCTTTTGGCTCAGGACACTTATATAGTATTCAGTGTTTACTGTTTTATCCTTTGCAAAGTAAATAATACAAAGACACTCTTCTACTCCTGAAAAACCACTGGTCATAGCCTTTGCAGTAGATGAAATCAACAGGTCTTCGTGGAAATAGGCGATTGGTTTCCATGCACTGCTTTCAGTCAGCATTCAAAAGATTGTATAAAGCCATTTTACAGTTAATTCTTCATGAAAAATATATGATACTTTTTCTTCTGAAATGTGTATAGTGTCACTTTTATAATATAAGCTGAAGAGCCAAAGAAATTGAAACTTCCTGGCAGATTACAACTGTGTGCCAGGCCGAGACTCGAACTCGGGACCTTTGCCTTTCACGGGCAAGTGCTCTACCATCTGAGCTACCCAAGCATGACTCACACCCTGTCCTCACAGCTTTACTTCTGCCAGTGCCTCGTCTCCTACTTTCCAAGCTTTACAGAAGCTCTTCTGTGAACCTTGCAGAACTAGCACTCCTGAAAGAAAGGATATTGCAGAGACATGGCTTAGCCACAGCCTGAGGGATGTTTCCAGAATGAGATTTTCAC
This sequence comes from Schistocerca americana, assembly GCF_021461395.2. Taxonomy (NCBI): domain Eukaryota; kingdom Metazoa; phylum Arthropoda; class Insecta; order Orthoptera; family Acrididae; genus Schistocerca; species Schistocerca americana. Next base: position 369,286,891 of record NC_060120.1, on the reverse strand, counting down.
TCTGCAGTGGAGTGTGCACTGATATGAAACTTCCTGGCAGATTAAAACTGTGTGCCAGGTCAAGACTCGAACTCGGGACCTTTGCCTTATGCGGCCAAGTGCTCTACCATCTGCGCCACCCAAGCATGACTCACGCCCCGTCCTCACAGCTTTACATCTGCCAGTACCTCGTTTCCTACTTTCCAAACTATACAGAAGCTCTTCTGCCAACCTTGCAGAACTAGCACTCCTGAAAGAAAGGATATTGCAGAGACATGGCTTAGCCACAGTCTGAGGGATGTTTCCAGAATGAGATTTTCACTCTGCAGAGTGTGCGCTGATATGAAACTTCCTGGCAGATTAAAACTGTGTGGCAGGCCGAGACTCGAAATCGGGACCTTTGCCTTTTGCAGGCAAGTGCTTTACCATCCAGCCAAAGAAATTGGTTCACCTGCTAGTATCATTTAGGGTTCCCACAAGCATGCAGAAATGCTGCAATATGATGTGGCATGGACTAAACTAATGCCTCAAGTAGTGTTAGAGGGAAATGAATCCTGCAGAACTGTCCATGAGTATGCAAGGGTATGATGAATGCTCAATAACATTCATGTCTGGGGAGTTTGATGGCCAGCAGAAGTATTTAAACTCAGAAGAGCAATTCTGGACATGAGGGGTGTCACATTGTACTGCTGCAATTGCCCAAGTCCATCAGAGTGCACAATGGACATGAATGGATGCAGGTGATCAGACAGGATGCTTATGTATGTGTCACCTGTCAGAGTCATATCTACATGTATCAGGGGTCCCATATCACTCCAACTGCACATGTGTCACACCATTACCAGCTTGAACAGTTCCTTATGACATGCAGGGTTCATAGATTCATGAGGTTGTCTTCATCCCTGTACTTCTCCATCCACTCAATACAATTTGAAACAACACTTATCCGAACAGGCAACATGTTTCCAGTCATCAGCAGTAAAATGTCACTGTTGAAGGGCCCAGGTGAGGCAAAAAGCTTTGTGTTGTGCAGTCATTAAGGGTACGTGAGTGGGCCTTCAGCTCTGAAAGCCCATGTCAATGATGTTTCGTTGAATGGTTCATATGCTGATACTTTTGAAAAAATTTTAGTCAGATTAAGTTTCATGTAACAACCTCTCGTGAAATAAGGAAAATTATTAAATCTTTGAAAAATAAATGTTCTGTTGGAGTAGATGACATCTCTAAGAAGTTATTAAAACAATGTGGAGCAATTACAGCTGGTGTTTTGAGTCACATATGTAATGCATCACTGACTCAAGGTATTTTTCCAAACAGGTTAAGATATGCCATTGTCAGGCCTCTCTACAAAAAGGGGGAAACCACAGATGTCAATAATTACCAGCCAGTATCCTTGCTTATGGCATTTTCAATAATCTTTGAGAAAATAATGTACTCAAGAGTGGTTAGTCATCTCAACAGTAATGGGATACTTAGTAAATCACAGTTCGGATTTCCGAAATGCTGTTCCACTGAGACAGCAGTATACAATTTCACTGTACACATAGTAGAGTCTTTAAAAAGTAAAATGTCACCAATAGGAAAATTCTGTGACTTATCCAAAGCATTTGATTGTGTGAATCATGACATTATGTTAGAGAAATTACAATTCTATGGTATAAATGGGACAGTATACGAGTGGTTTAAGTCATATCTACAGAACAGGAAGCAAAAAGTCTCTTTATATGCTTCATGTGATTCAAAGGAGTTTGCCACTTCATCTAAATGGGGTGAAATTACATTAGGTGTTCCACAAGGTTCGATCATGGGTCCCCTCCTGTTCTTGATATATGTGAATGACCTCCCTTCTTATGTGAAACATGATGCTGAACTGACACTGTTTGCTGGTGATACAAGCATAATTATTAATCCAGTAAAAGAAAGTCTAATAGAAAATGATATAAATAAGATCTTTGGAAAAGTCATTAATTGGTTTTCTGTGAATGGGCTTGCTCTGAACTTTGAAAATACACAATACATCCAATTTTCTGCTGCAAAAAGTATAATTCCTTCAATAAACATAACACATCAAAAGAAGTCAGTAGCCAGGGTAGAGCATAATAAGTTTTTGCGTGTACATATAGATGAGAATCTTAATTGGAAAATTCATATTTTGGATCTCCTAAAGCGACTAGGTTCAGCAACTTTTGCAATCAGAATAATTGGCAATTTGGAGGATGTAAAAATTAGTAAGCTAACATACTTTGCATACTTCCACTCTCTGATGTCATACGGAATAATACTCTGGGGCAACTCAGCACTTAGGCAAAAGGTATTCACTGCTCAAAAGAAAGTAGTTAGAATAATGTGTGGAGTTCATAGTTGCACATCTTGTAGGTATCTGTTTAAAAGGTTAGGAATTCTTACAACTGATTGACAGTACATTTACTCAGTAATAAAATTTTTTCTGAACAACAGGGACCAGTTTAAAATCAACAGCGACATTCATGATTACAATACCAGAGAAAAGAAAGACCTACACTATCCTTTGCTTAACCTATCTTTGGCACAGAAAGGGCTAAAATATGCTGCTATAAAACTTTGTGATAAATTACCAGATGAAATAAAATGTCTCACAGGCAGCAGTAATAGTTTCAAAAACAAATTGAAATCATACCTCCTTGACAATTCCTTCTATACCATAGATGAATTCTTGAATATAAGTAAATAAATCTGGAGATATAATACATGCATTTTGTGCCATTTAAGGGAATGGGATAGATAATAGAAATATTTAGGTATAACACTATAACATTATAACACACACACAAAAAAAAAAAAAAAAAAAAAAAAAAAAAAAAAAAAAAAAAAAAAAAAAAAAAAAACCTTGTTCCCTGTGCACATTTCTTGTGCATTTGACACATTCCACATCATTATGGTTTTTCTGTGCTATTGATCAATGGAACACTAACTAACTTGTTGATGGCCCAGCATTGAAACCTGCAGTAATTTGTGGAAGGGTTGCACTTCTGCCACACTTAATGATTCTCTTCAGTCATCATTGGTCCAATTCTTGCAGAATCTTTTTCCAGCCACAACAATGTCTGAGATTTGATGTTTTATGAGATTGCTGATATTCATAATACACTTGTGAAATGGTCATATGGGAAAATCCTCACTTCATCACTATGTCAGAAATGCTGTGTCCCATTGCTTGTGGGCCAACTATAACATCACATCCAAACTCACTTAAATCTTGATGACCTGTGATTGTAGCAGCAGTATGCAATCTAACAACTGTGCCAGATACATTGTCTTATAAAGGTGCAGCTGAGCACAGCACTGTATTTTGCCTGTTAACATATCTCTGTATTTGAATACACATGGCTAAACCAGTTTCTTTTGTTCTTCGGTATACCTTTAACTGCTGCACATCCAAGATTCTCAATGTTTTCATGACTTTGCAGTTTTGTGACATTCACTACATGGATCACATCCAAGTGAAGCAGGGCACATTTAAATTTAGGTGCCCATTTCTAATTTTTTTTTTTTAATAAATGAGAAGCTCTTTATGAACCATCCAAAACATGAATTTCATGATAGTATGTTATTCTGAGTTATCCATTTGGATAAAATGCATACAACATAACTATACTCAACTATTATTGCAGTTCTAGATAATTTAATTTTACTGAAACTTTTAATTGCATGCATGTGTGTACACCACAGTCCAAGAATCCAGTAATGAGAAAATAAATAACAGATTAATTATCAAAAGGTGAAGAACAGAGCAATGTCACTGACATTGCTGCTAAGTATAAACATTTTACATATAGCACACTTTTACACATCGACACAACCAGTACATCAACTCCCTCTCTCAAGTACTAACAATATTTGAGACCGAACTTAACATGGTCTCTTGATCATGTGATGATAGATCTTGGAACCATCAGGGGTAGCACTCAATGGCTGTGGCAGCTTGTCGGTGGTCAGTGGTGGAGTTCTGGGTGATTCAGTCTTGTCTGTAGGTGGTGAGCCAGGCAATTTGTGTGCATCAGTGGAGGCAGCACTGAGGGCTGTCTCAGATTATCAATAGAGATTGTTGTGGGGGTACTCATAATGTTGCTTTTAAATGTTTTGCCATCCCTCCTCTCTCCTGAAATCTGGGTACAGGCCTTAATATGGTGGCTGCAGAGGCTTACAGAGAGCATCGTGCCGAACAAATACTTGGTTGCACTTCAACAAATTGGTGAAAATGAAAGGGTGGCAAGTCTCTTGATCTCTTGGTGCAATAGGACAGATTTAGGATGTGGAACATGTCAACCTGTGTCATACCTGTGGGTGCAGCTTGCTAACAAAGTCAGACACATCAATGACAGTATCCGGCATATTGCGAAGGAACTCACCAAGCAGTCTGATTGGTTGCCTACAGACAAGATCAGCTACAGTGGCTTTCAGATCATCCCTGATGGCCTTGCAGAGGCCCAGAAGGACAATCAGTAGCATCTCAGTACAATGTTGGGATTCGTGGCACCAAAGGGATACTTTAAACAGATGATTTAGACGTTCCACAAAACCATTTGCTGCCAGGTGACAAGCTGTTGTCTTGATACACATCATACCTAACAACGTGGCAATTGCCTTGAACAGATAGGATTCAGACTGCATGTCCTGTTCGGCAGTAATGTGCAATAGTATGCTGCAATGGGTGATCCATCACTGAAAGAAGGTAGCTGTAACTGTCTGGGACATGAGGAAGACATGAAGCCAGCAAGTGAATCAGTTAATGGCAATGAGGCAGTAGGTACATCCCTCAGATGGAGGCAATGGTCCAATGATGCCTATATGGACATGATCAAATCACTGGTTAGGTGAAATGAATGTGCCAAGTAGTGCACTAATGAGGTGAACAATTTTATTTCAGTGAGACCAAGCATTGGTGAAAAAATGTCTTACAGTCGCTGTAATTTTAGGCCACACCAAACTTCGTTTTACCAACTTTGCTGTCACATGGACCCCAGAAATAGATAGGTCATGCAGAGACGTGACTGCCTGCTGTCTACAGGGTGTTACAAAAAGGTATGGCCAAACTTCCAGGAAACATTCCACACACACAAATAAAGAAAAGATGTTATGTGGACAAGTGTTTGGAAACGCTTAATTTCCATGTTAGAGCTCATTTTAGTTTCATCAGTACGTACTGTACTTCCTCGATTCACCGCCAGATATGGGATACTCTACCTGTGCTGCTAGAACATGTGCCTTTACAAGTACGACACAACATATGGTTCATGCATGATGGAGCTCCTGCACATTTCAGTCGAAGTGTTCATACACTTCTCAACAACAGATTTGGTGATCGATGGATTGGTAGAGGCAGACCAATTCCATGGCCTCCACGCTCTCCTGACCTCAACCCTCTTGACTTTCATTTATGGGGGCATTTGAAAGCTCTTGTCTATGCAACCCCGGTACCAAATGTAGAGACTCTTTGTGCTCGTGTTGTGGACGGCTGTGATACAATACGCCATTCTCCAAGGCTGCATCAGTGCATCAGGGATTCTATGCGACGTAGGGTGGATGCATGTATCCTCGCTAACGGAGGACATTTTGAACATTTCCTGTAACAAAGTGTTTGAAGTCATGCTGGTACTTTCTGTTGCTGTGTGTTTCCATTCCATGATTAATGTGATTTGAAGAGAAGTAATAAAATGAGCTCTAACATGGAAAGTAAGTGTTTCCAGACAAATGTCCACATAACATCTTTTCTTTATTTGCATGTGAGGAATGTTTCCTGAAAGTTTGGCCGTACCTTTTTGTAGCACCCTGTATAAACACTGTTCACAGAGTTTTGTGACTTCAATGTGGAGACATTGACTGGATGGTTATCTGAATAAATTTCCAATCTTTCTGTCAGATTGTTGTGCCAATGCTGGGGTCTTGTAGTTGACTGTACATGAAATCACTTGAGTGCAGGAGAGATCATCTGCTGGGACATTAATTCTCCCTCGATGTGGACTATATGGGTTTTCAACTGTCCTATGAAGTCCAAATGATGAAGCTGACAGGGTGATGCTTTGTCAGTGGTTTGTGGTCCATGGTGAGAGCATGTGCTTGAACTTCCTAATTGAAGCATATGCTGGTTACAGCTTGGGATCGTACATAGACCAGGTCTATTGTGATGGTGACTCCTTTTTGCTGTAGAACCCCAAGGGTTGCCACTGTTGATCCATTTGTTGTTGTAGTGTGGCTCCTATTATTGCTACAGCTGAAGTGTTAACTGTTAAGGCAAGTGGAGTTTGCAGGGCATGGTACACTAATAGAGCAGCCTCAGCTATATCAGTCCTCACATTGTAGGAAGCTGCCTCGTTATTCCACACCAATCTATCACTTGGTTTAGATGAGCTGTGTAAATATCATTCAGCAGAGCACCAAACAAAGCATGATTATGCATGCAGCAATAGTAGAAGTTGGTGTCACCTAGAAATTGTCATAATTTGCGAACAATCACAGGCTGCATATTGTTGACTATGGTACCTATCTCCTCTTGTGGAAGCCAAATTCCATGGCCAAGAAGTGGACTTCTGAAACTCTGAAGACTCATTTCAATTGATTAATACATAGTCCATGTGAGCACAACCGTGTATATATCTGGTGCAGATGTTATGGACATAACCAATATGTGGTCAATATATACATAGCAAAACTTCATTTGTGTAGCATTACATAAACTGAATGGTATACTTGTAAAATCAAAGAGATGAAATGAAGTGTTGATGGTTGTTTTAGCTATGTGCTCTGGTGCTACAGGTACTTAATAGTATTCATGCACTAAGTCTAAGGTGGAAAACACATGCTTGCTATAGATATTGTTCTTCAGTAAGTGGAACTGGGTAACGATCAGGTATTGTCCTGGCACTGAGCTGCTAGTAGTCACTGCACAGATGCCACCCACTGGTCTTTTTAGAAACAACATGTAGTTGCAAGGCCCAGCTGCTCCTTGATGGTCAGCAGATTCTTGCACAACCATGAAAGAAATTCTTGTTTGTGTACTTTCAGCTTCTCTGGTATCAAGCAGCATAGTCAAGCACGGATTGTTGGTCCCGATTGGTGGTGGTATCAAGGAGACAATGACATTGAAGGTCTGGTAGCAGGCCACAAAATGACAGATAGTTGGCTCAAAGTATAGGATGTGTCACATTTCCTTTGATAAACTGTTATTCAATTGTACAATGTAGACTTAGGATCAGTAAGCGTGTCACGTGGCCGTATGTGTGTCACAAATCCGTTAATGGTGAAGAGGTGATAGTCATCTCCCCTACACAGAGGCAGATGGAAGGATAGATATACTGACATGTCTGCAGTTATGACTACCAAGAACTGTAGCTTTGTGTGAAGGTCGGTGATGAACAGTCAACGACTGTTGTCAGAAAGCCAGTCACTGTCGTTACTTACTTTCTACTCTACTGTGTTTCCAATTTCAATCAAGGACTGTTGGGAACCCAATCAGCTATGGTACCAGAAAAGTTTATTTGATGAAGGTGATCAGCTGAGTGGTGTTGTTGAGATTGGTGACTGGAATGCCATGTTTGTAGGATAGCAACTTGTGCCATAAGCTCCACAATCTGCACACCTCTACATGTCAGTGCATAACCCACGCACTACTGTACAGATAAAAGTAGCATTTGAATGACCTTATTGCACAACATGCAGTAACATAAAAGATTAATCACTATCAATGCTATATTTCTGGTAGGCTGAGAAATTGTCTTCTTGCTGTTACATAATGATTTGTGCTGAAACTAAGGGCTACTGTTTTAATGAGCTGTGTGAGTATAATAATTTTTTTCTTTTAGTATTTTATTTTTCAAGACTATATTTGGTGGTAACACTGTTTTTTTTTTTTTTTTTTTATCCAAATATGCCATTTAAGCATGTTTTATGGTTGGCTATATATGCTTTGATGCACTTTTATTATAAAATACTTAATCTATATACAGAACCTCCCCCCCCCCCCCCCCCCCCCCCATCCCCCCATGAACAATGGAGCTTGCCGTTGGTGGGGAGGCTTGCATGCCTCAATGATACAGATAGCCATACCATAGGTGCAACCACAACGGAGGGGTATCTGTTGAGAGGCCACACAAAGGTGTGGTTCCTGAAGAGGGGCAACAGCCTTTTCAGTAGTTGCAAGGGCAACAGTCTGGATGATTGACTGATCTGGCCTTGTAACACTAACTAAAATGGCCTTGCTGTTTTGGTACTGCGAACGGCTGAAAGCAAGGGGAAACTACAGCCGTAATTTTTCCCGAGGGCATGCAGCTTTACTGTATGATTAAATGATGATGGTGTCCTCATGGGTAAAATATTCTGGAGGTACAATAGTCCCCCATTTGGATCTCCGGGCGGGGACTACTCAAGAGGACGTAGTTATCAGGAGAAAGAAAACTGGCGTTCTACAGATCAGAGCGTGGAATGTCAGAATGTCAGATCCCTTAATCGGGCAGGTAGGTTAAAAAATTTAAAAAGGGAAATGGATAGGTTAAAGTTAGTTACAGTGGGAATTAGTGAAGTTCGGTGGCAGGAGGAACAAGACTTTTGGTCAGATGAATACAGGGTTATAAATACAAAATCAAATAGGGATAATGCAGGAGTAGGTTTAATAATGAATAAAAAAATAGGAGTGTGGGTTAGCTACTGCAAACAGCATAGTGTACGCATTATTGTGGCCAAGATAGACACAAAGCCCATGCCTACTACAGTAGTACAAGTTTATATGCCAACTAGCTCTGCAGATGATGAAGAAATTGATGAAATGTATGACGAGATAAAAGAAATTATTCAGGTAGTGAAGGGAGATGAAAATTTAATAGTCATGGGTGACTGGAATTCCAGAGTAGGTAAAGGGAGAGAAGGAAACAACATTGGTGAATATGGATTGGGGCTAAGAAATGAAAGAGGAAGTCGCCTGGTAGAATTTTGTGCAGAGCATAACTTAATCTTAGATAACACTTGGTTCAAGACTCATGAAAGAAGGTTGTATACATGGAAGAACCCTCGAGATACTAAAAGGTATCAGATAGATTACATAATGGTAAGACAGAGATTTAGGAACCAGGTTTTAAATTGTAAGACATTTCCAGGGGCAGATGTGGACTCTGACAACAATCTATTGGTTATGAACTGTAGATTAAAACTGAAGGAACTGCAAAAAGGTGGGAATTTAAGGAGATGGGACCTGGATAAACTGACTAAACCAGAGGTTGTACAGAGTTTCAGAGAGAGCAAAAGGGAACAATTGACAGGAATGGGGGAAAGAAATACACTAGAAGTAGAATGGGTACCTTTGAGGGATGAAATAGTGAAGGAAGCAGAGGATCAAATAGGTAAAAAGATGAGGGCTAGTAGAAACCCTCAGGTAACAGAAGAAATATTGAATTTAATTGATGAAAGGAGAAAATATAAAAATGCAGTAAATGAAGCAGGCAAAAAGGAATACAAACGTCTCAAAAATGAGATCGACAGGAAGTGCAAAATGGCTAAGCAGGGATGGCTAGAGGACAAATGTAAGGACGTAGAGGGTTATCTCACTAGGGGTAAGATAGATACTGCCTACAGGAAAATTAAAGAGACCTTTGGAGAAAAGAGAACCACTGGCATGAATATCAAGAGCTCAGATGGAAACCCAGCTCTAAGCAAAGAAGGGAAAGCAGAAAGGTGGAAGGAGTATATAGAGGGTCTATACAAGGGCGATGTTCTTGAGGACAATATTATGGAAACGGAAGAGGATGTAGATGAAGATGAAATGGGAGATATGATACTGCGTGAAGAGTTTGACAAAGCACTGAGAGACCTAAGTCGAAACAAGGCCCCCGGAGTAGACAACATTCCATTAGAACTACTGATAGCCTTGGGAGAGCCAGTCATGACAGAACTCTACCATCTGGTGAGCAAGATGTATGAGACAGGTGAAATACCCTCAGACTTCAAGAAGAATATAATAATTCCAATCCCAAAGAAAGCAGGTGTTGACAGATGTGAAAATTACCAAACTATCAGTTTAATAAGTCACAGCTGCAAAATACTAACGCAAATTCTTTACAGATGAATGGAAAAACTGATAGAAGCCGACTGCAGGGAAGATCAGTTTGGATTCTGTAGAAATATTGGAACACGTTGGGCAATACTGACCCTACGACCTATCTTAGAAGAAAGATTAAGGAAAGGCAAACCTACGTTTCTAGCATTTGTAGACTTGGAGAAATCTTTTGACAATGTTGATTGGAATAATCTCTTTCAAATTCTGAAGGTGGCAGGGGTAAAATACAGGGAGCGAAAGGCAATTTACAATTTGTACAGAAAGCAGATGGCAGTCATACGAGTCGAGGGGTATGAAAGGTAAGCAGTGGTTGGGAAGGGAGTGAGACAGGGTTGTAGCCTCTCTCCGATGTTATTCAATCTGTATATTGAGCAAGCAATAAAGGAAACAAAAGAAAAGTTCAGAGTAGGTATTAAAATCCACGGAGAAGAAATAAAAACTTTGAGATTCGCTGATGACATTGTAATTCTGTCAGAGACATCAAAGGACTTGGAAGAGCAGTTTAACGGAATGGACAGTGTCTTGAAAGGAGGGTATAAGATGAACATCAACAAAAGCAAAATGAGGATAATGGAATGTAGTCGAAATAAGTCAGGTGATGCTGAGGGAATTAGATTAGGAAATGAGACACTTAAAGTAGTAAAGGAGTTTTGCTATTTGGGGAGCAAAATAAGTGATGATGGTCGAAGTAGAAAGGATATTAAATGTAGACTGGCAATGGCAAGGAATGCGTTTCTGAAGAAGAAAAATTTGTTAATATCGAGTATAGATTTAAGGGTCAGGAAGTCGTTTCTGAAAGTATTTGTATGGAGTGTAGCCATGTATGGAAGTGAAACGAGGACGATAAATAGTTTAGACAAGAAGAGAACAGAAGCTTACGAAATGTGGTGCTACAGAAGAATGCTGAAGATTAGATGGGTAGATCACATAACTAATGAGGAGGTATTGAATAGAATTGGGGAGAAGAGGACCTTGTGGCACAACGTGACGAGAAGAAGGGATCGGTTGGTAGGACATGTTCTGAGACATCGAGGGACCACCAATTTAGTATTGGAGGGCAGTGTGGAGGTAAAAATTGTAGAGGGAGACCGAGAGATGAATACACTAAGCAGATTCAGAAGGATGTAGGCTGCAGTAGGTACTGGGAGATGAAGAAGCTTGCACAGGATAGAGTAGCATGGAGAGCTGCATCAAACCAGTCTCAGGACTGAAGACCACAACAACAACAACAACAACATACAGAAAGACAGAACCACATGCTTAAGCAAAAAGCTCTAGAACAGACTCCAAAGAACATCACTCTACATCTACACCTACATCCATATTCCGCAAGCCACCTGACAGTGTGTGGCGGAGGGTACTTAGAGGACCTCTATCGGTTCTCCCTTCTATTCCAGTCTTGTATTGTTTGTGGAAAGAAAGACTGTTGGTATGCCTCTGTGTGGGCTCTAATCTCTCTGATTTTATTCTCATGGTCTCTTCACAAAATATACATAGTAGGGAGCAATATACTTTTTGACTCCTCGGTGAAGGTATGTTCTGAAACTTCAACGAAAGCCCGCATCGAGCTACTGAGCGTCTCTCCTGCAGAGTCTTCCACTGGAGTTTATTTATCATCTCCACAACACTTTGACGATTGCTAAATGATCCTGTAATGAACCGCGCTGCTCTCCGTTGGATCATCTCTATCTCTTCTATCAACCCTATCTGGTACGGATCCCACACTGGTGTGCAATATTCAAGCACTTGGTGAACAAGTGTACTGTAACCTACTTCCTTTGTTTTCAGATTACATTTCCTTAGGATTCTTCCAATGAATCTCAGTCTGGCATCTGCTTTACCAACGATCAACTTTATATGATCATTCCATTTTAAATCGCTCCTAATGCGTACTCCCAGATAATTTATGGAATTAACTGCTTCCAGTTGCTGACCTGCTATATTGTAGCTAAATGATAAAGGATCTTTCTTTCTCTGTATTCACAGCACATTACACTTGTCTACATTGAGATTCAATTGCCATTCCCTGCATCATACGTCAATTCGTTGCAGATCCTCCTGCATTTCAGTACAATTTTCCATTGTTACAACATCTCGATATATCACAGCATCATCTGCAAAAAGCCTCAGTGAACTTCCAATCTCATCCACAAGGTCATTTATGTATATTGTGAATAGCAACGGTCCTACGACACTCCCCTGTGGCACACCTGAAATTATTCTTACTTTGGAAGACATCTCTCCATTGAGAATGACATGCTGTGTTCTGTTATCTAGGAACTCTTCAATCCAATCACACAATTGGTCTTATAGTCCATATGCTCTTACTTTGTTCATTAAACGACTGTGGGGAACTGTATTGAACACCTTGCAGAAGTCAAGAAACATGGCATCTACCTGGGAACCCATGTCTATGGCCCTCTGAGTCTCGTGGACGAGTAGCGCGAGCTGGGTTTCACACGATCGTCTTTTTAAAAACACATGCTGATTCCTACAGAGTAGATTTCTAGACTCCAGAAAAGTCATTATACTCTAACATAATACGTGTTCCAAAATTCTACAACTGATCAACGTTAGAGATATAAGCCTATAGTTCTGCACATCTGTTCAACGTCCCTTCTTGGAAACGGGGATGACCTGTGCCCTTTTCCAATCCTTTGGAACGCTACGCTCTTCTAGAGACCTACAGTACACCGCTGCAAGAAGGGGGGCAAGTTCCTTCACGTACTCTGCGTAAAATTGAACTGGTATCCCATCAGGTCCAGCTGCCTTTCCTCTTTTGAGCGATTTTAATTGTTTCTCTATCCCTCTGTTGTCTATTTCGATATCTACCATTTTGTCATCTGTGCGACAATCTAGAGAAGGAACTACAGTGCAATCTGTGAAACAGCTTTGGAAAAAGACATTTAGTATTTCGGCCTTTAGTCTGTCATCCTCTGTTTCAGTACCGTTTTGGTCACAGAGTGTCTGGTCAGTTTATTTTGATCCACCTACCGCTTTGACATAAGACCAAAATTTCTTAGGATTTTCTGCCAAGTCAGTACATAGAACTTTACTTTTGAATTCATTGAATGCCTCTCGCATAGCCCTCCTCACACTATATTTCGCTTCACGTAATTTTTGTTTGTCTGCAAGGCTTTGGCTATGTTTATGTTTGCTGTGAAGTTCCCTTTGCTTCTGCAGCAGTTTTCTAACTTGGTTGTTCTACCACGGTGGCTCTTTTCCATCTCTTACAATCTTACTTGGCACATACTCATCTAATGCATACTGTACGATGGTTTTGAACTTTGTCCACTGATCCTCAACACTATCTGTACTTGAGACAAAACTTTTGTGTTGAGCTGTCAAGTACTCTGAAATCTGCTTTTTGTCACTTTTGCTAAACAGAAAAATCTTCCTACCTTTTTTAATATTTCTATTTATGGCTGAAATCATCGATGCAGTAACCGCACTAGAGATATATCACACAATGTTAACTGTCCATTACCTGACTATTGTTCATTTATTAATGTCTTTCATGTATTCAATGTTGCACTACCACCCCAGACCCCTTATCCATCATGAACTTAATCCTGATGCTTCATCAGTGATGAAAAGTAGCATTTTTGAAACAAGATAGGCACTGTACAGCTTGTAAATGGGCCCACAAGCCTAGATGTGCCTCTCAGTGGTGTTAGGTAAATTTCAGGGCTTTGTACACTGTCCTGCACTTTGGCCAAAACATCTGTGGTACCATCACCATTCACTTTGGGGAGTAGAATGTTCATATTACTTTCTTACTATCTTACTGCTGGTGTTGTCCAACTTGGCCTAGCCACTTCATTGAAAATTCTATCCATAGGTGGCTCTGTCATGCTCCCATTAGTGTGTGGAATGTGCAAATCTGGGCCCCTCTCACCAGGTATGTGCAATGCAGGACAGCATCCATAACTTTGTCTAAAGCAACACATGAATTACTATTACTAACACTAGTGATTGCTATTACATTTGCTTTATTTGCCAGATTATCAAATTAAAGTTGAAGGAAAGCAGATAGTACTGCATACGCATCTTGAGGTAGCTGCCTCAGTCAAAAAAGTTTCTCAGATTGTTCTGATAAAAGTTCTCCTTCAGCTGAAGAACAAAGCTAACACAGCACTTGTGATGGGGAATCCCCAGCCCCAAAATCACTGTTCACAATTCAGATTCATATATCATTCCAGTAGTATCAAGAAATGGCATGTGACAGCATATTTCAAAACACCAAAAGAATGTTGCAGTAATATATCATCCAACAGTTCAATGAAATTCAGCTCCAACTTGAATACAACTACAGATAACCTTTAGGCGTCAGAGACAGTGCTGTGACGCTAGGAAATGGCCTTCACCTAAACCAACTATGCCTGAGGCCTTTTGGACAGAAATGCAGAATTTTCAAGTAACTCAACATCAAGCTGTTGCCAAGATCAAAAGTACTGTTGAGAACTGCAGTAGCAGTAGGGTGAGGAGCAGAGCTGGAAAATAGTAAACTTTGCTGTTCTGTCTTCACACTGTGTGGCATATTAGTCATAGTGCAAGAATGTAAAAGTACACTGACAAGAATAAAAACATATTCACTCAAACTTGGGATCACCACTTCAGGGTTGCCTATATATGATTGGATGCACTTTTCATATAAATCACATTATACGCATGTAGAAAGACAGAGATCCACACACTTAAGGCACAGGGACTAAAACAGACTCTAAAGGACATCATCACCCTCAGAGATATTCACACAATGCTGTCTGTCCATTACTCAATTATTGTTCATTTTTAATGTGTGTGACATATTTAATGTTGCACTTGCCACAGTGTCACTTTGAAAATGCAATATAGATAGTTATATCTAAAAACAAAGATTCTGTAACTTACCAAACGAAAGCATTGGTACGTTGATAGAGACAACAATAAACACAAACACACACACAAATCTCAAGCTTTCGCAACCCATGGTTGCTTCATCAGGAAAGAGGGAAGGAGAGGGAAAGACGAAAGGATGTGGGTTTTAAGGGAGAGGGTAAGGAGTCATTCCAATCCCGGGAGTGGAAAGACTTACCTTGGGGGGAAAAAAGGGACAGGTATACACTCGCACACACACACACATATCCATCCGCACATATGCAGCATATCTGCTTGTGTCTGTATATGTGCGGATGGGTATGTGTGTGTGTGTGTGCGAGTGTATACCTGTCCCTTTTATCCCCCCCCCCCAAGGTAAGTCTTTCCGCTCCCAGGATTGGAATGACTCCTTACCCTCTCCCTTAAAACCCACATCCTTTCGTATTTCCCTCTTTCCTGATGAAGCAACGTGGGTTGCCAAAGCTTGAGATTTGTGTGTGTGTTTGTGTTTGTTATTGTCTCTATCAACGTACCAATGCTTTTGTTTGGTAAGTTACAGAACCTTTGTTTTTAGATATATTTTTCCCAAGTGGAATGTTTCCCTCTATTATATTAATATAGATAGTTAGTTGTTCTTGAGTTACAAAATACTGAGATTACAGTAGAATTGATTTCTTTAAAACTTATTATGAATAATACTAATTTTTGCAGGAGGAATTACATCCCTCATTCAGAAACACAAGCCAAATAACTAATATAATCCTGTATTGTTCCTCTTTAAATTGGAAAAACATGCCATACACTGTTCAAGAATACAATTTCCAGTATGTCTGTGAGGTACATGAGTGTAAATGTGAGATGTGCCACATTTCTGCTGCTAATTTTTGTCGATACGGATATATTATAGTTGACCATCTCACTTGAAAGAGGGGCAGATGGTCAGACAAATAATAGATTTGAACCCAAGTTACTAGGGGAAACACCACTGAGCAGATGGGACAGAGACATACAAAAGATATCTGGATTCAATTGGCAACAGGAAGCTCATGATTAAAAGATATGGAAGAATCTGCTGCTATCCTATGTTATACACCAATCCAAAGAGTCCACAACACCAAGTGGTTGAATTGACTGTTGATAATGATTATAAACCATTATAGAGATATATTTCAACCACATATGCAGATGTGTATCAACCAGTGTCAACTCTGATTACATATAATATTTCAGGGTTCGTTACATCTGTATGAAATTCTTTCCATTGGTAACACTGCCGGAATTAGACAGGCAAAATTTGACAAAAACGTGGATTATTTGTGAAGTCAACAGATACAGCAGTCATACTAGCACAGATGGCAGCACGCTGGCTTCATGCCAGTAGTGTCAGTTTTGACAGTATACCAATATCCAATGTATGTATTGATTGGTTAAAAAGTGGTGGAGGGGGGGGGGGGGGGGGGGTGACGAGCATGAGCCTTGCAGTTAACTGTATTGTGGTAATTATACAGGAAAACAGAAACTCAAGTATAGCAAAATACATGTTATGTTTATGCTATTCTAAAATTGAGTCACATTGGAAAAAACAATACCTGTTATCTGGGCTCCAAGGTCATGCTTCAATCATTCCAGCAACTGGCAGAGACAATTGAGAATATCAGCATTGCTAACGGAGTTCCAACAAAGTTCGCAATCTGCAGCATTGTCCCAGGAACAGTACATGACCCCCTGGGTTCTGAGCTGAGAGGAACATTTGTACCAGAGACTGCAAAGCTTCTGTGACTAGCTAGGCTGTGACTTCCTACACTTGGACCATAGGGTTCAGAACAGTTGGCTCTCCCTAAAGAGTCAGGTGTGTACAAAAGAGCTGGCTATCCTGGTCGCTGAATGTGTGTAGTGTGCATACAAGTGTTTTGTAAGATCCAAAGAAATGCCCACCACATGTAAGAGTATTAAAATCCTAGTGGTTAACTGTGGAAGTATTCAAATAAAGTGTCAGACTTTGAAGAAATCTTAAATAGCAGAGAAGCTCACATAATACTACCTACAGAAAGCTGGTTAAAACTCGTAATTAACTAAGATAGCAACTGAAGCCTCATACAATATTGTTTGGGTATCATTCAGTAACAGTGATGGGCATAAACTTACAACTAGATCCTTCTATTAATCACCAGACTCACCTACTGATGTATGTCTACATCCATACTCTCAAACCATGCTAAAGTGCATAGCTGAGGGTACATCTCATTGTAACAGCTATTATGACTTTCTCCTGTTCCATTTATATATTGAGTGTGTGAAAAATGACTATGTAAATGCCTCTATGCATCGTATTATTAATCTAATCTTATCTACATGATCCGTAGGGGAGCAATATGTAGAGGTCATAGTACATTCTTCGAGTCAGAATTTAAGGCCCTTTCCCGAAATTTTATAAATAGGTTTTCTCAGGATAGTTCACATCTACCCTCAAGAATCTGCCAGTTCAAATCTCTGTGACACTGTTCTGTGGTTCAAACAAAGCTCTGACCATTTGTATTTTAAAGATTCTTCTGTGATGTCAGTAAAAGTTATATTGACTCAATTGAAAAAGACTTTGAACTTTCCATTACCAAACTGCCAGAGCTTAATTTCATAGTTATTAACATACATAGAGCACCAAGTGGAAACCTGTCAGTCTTCATGAATAAACTAGAGGTTCTGCTGAACAGGGTCAGTACACTAAATATGAAGATAGTGCTTTGTGGGGATTTCAATATTGATTTTTCAAAAGACAGCAGTGCCAGAGATGCTTTGATAAATATGACCAACACATTCAATATGATCCCCACAATACACTGCCCAACAAGATTAACAGAATGCACAAATTCCATTATTGACCAAATATTCATCTCAGAAACAACTTACAGATTCACAAGCAGAGTACTGACAAGGGAACCTCCCCATCGCACCCCCCTCAGATTTAGTTATAAGTTGGCACAGTGGATAGTCCTTGATAAACTGAACACAGATCAATTGAGAAAACAAGAAGAAGTTGTGTGGAACTGTGAAAAAATAAGCAAAATATACAAACTGAGTAGTCCATGGGACACATAAGCAACATAATGGACAATATGAGCTTAGGAGTGCCGTGGTCTCGTGGTAGCGTGAGCAGCTGCAGAACGAGAAGTCCTTGGTTCAAGTCTTCCCTCGAATGAAAATTTTACTTTCTTTATTTTTGCGTAGTTATTATCTGTCCGTTCGTTCATTGACATCTCTGTTCACTGTAATAAGTTTAGTGTCTGTGTTTTGCGACCGCATCGCAAAACCGTGCGATTAGTAGACGAAAGGACGTGCATCTCCAATGGGAACAGAAAACATTTGATCGCAAGGTCATAGGTCAACCAATTCCTCCACAAGAAAACACATCTGATATATTCTATACGACACTGGTGACGGCATGTGTGTCACATGACAGGAATATGTTGTTGACCCACCTAACTTGTACACTTGGCGAATGGGTAAAAAGATTCTTCTACCTTGTTCGATTTAGGTTTTCTTGTGGATGTGATAATCACTCCCAAAAAAGTGATGAAAACATAAGAGTTTGTCACATAAACTGAAAATAAAAAATTAAACTTTTCACTCGATAGAAGATTTGAACCAAGGACCTTTCGTTCCGCAGCCGCTCACGTTACCATGAGACCACGGAGCTCCTGCGTTCCCAGCGTCCTTAATGTTGCCTATCTTCCCTTGAACTATTCAGTTTGTATATTTTGTTTATTTTTTCACAGTTCCACACAAGTTCTTCCTGTTTTCGCAATTGATCTGTGTTCAGTTTTTCAAGGCCTATCCACTGTGCCAACTTATAACTAAATCTGAGGGGGGTGCGATGGGGAGGTTCCCTTGTGAGCATGGATTATAGTGATCATGAGGCACAGCTGCTGTGTATAGAAATGCCAAGAAGTAGTAGCAGTTCCAGAAAAGCAGTTGAAAAAAGAACCTTTTCTGAAGATAACATTAGAATTTTTAATCTCATACTGGTGAAGGAAAACTGGGAAAGCATCACCACTCAGAACAATGTTGGTAGCATGTACATGAGTTTTCAGAGTACCTTTCTTCACTATTTTAATGTATCATTTCCAAAAGTAGTAAAAACATTAAAACCTAACAATAATAAGCAAAGGGTAACTAAAGGCATAAAGATTTCTGCAGTAGTGTTGTAAGAAATATAGAGTAACCAAAGAATTTGCAGATTATTCAATAGCCTACAAAAGAATTTATGGTAGAGTAGTCAAAGAGGCAAAAATGATGTGGAATGACAATTTGATGAGAAACTCATCTAACAAAATGAGATCCACATGAAGAGTTGTAAAGAAAGAAACTTGTAGTTCAGTGCCAAAGAAAAAGAATGCATCATTAACACTAGAAGGCTCAAAAGTCACAGACCCAAATTCAGTTGTGGAAAAATTCAATGAATACTTCACCTCCCTAGCTGAAGACCTCATTCAAGTACACTGTCAAGGACCAGTCCAAAGTTTCTCCAGCAAATCAGTGATCTCAACTGCTTCTATGTATGTGTATGAAACAAACCCAAATGAAATTATAAGTACAATTAAATCATTAAGCAATAAAATGTCAAGTGGTCTTGATGGAGTACCTGATTTCATATTAAAAGCATGTGCTTACCACATAGCAAACCCCTTGACAAAAATTTTCAACCTCTCTTTAAAAATTGGTGTATTTCCAGATATTTTTAAAATAGCAAAAGTTGCACCACTGCTAAAAAAAGGTTCTTCTGAAAAAATATCAAACTACCGACCCATGTCACAGTTAAGTTCCTTCTCAAAAATTCTAGAAAAACTCTTCTATGACAGGCTTTTAAGTTTCATGAATAAATATGCACCTCTTACAGTACAACAACATGATTTTAGAAAGTCTGAATTTACACAGACAGCAATTTTCGAATTCTTAAACTGCATTTTAAAATCCCTTGATCAACATAAATTAGCTGTAGGTATTTTTCTAGATCTATCAAAAGCCTTCGACATCCTGGACCTTAAAATTCTGCTCAAAAACTTAGAAAGATGAGGAGTAAGAGGTGTAGCACATAGCTGGTTGTGTTCATACCTAAAAACCGCACGCAGAAAGTATCACTTCAGTATGAACAACAAAATGAATAAAACAAGATACAACTCCTTTCTTTCTAGGGAATTACCAATAAAAGATGGTGAACCACAGTGCTCAATCTTAGGTCCACTGCTCTTCTTGATTTATGTGGACAACTTAGTTGAATATATGAGACCCACAAAAACTATCCTGTTTGCCAATGACACCAGCATATTGCTCACCGGATCCAGTCCAGAAACTTTGCGGTCCTCAGCAGAAAGTTCTATGAAAAGACTTTATGAGTGGTTCACAAAAACCAAACTCATTATAAATACTGAAAAAACTCTGTGTGTCGATTTTCATTTAATTCCTCCAACTAATCAAATGTCTATTCAAGCCCAATTAAAAAATGACCACCTAGAAAATGTAAATGTCACAAAATTCTTGGGTCTATGGGTTCAGCAAGACTTAAAGTGGGACACACACATATAAATAACTTGTGTAGAAAACTATCATCTGTGTGCTATGGCCTAAGAATTTTAAAGGCTACAACAAGCAAAACAACAGTACCGCAGGTATACTACAAACAGTTCCACTCACAAATCCGATGTGGGATCATTTTCTGGGGATAATCAACTCACAGTGTAAAGGTTTTTAGAATGCCAAAAAGAACTTTAAGAATAATTTGTGGCCTTAAAAAGATGGAGTCCTGTAAATCCCATTTTGCTGAGCTTGGTGTTCTAAATGTTCCAAGTTTATTCATTTATGAAACTATCTTGTTCACTAGGGACTACCTCCTGAAAACAGGCAAACTGCTACAGAAGAAAAATATACACAACTATAGTACCAGAGGGGAATCAAATATACATCAAAAATATCACAGAACAACCACCTATCAGAGGAGCATAATTAACATTGGTGTAATACTACACAATAAGATAACAGAGGAAGTAAAAAATACTACTCATCCAATATTTAAAGCTAAACTAAAGGCATTTCTAATAAAACACTGATTCTATTCTGTCAGAGAATTTCTGAATAAGTAACAAAATTAATTGTAATAGGTACCTATTTTAATTTGCCTACTATTTTGCTAATACTATGTATTATTGTAACTTATCTTTGACCTGTTCAATATCAATTGTACAATTTGTGCTATATGATAAAACTGGACCAATAAAAAATCAATCAATTAACAATTGATGCAATGCCACATGAGTGGCAACCACTTTGGTAGCAATATTTATTAATAAAATTCAAGACATAAATCATCACACATATCATTAATTATTTATTTAACTTTCAAATGGCATCAGTGTCTAGGGGTCTTCATAACTGCGTAGCATAAATGTAATTCAATATGTCCTACGGCTCATAAATGACAGGCTTGAAGGATAACTACTTGTTTGCAGGTTCCAATGTTTTATTACTATTTACTATTATTCAATCCATAGTCACAAACACTGTCCAAAATCACAAGCAAAATATAAACTCGGAATGCACATACAAGTTAAGAAGAAAACGATTGAATTTCTTACCAGCGTAAATCACATACCTGCACATCAAATTCACTATATCGGATGCAGAACAAGTTTTATAACTCCTGTTTTATACTCTTTTGCTGTCATTTACTACAAAACTAATTTTCATGGCATAATCACAAAGTTCAGATAATCATTGAAAATACAGTATAATTAATTAATTTGAATACACAATATGTGTATACATAAAAATGAACACATACTAAGAAAAATCGTTATTTTTATTATATTTATGATGACATATACCTTGTGAGCTGGCAAATGGCACAAGAGTAGCTTCACAAAATTGTAAAAAAACATTATCAACTTTTTCTTATTTTCTAGCTTTCATATTTTCAAGAATATGGAAAAATACCTTACATACTGTACCCAACATGAAAATTCTTTCAATTAAACACAAGGATGTTTGTATGATCACAGGTTCATGAAACTTTTGCTTGATCCTTCAGTCCAAACAGAATGAAAATATTGCTCACAGAATCATGTTAAAAATGGTCTAGCAGAGAAATATTTCTCTTCAACAGTAATAGTGTCACATTATTCTTACTGTTGAATTTTTAGAAAACTTTTGCACATTTGAAAACGTAATTTCAAAATCATGTATTTGCCAATATGACCCTATATTGATATAGGAATACGTAGCAAAAAAATGGGTTGTTAATGAGCATTTAAGAAAGCCATTGTTGGAGTCGTAATGGCACCAAACTGTGCAAGGAAATAATCAAAAAACACAAAAATGTCCCTGCTTCTCCACTTAAATAACTATAAATGGTCCAGATAATCTCAGTTTTTCTTGTCCCATGATGTAATCATATTTTGTCTGGAAACACCTTGCATCCATGGCTTTTGTTAACCAAAGATGATGTATTACTGTGAAATACTTACTTATTGCCTTCCACCATAAACTGCATCAATGTTACCACAAAATATTCAAAACTTGAGGAGCACACCATTACATGACTACTCTCAACCACTGCTTGCTGGCTAGTCCCTCACTTAAGTCTGTCTGCTGTCATCCTCATTCCAAAGAAACAATGTTACAGAAACCAAACACAACAAGGCCTACCGTTACCTATAGTATCGCTGCCTTCTGTGCCTGACTATAGTGCATTTTTCCTGCAGGAAAGATGTTCCAGAAATGGAAACATAACAGCTCATCGGAATAATGGCATCACTATTTTGCTGCTAATATCACTCTTTCAAACATACAAGGTGTACAACTTTGTTTCCGCCGTTTTTTCCCCAACATTTGAGGCTTTAATGAAACAAATTGGTTACACGTGTACCATTCAGAGTATTTTTCATCTCTGGCCACTACTTTCTCCCATCTTTCAGGCAGTGTATGAATCCTGCATTGAAAAAATTCCTCATCTTTTGAAGCAATCCATGAATCGATCCAATTTGTGACTTCTTCATGAGATCAGAAGTGTTGGTCGGCCAGGCCATGCACCACTGACCTTAACAGGTGATAGTCAGAGGGAGCAATGTCTGGAGAATACAGAGGGTGGGGTAGGACTTCCCATTTTAACATTTCCAAGTACTTTTTGACCTCTTTTGCAATGTGGGGTCGTGTGTTGTTGTGCTGCAAAATCACTTTATGGTGCCTCTCATTGTATTGTGGCCGTTTGTCTTTTAATGCTCTGCTCAGATGCATTAATTGTGTTTGTTAATGAGCACCTGTGATTGTTTCACTTGGTTTTAACACCTCATAATACACGACGCTGAGCTGGTCCCACCAAATGCAGATCATGATCTTGGAGCTGCGAATATTCGGTTTGGCCGTCGACATGGAAGCATGGCCAGAATATCCCCATGATTTTTAGCATTTAGGGTTATTGTAATGAACCCATTTTTCATCCCCAGTCACAAGGAGATGCAGAAATCCCTTCCGTATTTGCCTCTGAAGCAACTGTTCACAAACACATAAGCGCCATTCAACATCTCTTGGTTTCAGTTCACACGGGACCCAAGTTCCTTCTTTCTGAATCATGCCCATAGCCTTGACACATTTTGAAATGGCTTGCTGTGTCACTCCCACTAATCGTGCCAATTCTTCTTGAATTTGACAAGAGTCTTCACTCAGCAATGTCTCCAATTCTGCATCTTCGAAAACATTCTCTCTTCCACCACTATGCCAGTCTACAACGTTAAAATCACCGTTCTGTAAGTGTTGAAACCACTCACGACATCTTCTTTCAATAATGGTGTCCTCACCATATGTACTTGAGAGCATTTGATGAGACTCAGCCGCTGTTTTCTTCATATTGAAACAAAACAGTAACACCTTCTGCAAATGACGAGAATTAGGCTCATAAACTGAAATTTTCAATCAAGAACAACTTTATGATGCAGACACAAATTGACTAATGTTTGAGTGAGGTTATGTTGACTGAAGTCCAAGCTAACTGCCTGATGTCTGCGATCTGTTTCTTTTGTTTGACCGCTACTTACCGTTGTTGTCACCTATCAGCAAACGGCAAAAGCAAAGTTGTACACCTTGTATTAAATTATTATTCCCTCAGGATATGTTTTAATTAAAATATTTTAATAAATAACAATGAAATAAATGATTGACTACTAATCGCAATATACTTTTACAACCAATCTGCAACATTTTTCTCCATATCTTCATATTAAAATGATCATTAATAAAATATAATAAAGACAGTGACAACACACTACATAAATGTAAACTGGACATTCTGTTACAGAGTATTCCATAGGAGTATGACCTATGTGGCTAAGGGATGGGATTGGGTATACCATAGGGATGGACCAGGATGATGTGTACATTGTGTAGGTGGCAGAATACCATTTTAGGAGGGATAGAAAGCATTGTGGGTTAGGGCGTTTCTCACTACTGGATATGGCAATAGATAGTTGAAGGCCTGGTGAAGGATATGATTCAGCTGTCCTGCCACAGTGATATCATCCCACAAGTCTAGTGTAACCTGCAATAACTACTTGAATCCTTGGGCCACCCCAGAATCTCTCTCCCAAATCCATCTCCCTCCTCTCCCCATCAACTCTTCATACAGCCACCTCCTACATGCTTCCCAAAATATATAAACCCAACAATCCTGTTACTGTGCTTCCACTGAAAGAATCTCCACTCTTCTCAATCACTTCTTTCAATCAATTGCTCATGGCCTAGCCTCTCATATCAAATATATGAACCACTTCCTTCACCAGTTCTCAATCGTTCCCACCCCATTACCATCTGCATCCCTACTAGTCACTGTTAACACCAACTCTCTATATACAATCTTGCTGTTCTTGAGCACTACCTCTCCCTATGTACTTCTGACTCCAAACCGACCACCACATTGCTTATACATCAAAATTACATCTTCACTTGACTGACTAATCTGTGGCACAGTCATGGGCTCCCTCTTATATCAACCATTGGCGAGGGCCATCTAGAAGAAACCGTCCTAGCCTCTCACAACCCCAGACCCCTCATCTGGTTTACATTAACTGAGGTTCACTGATCATATCTTCATAATCAGGACCAAGCGCATGACACCCTGTTCTCATTCTTCCACAGCCTGAACACCTTCTTCCCCCTGTGCTTCTCCGGTCCTCCTCAGCCCAATGTGCCACCTTCGTGGATACTGACTATCCTCCTGATGATTCCATCCATGCCTCTGTACATATGAAGCCCACCAACCATCAACAACTCCTGCATTTTGACAGCCGTCAACCCTTCCACACGAAAAAATCACTCCCTTATAGTCTAGCTACCCATCGACAGCACATCTGTAGTGATGAGAATTCCCTTGCCTAGTGTGCTAGGTGTCTCACTAAGGCCTTTACAAATAGGTGCTAAGTAAGTCTGGTCTACAGAAAAATTTCTTAGACCATACCATGCCATATCTCTAATACTCCCCCCTGTCAAAGAAGTGGTTGAAAAGGAGCATCCTCCTCCCTTTTCTTCCCTAAAAAATAAAATTCACTCACTATCATCCCAGACTGGTACAACTGTACCATATCCTTCACCAGTGCTCTGACTACTTATCATCATGTCCAGTTTATGAGAAATATCTTATCCACTACTCCTAAAGTGGTATTCCATTACCCACCCATACTACACAATATCCTCACCCATCTCTATGCCACATCCCCTCCCTGTCCTTGACTACATGTGTCACATTTCTGTGAAAGACCCAGAGGTGCAAAACCTGTCCAATCCATCAATTTAGCACATCCTTCCTTCTCCACTAATCACAGGCTTATCATATACCACCAGAGGCATGAGAACCTGTGAAAGCAGCCATGTCATACACCACTTATGTTGCAGTTGCTGCCTAGCTTTCTATGTGGGCATTGCAACCAAGCAACTATACACCCGAATGAATGACCACTACCAGCAAAGGTGACTACTCACTGTCACTGGCAGAACAGGCTCATGAGCAGTCCATTCCCAGTCTCAATGGCTGTATGAATCCTTCCCAGCAGCATTGGCTTTTCTGGACTATGTAGATGGGAGTTGTTCTTGCAATACATACATTGTTCCCATGATACCCTGGTCTTAATCTCCACTAGCTCCCTGCCCCACACCCAACTGTACACTGACTTCACTCAGCCTCTGCTCACACCCTCTACTCCACAACTTCCCCTACTTCTATTCTGTCACACCTTCACAACCCACTCATCCACCTCAATCTCACTTTGAGCTACATGAACTCTATAGTGCTAGGAAGTTTTAGTCTTTTTTTATATGCATTCCAATGACTTAACACCTCCACTATTTAGTGAGTTGTTACCTTTACTCCTACAGTATTTACAGAGAATTCCGTTACCATAATAGGTGGTGTTAAGAATATGGTTTGGATTGTTGTTATTCTGATTGATAACATTTAAATAGCATTGTTGTTGTGGTCTTCAGTCCTGAGACTGGTTTGATGCAGCTCTCCATGCTACTCTATCCTGTGTAAGCTTCTTCATCTCCCAGTACCTACTGCAACCTACATCCTTCTGAATCTGCTTAGTGTATTGATCTCTTGGTCTCCCTATACGATTTTTACCCTCCACGCTGCCCTCCAATGCTAAATTTGTGATCCCTTGATGCCTCAAAACATGTCCTACCAACCGATCCCTTCTTCTAGTCAAGTTGTGCCACAAACTTCTCTTCTCCCCAATCCTATTCAATACCTCCTCATTACTTACGTGATCTACCCACCGTATCTTCAGCATTCTTCTGTAGCACCACATTTCGAAAGCTTCTATTCTCTTCTTGTCCAAACTGATTATCGTCCATGTTTCACTTCCATACATGGCTACACTCCATACAAATACTTTCAGAAACGACTTCCTGAAACTTAAATCTATACTCGATGTTAACAAATTTCTCTTCTTCAGAAACGATTTCCTTGCCATTGCCAGTCTACATTTTATATCCTCTCTACTTTGACCATCATCAGTTATTTTACTCCCTAAATAGCAAAACTCCTTTACTACTTTAAGTGTCTCATTTCCTAATCTAATCCCCTCAGCATCACCCGATTTAATTTGACTACATTCCATTATCCTCATTTTGCTTTTGTTGATGTTCATCTTATATCCTCCTTTCAAGACACTATCCATTCCGTTCAACTACTCTTCCAAGTCTTTTGCTGTCTCTGACAGAATTACAATGTCATCGGCAAACCTCAAAGTTTTTATTACTTATCCATGGATTTTAATACCTACTCCGAATTTTTCTTTTGTTTCCTTCACTGCTTGCTCAATACAAAGATTGAATAACATCGGGGATAGGCTACAGCCCTGTCTCACTCCCTTCCCAACCACTGCTTCCTTTTCATGCCCCTCGACTCTTATAACTGCCATCTGGTTTCTGTACAAATTGTAAATAGCCTTTCGCTCCCTGTATTTTACCCCTGCCACCTTCAGAATTTGAAAGAGAGTATTCCAGTTAACGTTGTCAAAAGCTTTCTCTAAGTCTATAAATGCTCGAAATGTAGGTTTGCCTTTTCTTAATCTTTCTTCTAAGATAAGTCGTAAGGTTAGTATTGCCTCACGTGTTCCAACATTTCTACGGAATCCAAACTGATCTTCCCCGAGGTCCGCTTCTACCAGTTTTTCCATTTGTCTGTAAAGAATTCGTGTTAGTATTTTGCAGCTGTGGCTTATTAAACTGATAGTTCGGTAATTTTCACATCTGTCAACACCTGCTTTCTTTGGGATTGGAATTATTATATTCTTCTTGAAGTCTGTGGGTATTTCGCCTGTCTCATACATCTTGCTCACCAGATGGTAGAGTTTTGTCATGACTGGCTCTCCCAAGGCCATCAGTAGTTCTAATGGAATGTTGTCTACTCCCGGGGCCTTGTTTCAACTCAGGTCTTTCAGTGCTCTGTCAAACTCTTCACGCAGTATCTTATCTCCCATTTCATCTTCATCTACATCCTCTTCCGTTTCCATAATATTGTCCTCAAGTACATCGCCCTTGTATAAACCCTCTATATACTCCTTCCACCTTTCTGCCTTCCCTTCTTTGCTTAGAACTGGGTTGCCATCTGAGCTCTTGATATTCATAAAAGTGGTTCTCTTCTCTCCAAAGGTCTCTTTAATTTTCCTGTAGACAGTATCTATCTTACCCCTAGTGAGACAAGCCTCTACATCCTTACATTTGTCCTCTAGCCATCCCTGCTTAGCCATTTTGCACTTCCTGTTGATCTCATTTTTTAGACGTTTGTATTCCTTTTTGCCTGCTTCATTTACTGCATTTTTTATATTTTCTCCTTTCATCAATTAAATTCAGTATTTCTTCTGTTACCCAAGGATTTCTATTAGCCCTCGTCTTTTTACGTACTCGATCCTCTGCTGCCTTCACTACTTCATCCCTCAGAGCTACCCATTCTTCTTCTACTGTATTTCTTTCCCCCATTCCTGTCAATTGTTCCCTTATGCTCTCCCTGAAACTCTGTACAACCTCTGGTTCTTTCAGTTTATCCAGGTCCCATCTCCTTAAATTCCCGCCTTTTTGCAGTTTCTTCAGTTTCAATCTGCAGTTCATAACCAATAGATTGTGGTCAGAATCCACATCTGCCCCTGGAAATGTCTTACAATTTAAAACCTGGTTCCTAAATCTCTGTCTTACCATTATGTAATCTATCTGATACCTTTTAGTATCTCCAGGATTCTTCCAGGTATACAACCTTCTTTCATGATTCTTGAACCAAGTGTTAGCTATGATTAAGTTATGCTCTGTGCAAAATTCTACAAGGCGGCTTCCTCTTTCATTTCTTCCCCCCAATCCATATTCACCTACTATGTTTCCTTCTCTCCCTTTTCCTACTGACGAATTCCAGTCACCCATGACTATTAAATTTTCATCTCCCTTCACTACCTGAATAATTTCTTTTATCTCGTCATACATTTCATCAATTTCTTCATCATCTGCAGAGCTAGTTGGCATATAAACTTGTACTACTGTAGAAGGCATGGGCTTTGTGTCTATCTTGGCCACAATAATGCGTACACTATGCTGTTTGCAGTAGCTAACCCGCACTCCTATTTTTTTATTCATTATTAAACCTACTCCTGCATTACCCCTATTTGATTTTGTATTTATAACCCTGTAATCACCTGACCAAAAGTCTTGTTCCTCCTGCCACCGAACTTCACTAATTCCCACTATATCTAACTTTAACCTATCCATTTCCCTTTTTAAATTTTCTAACCTACCTGCCCGATTAAGGGATCTGACATTCCACACTCCGATCCGTAGAATGCCAGTTTTCTTTCTCCTGATAACGGCGTCCTCTTGAGTAGTCCCCACCCGGAGATCCGAATGGGGGACTATTTTACCTCCGGAATATTTTACCCAAGAGGACGCCATCATCATTTAATCATACAGTAAAGCTGCATGTCCTCGGGAGAAATTACGGCTGTAGTTTCCCCTTGCTTTCAGCTGTTCGCAGTACCAGCACAGCAAGGCCGTTTTGGTTAATGTTACAAGGCCAGATCTGTCAATCATCCAGACTGTTGCCCCTGCAACTACTGAAAAGGCTGCTGCCCCTCTTCAGGAACCACATGTTTGTCTGACCTCTCAACAGATACCCCTCCGTTGTGGTTGCACCTACGGTACGGCCATCTGTATCGCTGAGGCACGCAAGCCTCCCCACCAACGGCAAGGTCCATGGTTCATGGGGGGGAAATAATGTTGTGTTATTGGCTGATGCTATGGTGATGTTACAAGCTAGGAGTAAGACGAAGCTATGCTTATGTTATAGGAGCATTACAAGGTTTGTACATATTTCTATGCAAACAGTTTAGCTGTTTAGTGATGGAAAATGCAACAATAGAAAGTAACAATAGAGAGGAATTTTGTGAATGCTGATGGTAGGAGCCTTGCAAAAATCGATCATTTATGCTTTACCCATTTAGAGCAACGATGTGTGCAACTGACAGATGTTCTTTTCCCTGCTCCTTGCAGCATCATTAAAATCGTTCAAAACTAAGGAATTGTAGAACTTTTGCAAATGGGTCTCTACATTATAACTTGATTGTTGACTATCAGTCACGAGCTACGATCCAAAGCACAAAAAACATTATTCTTGATAAAACTTAGTGGTGATTTCAAGACACTCAGCAGTGAGCATATATCTGTCAGGGATTCTGTGGCGTAATGGATAACACAGACAACTGCTGTGTAAAAGGTCACATATTCGAATCCTGGAAGAGTCATATACTTTTTAGAAGTCTTACATGAAATATGAAAATAGTGTTAGCTGGAACTCATTGTAGCAGTAGCAGTCATTTCGATTGTGGGATGTATTTTACACTGAAGTGCCAAAGAAACTGGTATAGGCATGCATATTCAAATACACCAACGTAAGACAACAAGTGTCTGGTGCAGATTGGTTACTGCTAGTGGCGGGTTTCTTAAGATTTAAGTGAGTATGAACGTGGTGTTATAGTCGGTGCACAAGCGATGGGACATGGCATCTCCAAGGTAGCGATGATGTGGGGTTTTCCCCTACAACCATTTCATGAGTGTACTGTATTAGGAATCCGGCAAAACATCAAATCTCCAACATCACTGCTGCCAGAAAAAAATCCTGCAAGAATGGGACCAATGATGACTGAAGAGAATCATTCAGCATAACAGAAGTGCAACCCTTCTGCTGACTGCTGCAGATTTCAATTCTGGGCCACCAACAATAGACAATATTTTTATTCATTCTTCATTACTAGATGGGTGTTCTGTTAGTAAAAGGGTGAATGGCCTTTCTGACCATGATGCACAAATTTTAACACTAAAAGGCTTCTGTACTCAAGCAAATGTCACATATAATTGCAAACTACACAGAAAAGTTAATCCAACAGCAATAGAGACTTTTTTTAAACCTTGTCAAGGAACAAGAGTTTATAGTGCCGGAAACAAGGATGTCATGTAGAACAAAGCAGGAATTATATCAAAATGCTAAAAGTAGTCACAATCAAGCTACAGTAGCCCATTACAAACAGTTTTGTAAGGTGTAATTCTCCAGGCTTTCCCGGCGTTCTGCTGACATTTTGAAAAAACGGGACTCTGCTGGATATTCACGTCGTTCTCTCAAGATATTTCAACAACAGAACTCACTGTCTTCTTCACGTACTACATGAGAATGGTCCTTGGGCAGATCGAGTCCAGTATTTATGCCTGTAAGGTGCTGGGCGCTCTCCAGTTGCTCCGCACTGCATCGGGTGTTCCCTCTGCAGTCTGCACCCACCAGACACGGATGGCAGTGGGAACACCAGCAACCATGGAAGCCATATCTGGCGGGTGCAGACCGCGGAGGGAACACCTGATGCGGTGCGGACCAACTGGAGAGTGCCCAGCCACAGGCATAAATACTGGACTCGATCCACCCAAAGACCATTATCAAGTAGCAGCTGAAGAAGACAATGAGTTACACCATTGAAATATCATGCAAGAATGACACGAATATCTGGCAAAAGTCCCATTTTTTTCAAAATGTCAGTATTGTAAGATGCTTAAAAATGTTCTTAGGAAGGCAAAGAGTATGTGGTACACAAATAGAATAGCTAATTCATAGGATAAAATTAAAACTATATGGTCAGTTGTGAAGGAATTGTCTGGTCAACAGCACAAGGTCAATCATTTAGAGTCAGTTTGTATTAAAAATATTTCTGTTACGGATAAATCAGATAAATGTACAGTATTTAACAATCATTTTCTGAGCATTGATGCTGAATTAAATAAAAATTTAGTTTCTACAGGGAATCATGTAACTTTCTTGGCAGATGCTTTTCTGAGATTCATGTCTGAAATACTCCTCTGTGAGACAGACAAGGGGAAGATTGAGTCAATAATTAAATCACTGAAGATTAAGGACTCTCATGGATATGATGGAGTGCCTAGCAGAATATTAAAGTACTGTGCTGCACATGTTAGCCCTGTATTTAGCCATATTTGTAACTTTTCCATTAGGAATGATCGGTTTCCTGAACGATTAAAGTACTCAGTAGTAAAGCCACTTCATAAAAAGGGAGAAAGGGATAATATAGACAATTTTAGACCTATTACTATGCCATCAGTGTTTGCTAAAGTTATTGAAAAGGCTGTGTGTGTAAGGATAATTGATCATTTTATGCTGCACAATTTGCTATCAAATGTACAGTTGGCTTTAGAAGTCATTTAACAACTGAAAATGCTGTATTTTCTTTTCTCTGTGAGGTACTGGATGGCTTAAACAAAAGGTTTCAAATGCTAGGCATATTTTTTTATTTAACTAAGGCCTTTGATTGTGTTGATCACAAACTATTGCTCCAGAAGTTGGACCATTACGGAATACGGGGAGTAGCTCACAATTGGTTCGCCTCTTACTTTAGCAACAGACAACAAAACGTCATTATTCACAATATAGAGAATGATTGTGATGTGGGGTCTGAGTGGGGTATGGGCAAGTGGGGGTTGCCCCAGGGATCAGTGTTGGGGCCACTTCTGTTCCTTATTTATATAAATGATATGCCCTCTAGTATTACAGGTAACTCTAAAATATTTCTGTTTGCTGATGACATAAGCTTGGTAGTAAAAGATGTTGTGTGAAACATTGGTTCGGTTTCAAATAGTGCGGTACATGACCTAAGTTCATGGCTTGTAGAAAATAAACTAACGCTAAATCACAGTAAGACTCAGTTTTTAGTTTCTAACACCCGATTCAACAAAACCTGACATTTTAATTTCACAGAACAGGCATATGATTAGTGAAACTAAACAGTTTTAATTTCTAGGTGTTCAAATAGATAGTAAGCTGCTGTGAAAAGCCCACATTCAGGATCTTGTTCAAAAACTTAATACTGCCATTTTTACGAATTGAACGGTATCTGTAGTCAGCGATCGTTCGACATGAAAATTAGTCTACTTTCCTATTTTCATTCGCTCATGTTGTATAGTATTATATTTTGGGGTAACTCTTCCAATCCTAAAAGTATATTTTTGGCTCAGAAATGGGCCTTCGAGCAATAAGTGGTGTAAGTTCACGAACCTCTTGTCGACCTCAGCCTGGGTATCTTCACGTTGGCTCCTCAATATTCCAATTCCTTATTGTCATTTCTTGTTAACAATAGTAACTTATTCCCAGGAATAAGAAACTTTCACTCAGTTAATACTCGGCAGAAATCAAACCTGCATTTGGATAGGACTTAACTCCTCTTGTGCAGAAAGGTGTGCTGTATACTGCTGCATCCATTTTCAGTAAGTGACCACTTGAATTCAAAAATCTTAGCAGTAATCAACACACTTTCAAAATCAAACTGAAGAGTTTCCTCATGGGTTACTCCTTCTATTCTGTCGAGGAGTTCCTTGAAAAATTAAGCTGATTCTCGTTGTATTGTTGATTTCATATACTATAACTTATTGATTGACCTTTTTTTGGGTTCATAAATATTTCATTTGTATCTGTTATACTTTTATGTTGTAATTTCATGTACTGACACATTCGATGACCTAGGAAATTTGCTCCTCAATTCATCCTACGGAACCAGATGTGTAAATAAAAATAAATAAATAAATAACAAATGTCAGTGTGCATACAATTCAACAAATCATCATCAATGTGGGCTTACAGAGCCGAAGGCTTACTCATGTATCCTTGATGTCTGCACGACACAGACCTTTATGCCTCACCTTGGCCTATCAACACTAACGTTGGACTGTTGACTGGAAACATTGCCTGGTTGGACAAGTCTTGTTTCAAATTGTATCATGCGGATGGGCATGTACGGGTATGCAGACAACGTCATGAATCCATGGACCGTGCATATTAGCAGGGGACTGTTCAAGCTGGTGGAGGCTCTGTAATACTGTGGAGGATGTGCAGTTGGAGTGATATGGGACCCCTGATATGTCTAGATGTGGTTCTGACAGGTGGCAAGTAAGTAACCACCCTGTCCAATCACTTGCATCCATTCATGTCCACTGGGCATTCCAATGGACTTGGGCAATTCCAGCAGGACACATATAGAATTGCTACAGGGTGGCTCCAGGAACACTCTTCTGAGTTTAAACACTTCCATTGGCCAGCAAACTCCCCAGGCATGAACATTATTGAGCATATCTGGGATGCCTTGCAACATGCTGTACAGAAGAGGTCTCCACTCCCTCGTACTCTTACAGATTTATGGACAGCCCTGCAGGATTCATGGTGTCAATTCCCTCCAGCACTACTTCAGAAATTAGTCTAGTCCATATCACATTGAGTTGCGGCAGTTCTGCGTGCTCATGGGGGTGCTACACAATATTAGGCAGGTGTACCAGTTTCTTTGGCACTTCAGTGTATATAGCTTCACACTAGTCTCAGTTTGACATATGGACAACAGAAGATAAATGCATTACTTTGCGAACAAACAGTTCACTTTTTTGGAAAGCACTGCTAATAGCGAAGGTGTAGGACCATGAGATTATATGGAGAGATATAAACCATGTACAACATGCAGGTGACACAAATGTAAGGGCTGTGATGTTTGCGAGTATAATCTAATGTGAGCATCTGAAGCAGACTGACTTCATCTTTACGTCAGATGATGAAACTGCCAAAGTTTAAAGAATAATGATCCTAGCTAGACAGTATGAAGATAAAAACATAGCTTCTAATAAAGTAAAATGTGTGTGGTCACATTAAATAGAAAATATATTTTTGATTGTGACGTGTGTGAACAGCGACTGCAAATGTAAGTACATGAAAACAGCAAGAACACAATAAAATTACGTTTCTCATTGTTGTGGTGATTGTGATTTGGTTTTATATGAGATGACTGTCGAGTCATTTTACAAGTAAGTTAAGATGTTATTTTGTGTTAGATTCGAACCAGCTGTAAAAGGACATCACCTTATGAAATTTGAAGGTTTATCGCTCTGACTGAGCTACCAAACAATTTAGATATAGTTAGTTAAAACGACAATTTTCTCTGGTAGATTAACTCCATTGAATGATGCTATCTTTCATTGTAACAGTGGGAGAGAATGTCTTGGAAATAAGTTAAAATTAACTTCCGATGCAACACACTTTTGATGAAGTTCATGAACTTCTGTGTCAATGGGGGTGGCAATTTGCCGGTACAGTGCGGTGGTGGTGGTGGTGGTTAGTGTTTAACGTCCCGTCGACAACGAGGTCATTAGAGACGGAGCGCAAGCTCGGGTTAGGGAAGGATTGGGAAGGAAATCGGCCGTGCCCTTTCAAAGGAACCATCCCGGCATTTGCCTGAAACGATTTAGGGAAATCACGGAAAACCTAAATCAGTATGGCTGGAGACGGGATTGAACCGTCGTCCTCCCGAATGCGAGTCCAGTGTGCTAACCACTGCGCCACCTCGCTCGGTCGGTACAGTGCAACTATATTCTATGCATCTTCTCATTTCTGGAACAC
Organism: Schistocerca americana; assembly: GCF_021461395.2. Taxonomy (NCBI): domain Eukaryota; kingdom Metazoa; phylum Arthropoda; class Insecta; order Orthoptera; family Acrididae; genus Schistocerca; species Schistocerca americana. The sequence continues at coordinate 369,251,468 of NC_060120.1, read as the reverse complement.
TCAAAACCAACTTTTCAGGAGTTTTTGTAGATGTATTTGTACAGTATGGTACTAAAAGCCAGTTGCAACCCATTTTCCAAAACAAGACATCACTGTGGATTAGCATTGTGACAATAGAAGTAGTGAGCTAGCTAGTGACATCACAGGCATCACGACTCAAATGGAGCATTTTAGCAGGCATTCAAATGATTTGAATTGCATTTCCAGTTGTATGAAAGAATATTGAAATTCAAGAGGAAAAAAAAGCACGTTAGGGGCATAAAATTACATAATTTACCATTTAAGACCATTTCCAGGAAACAGTCAAATATCCTATTGTTACAACATATGTTGATGTGGTCTTCAGTCCTGAGACTGGTTTGATGCAGCTCTCCATGCTACTCTATCCTGTGCAAGCTTCTTCATCTCCCAGTACCTACTGCAACCTACATCCTTCTGAATCTGCTTGGTGTATTCATCTCTTGGTCTCCCTATACGATTTTTACCCTCCAAACTGCCCTACAATATTAAATGGGCGATCCCTTGATGCCTCAGAGCATGTCCTACCAATGGATCCCTTCTTCTAGTCAAGTTGTGCCACAAACTTCTCTTCTCCCCAGTCCTATTCAATACCTCCTCATTAGTTATGTGAACTACCCATCTAATCTTCAGCATTCTTCTGTAGCACCACATTTCGAAAGCTTCTATTCTCTTCTTGCCCAAACTATTTATCGTCCATGTTTCACTTCCATACATGGCTACACTCCATATAAATACTTTCAGAAACGACTTCCTGACACTTAAATCTATACTCGATGTTAACAAATTTCTCTTCTTCAGAAACGCTTTCCTTGCCATTGCCAGTCTACATTTTATATCCTCTCTACTTTGACCATCATCAGTTATTTTGCTCCCCAAATAGCAAAACTCCTTTACTACTTTAAGTGTCTCATTTCCTAATCTAACAACATATATCTTCCAGCACATATAGATACTGAAAACGAAGCGCTGAGAAATGAGATTTGTGAAAGAGAATAAAAGTTGCACAAAAAGTGATGGAGTAAGGCACGAAGACTACATTGAGGAGCTGTAAATCCATAAAAATAAAGGCAAACAATGGAAAGCCCAGGATGGAACAACAATATGAAAAGGATGGATTTCTATTCATTATATAGAGGGGGCACTGAGTCACAGACACAATTGAAAGACTGCTAAGCTTCTAGCTTTCGGATAAGAGTGTCATAATCAGATCTGATGTAGCCATGTGCATGCCTGGTGTGTGTGTGTGTGTGTGTGTGTGTGTGTGTGTGTGTGTGCGCGAGCGCATGCACGCCCGTCCGCCCGCTTCTGCTTCTGAAGAACAACTTTTTGCTCAAAAACTAAAAGTTTAGCAATCTTTTCATTGTGTTTGTCTGCGGCTCAACTCCTCCTCCATGTAGTGAGTGGCAATCTATGCTTTTCATATTGTTGCAAAAATAATGGCAGAAAAATAAGAGAAACTGGAAGGAACATGTGAACATTTTTTAATTGTTGTTAAAATAAGTTTCTGTGTAGTATTCATTCCACTTAGTTTCAGAACTGCAATGGTCATTCACTAGTAAATGTGAAAATACTTAATCACGTCTATTTCTTGTGCAATGTCTGTCATTCTTCCCCCATCACTTCCATTATCCAAATTTGATATCTTTAATTTTTTATGGCAGATGTAATTCTCAAGAAAATATTTAGACAAAACTAGAATTATATTTTAGACTATAGATGTGTTTTTACTTCCCCCATGATTGACAATGCCAACATTTATATGAAAAATCTGAAATTGAGGCAGTTATTTTAAAAATAGTTCCACCACCAACAATCCTTTTCTAAAAGCAGAAGAGAAATCAAAGTATGATGAAACAAAAGGAATAAGACAGTATCAGGTATTATTACAACACTAAGTACAGAACATTTTGAATTATGTAGTTTACAGAATTCATGTTCAACTCTTTTACTGCTAAGTTGCATTTACAGTTTATTTCTAGTGCTGATTCCAACATTCCTGCACATAAGTGGGAGGAAGACCCATTTCGACACAAGTATGTATCCACATTGTTGTTGGGGACTAATGACCTCGGCAGTTGAGTCCCATAGTGCTCAGAGCCAGCCACATTGTTGTGCCATCAAAAGGACTCTTTTGTTGTTTAAGTAGTGACTGCATTATGGCAATTTTTCCAGTGTAAATAGTGATATCAGTATTGAAAACAAATCCAAGAGGCAAAAAAATGTATTTATGAATGGAACAAATGGAAGAATAATATTTTTCGGAAGAGCATAAAGGACTGTATGTCCACTTCTGGAGAAGTGATTCCTGAGAAAGCCCAGTGACATTAAACTACGTTGTAAGATGAATAGCCAAAACATGAATTTCACATAAATGAAGCAAGGGTTGTGCCTGGCTGATTATGGGTGGTTTGAGGAAACTGAATACTAATTTCTCATGCTAGAGTGTATGTTCCATACAAGTGACACAGTTTTTGGTTTAGTAGAAAAGTTAAAAAGAACACAAGTAGTTTACTCCCCTGGAAAACAAGCTGAACTCATAAAAGCAGAACAGAGTAAAAAAATCATACAGGTATTGAAATGAAGATTGAGAGTATTTTTTTAAAAAAAAAGTTTAGTAATCTGCATTAAATGTTGCTAATGAGTGTCAGCAATGAAGCAGGAAGTGTGCACTAGGCAGATGTCAGAACTTCAGGCATGAATGCACAGTGTATGTGAAATTTCCTTTCAGTGACACAGCTACAGAAGAAAAAATATGTCTACAAGAAAGGAATGTAAAATGTCATGCACCTCGCAATGTTGTCTTTCTGAGGAATTAAAAAGATGAAAGATGATAATATGAGCCCTATCAAATTTATACCACATTCTGCAAGACGTCTACAGAAATCTCGAAGTAGAAACTGTCTTTATTTCATGGTGTTCTTTGTACAACAAAGTTAAATAATTAAAATCTCAGAATATAATTTTCTTTTGATAAATCCTCACATGACATTGGCATGTGACCATTTGTGTAAAAGTGAGTGAACCATGGCACTAAATTATGAATTTCACAATTTTATGCCGCCTCATGAACATCTGCAAATAAGAAGCTTGTAAAGTTTTGTAAAGCAGAAAAACGGGACATTCTGCAAAACTTATGTGGTCGCTAATACTGAAATTTTGTGTCCCCCACATTTTTTTTCCTTCCTTCCAAAACTAGCTCAAATCAAGATCAGTTCTTTTCCAGTGAGCCACTCTATTTGTTAGCTCATACCACTGTAGAATAGCTATCAGGTGTTAAAGCCTGAAGTTGTAATATTGCAACTATAAAATGAAAGGAGCAAAGGAACAAATTTGAGAAGTTCAGCTCCTGTCCTTAATTGTGCAAAATTCATGAGTTATCACAAGTTACAGTCTGCCCTCTAACTTCACTGGTGAGGCAAATCACCACTCTAATACCTCCATTGTTTTCTAATGCTGCACTCGATGCCCCGACTCAATAAACTTGCACTTTTAAGCATATGAATATTCAGTCACACAGCATCAATTTTTATTCTATATTTTGCTGCTTTACTTAGCAACTACTTTCTGAAGGAATATATGAGCTGTGTCAGAAAAGTAATGAGACTGACAAAACTGCAACCGATCTGGCAATAGTGTGTTGTTCTACTTGTGTAGACCAGTGTGTGCACCTTTTCCAGATATTCAGTCTGAGTTTCCTCCATACAGCCAACATGTGCTTTTTGAGAGTGCCCTCAGTGAAGCTGTTTTTCTGTCATGCGTTACAAAAATGGAACAGTAGAATTTAGAGCAACGTTTTGTGTCAAACTTGGAGAATCCCCGAGTGTGAGCTTTTGAAAGGTTGAAACAGGCCTATGGGGAACAAGAGCACAAGTTTTTCATGGGCACAAATCATATTTGGAAGGCCAAGGACACATTAAAGATGAACCTCACTCAGGGAGACTTTCAACTTCAAAAACTGATGGAAAAATTGAACGTGTGCATGCTCTTGTGACATCAGACCAATGTTCAACAATAAGAATAGGGTGACCTGTAAAACTCCAACACTTTCACTGTACATTCAATTTTGACCAAAGTTTTGCACGTATGAACATGCCAAAATGTTGCTGAAAAACCTAACAACTGACCAGAAGGACAATTGAAGAAATGTGTGTAATCATGAATGCAGTCATCATAATATTATTCATCAGCAGTTGTGTTTGTTACAGAATTGTATAATATGACAATGGCCTCTATCAGATGTTCCCAAGTAAAATGAGTTTCATCAAATTTGTTAGTAAGTTACATTTCCTTTGCAGCAGATTTCGTGTCAAATCTTATAACACAAGACATTTTACAAAATGCATTCAATGGCATGGGAAATATACAAAGGGGTTTGATATGTTTGGAATAAAATCAAGAAGAAATGTTTGTGCCTTAAACAACTCATCTTACTTCTGACATAGTCTCCTTTGAGGAATATACACTTGATGCAACAATCTTCCAGCTATTTCATCCCATCAGAAAAATGATCCTGTCAAATTCTGCAAAATACTCGTTGACTACAAATATTGCATCCTCATTTGATGGAAATTTCTTCCCACCAACCAAAATTTCAAGTTAGGTAATGGGAAGAAGTCACTTTGGGATAAGTATGGTGAACAGGGTGGACAAGGAACAAGTTCAAAGCCCAATTCAGGCACTTCCACTTGGTTTTAGATGATGTTGGGATGGTGCATTATCCTGTTGAAAGAGCACTTTTTTGTGTACCAACCTTGGTTTTATTTCAGCCAACGCAAATTTCAGATGCTCTAATGACGAAGCATAATAGAGTCCTGTTATGGTTCTACCTTTTTACAAGTAATGTATGGACATTATTCCTTGGTAATGCCAAAACAACAGTGTACATCACCTTAGAAGCTGATGAAATGGTCTTTGCCTTCTCTGGTGCACTTTCATCAGCATTTGTCCACCGTTGTGACTCTGGTGTGTAATGCTGGATCTAGGTTTCATCAACAGTCACAAATTGACACAAAAATTTTTGCACATAGCTATTAAAACATCACCAGACACTGTGATGAAATGCTTTTCCAGAACAGCTTTTGGTCGACTGTGAGCAACTGTGGCACACACCTGTCACACCATTTCTTCATAGCCAATTCTTCACGCACGATATTATACTCTCACTCGGTTGAGATGCGTACGGTCTCAACAATGTCACAAATTTTTACTCGGCAGTCTTACTTTACTGTATCGTGGATTCTGTCAAGGGTTTCCTTTGTGATGATCTCAACTGGACGGTCAGAGTGCACTTCATCCTTAATACTGGTCAAACCACATTTAAACTCAGTAATTCAAAAGTAAATGGTCTTCAATGATGGTGTGGAGTCCACATTAACTTCATCCAGTACTGTTTGGTGTTCTCGTAAAGATAAGTCATTTTAGATTATAAAACATATAGATTAGTACTGATTACGTGGTAAATAGGTGTATTAGTGTGCCTTTTAAGTGTACCATTAAAAGTTTCATTTTTCTTTACGTAATAAAGCAGAAAACGCAAAAAGACCGTACAGTCATATTTTCTGTTTACGTTCTGCTGCAGCAAATCTATAGAATTTCGTTTTAGTTGTTCCTTGCTCTCTCCAACAATTTAAATTAGTGTACCTCTTCATTATTTAACTAGCATTTCCGGAAAGTAGCGTAAAGTTTAAGTTGTTGTTTCAGAAACTTTGCACTTTTGTTTTTGTTTACACACAGTTGCGTATAGGCCAAATTTGTGTAACTGAATTTTCGTGTTTATCTGTAAATTAATTGACTTATTCTTAATAAACCATTACTTTTATCATGAGTGAAAAGTGCTTGACTTGCTGTAGAATTGTTAGGTCGGGGCTTTGGTGTGATGGGTGCTGTAGTTTTTTCCATGTGGGTGACTAGTGGCGTGGGAATAGGGGAAGTAAATGAGACTCATCAGTGGTTTTGTAGGATTTGTAGTAGAGATAGGAAGATACTAGAACAGGAGGGGAAAATTGCCGCCTTTCAGGCTGAGCTAGACAAGGCCAGGGGAGATCTTGACAGGTTAAGGGGGGAGAAGGGTAAAGAGAGGTGGGAAGTGGCAACAGGCAATAGGAGGAACAGGCCTAGAACTTTGTCTGACAGCTTCATGGTGAATGTGGAAAATAGATTTGACCTGTTGCTTCAGTTAGAAGCTGGTGAGCCTCAAGCAGTTGCAGGTGTAGACAGGACACAACAAACTTTCAGCAGCAAATTGAAAAGTAAGAATGTAAGGAAATCAGTAAAGAGAAAGAAGGTGGTGTTGTTAGGTAGTCCCCATGGAAGAGGTGTTGGCCAACGTTTGCAGGATGAAATAGGATCACAATACCAGGTCACCATTTTTTTTAAACCTAGTGCTGCTCTGGAGCAGGTGACAGAGGATTTAGGATCACTTTGCAAAGATTTCACTAAGGAAGACACCGTGGTTATAGTGGGTGGGGCAGGTAACAGTATTGACAGAGATCCTGGGTACAGAATAGAGTGTGACCTGGTGAAGATTGCATCAGCATCGAAGCATACTAGTGTTGAGTTTGTATCTGTTCTTGGGCGCCATGACCAACCTCATTTGAACTCTTCTGTCAAGAGAGTCAATTTGGAGCTGGAACGGCTGCTTATGTCGGGTGCAGGGTCACACATTGGTGTGGTTCCTGTTGATTCTCTCAGTAGGTGAGATTATATTAGGCATGGCCTTCACCTCAACAAGAAGGGGAAGAGTAAATTGGCTGAGGAAATAGCAGGAAAATTAAAGGGGGAGGCACTGTCATGAGTCATAAAATACCAGTGGTTATAGGGTTCAGAAAAGACCCTTTTTTAGGGTAGGGAGGACAGAAAGAAAGCAAATTTTAAGAGAGGTTAGAACTGAGACAAACCTTAAGTTTGAGAAAGAAATCAAAAAACATAATTCCAGCTTATTACATCAGCATAAACAGCTATTGGTTAAGAATTTTCAACAGTCAGCAGATATTATAACTACCAAATTTTAACTCAGTCAGTGTGAAATGTCAGCTATCTTTATTGCATCAAAATTTTCGAGGACTGAGAAATAAAATTAATGAATTAACTATCTGCATAGATGAATTAGAGTCTTCAAACCCAGCTGACATAATCTGCCTCTCTGAACATCATGGGACCACTGGTATAGAACTTTTAAGTGTTACAGGCTTTAGGTTAGCATCTCACTTTTGTAGATCAGAAATGGAGAAAGGAGGAGTTGCCACATTCATTAGGAACTGTCATAAATTTAAGAACATATACATTCATAAATTTTGCCTAGAACAGCATATGGAAGAATGTGCAACAGAATTAGAATTTCACAAAAAATCCTTCATAATATTAAGTGTATATCGAGCATCTGCAGGTAACTTTAATCTGTTTGTAAACCACCTTGAAGTTGTACTGGCCCATTTAACAACCAAAAACAAAGAAATAGTGGTTGCTGGTGATTTCAATGTAGATTTCCTTAAAGACACTCCCAATAAGAACTTATTTGAGTTAGTAACACTATCATTCAACTTAATTCCCACTGTAAAGTTCCCCAGTAGGACAGCCACTTGCTCACAAACAGCCATTGATAATATCTATAAAGAAAAGTCCAATGAACAAAATTATATTACAAAACCAATAGTCAATGGCCTCTCAGACCATGACATGCAGTTCCTTTTGGTAAATGTTAATACTGAACAGGATATAAAATCTGTTAAATTTGAGCTCAAGAGGGTAATCAATAAGCCAAAAATTCATTATTTTAGGACACTCCTCAGAGACATTCACTGGACTGGCAGCACTCATGGCATGAATGAAAAATATAACACTTTTGCTAACAAAGTGCTTACCTTATTCGAACACTGTTTTCCCCCAAAACTTACCAAGGTTAGAGCAAAGTCTACAAAAAAGCCATGGATTACTCGAGGAATAGGGGTATCTTGTAAAACAAAAAGAAAACTGTATCTGTCAATCCGAAACAGTTCCGATGTTGATGCTATAGCACATTACAAGAAATACTGCAAAATATTAAAGACTGTAATATGGGTGTCAGAGCAAATATATTACAAGGAAAAGATAGTCATATCAGATAACAAAATAAAGACAATATGGGATGTAGTGAAGGAGGAGACTGGTAGAACCAGACATGAAGAGGGGCAAACAGCATTAAGAGTAAAACAGAAGGGTATGGTGTTGCAGAACTTTTTAACAAACATTTTATAGCTGTTACTGAAAAGATGTTGTCAGGTTCTATAGATACTACCATGGGATACCTCAGACCAGACATTTCAAGTAACTTCCATAATATGAATTTGACCCTCACTACCCCAGCAGAAGTAATGTCCATCATAAAATCTTTAAAATCAAAAACATCTAGTGGGTATGATGAAATATCAACAAAGTTAATTAAAGAATGTGATTCTGAGCTAAGTAACATATTAAGCTAACTGTGTAACCAGTCATTTATCAGTGGAATATTTCCTGAATGGCTGAAATATGCTGAAGTTAAGCCACTGTTTAAGAAGGAAGATAAAGAAATAGCATCAAATTTCCATCCAATTTCACTGTTGCCAGCATTCTCAAAAACTTTCGAAAAAGTAATGTACAGTCGGCTTTATAACCATCTTATCTCAAATAACATACTGTCAAAGTCACAGTTTGGATTTCTATAAGGTTCTGATATTGAGAAGGCTATCTACACTTACAGTGAAAACGTGCTTAATTCATTAGACAAAAAATTGCAGGCAACTGGTATATTTTGTGATCTGTCAAAGGCATTTGACTGTGTAAATCACAATATCCTTTTAAGTAAATTAGAGTATTATAGCGTAACAGGAAATTCTGCAAAATGGTTGAAATCTTATATCTCTGGCAGGAAACAAAGGGTGTTATTAGGAAAGAGACATGTATCAAGCTATCAGGCATCATCCAACTGGGAACTAATTACATGTGGGGGTCCCACAAGGTTCCATTTTGGGGCCCTTACTTTTTCTTGTGTATATCAATGACCTTTCATCAGTAACATTACCAGAAGCCAAGTTCGTTTTGTTTGCTGATGATACAAACATTGCAATAAATAGCAAATCAAGTGTAGTATTAGAAAGATCAGCTAATAAAATATTTGTGGACATTAATCACTGGTTCCTAGCCAATTCTTTGCCACTAAACTTTGAAAAAACACACTACATGCAGTTCAGAACTTGTAAGGGGTGTCCCACGAGTATATGTCTAACATATGATGACAAGAAGATACAAAAAGTGGACAGTGTTAAATTCTTGGGATTACAGCTTGACAATAAATTCATGGGAGGAGCACACCACAGAACTGCTGAAGCGTCTTAACAAATGCACAACAATTGCAATTCGAATTTTGTTAGACAAAGGGGATATAAAAATGAAAAAGCTGGCATACTATGCTTACTTTCATTCCATAATGTCATATGGGATTATTTTTTGGGGTAATTCATCAAGCCAAACTAAAGTTTTCCGGGCACAAAAACGTGCAAAAAGAGTTATATGTGGGGTGAACTCATTAACATCCTGCAGAAGCCTGTTTAGGGAACTAGGGATACTAATTTTCCCAATATATTTATTCCTTAATGAAATTTGTCATTAAAAATATATCACTTTTTCAAACCAACAGCTCAATTCATGGAATCAATACTAGAAATAAGAATAATCTTCACAAGGATTTAAAATCACTTAGCCTTGTACAAAAAGGTGTGCATTTATTCAGGAACACACATTTTCTATAACTTGCCAGCAGCCATAAAAAGCTTAACAACCAATGAAATTCAGTTTAAGAGAAGCCTAAAGGATTTATTGGTGGCCAAATAAAATATGGGAGCGTAATCAGGCTAGGGCGAAGGCATGTTTGCGGACGGAATGTAAATAAAATTTAATGGGGTCGTTGTGGGGGTGTTGTAAGGGTGACATGGTATTAGAAGGTGGAAAGTGTAACATTAGGCTGAAATGAAAATGAAAATAAAAATATATGGGGAGAGATAAAGGTGAACTAGAAAGTAACTGGAGATCTGGTGTGAAAAAAGGCGAAAAAGTGTTGGTTAAAGCTGGGCTATGTTGATCCTGTGGTGAGCTTGGGTTGGTAGACAACGATGTGTACAAAGGTTAGGTGGTTGTGTTGCCGCCAAAATACGTTAAAGGGTGGAGAAATTCGGCAAAATTTCGAAAAAACTGCGTGTAAATGTATTAAAAGGAGTGGTTTTGTGGTGGCAGATTATGAAAATGAGGCTAACAATTATCTGACGAAGAAATAATTACGTTAAAACCTGTGGGAAGCGGCTAAAAATTATCAGTAATGTGGGAAAAAACGGAAATGGAAATATAGCGAAAGTTATTAGAACTAGCCGAAATGGTTGTTTAATAGGTGAAAGGAACGTTTGTGAACTAGAAACGGTGGATTTTATAGCAGCGGTAGTGTTGAAAGCAGAAAAAAATTTTTTTGGTTATGGTTTGGAAGTGGGTTACGTATTATTGAGTATATATAGGCGGGATAAAATTGTATAGTAGATAACAATAAAAAGGAGAAGGTGAATACAAAGTGAAAATACTGGCAAAAACATAAAGAGAAAATAAGACGACAGAAAAGATTTCGAAATGCAACAGTGACAATAAAAAACGTAATTGTTGGGTTCAAATTAATGATATGAATATAATAGAGGGAAACATTCCACGTGGGAAAAATATATCTAAAAACAAAGATGATGTGACTTACCAAAAGAAAGCGCTGGCAGATCGATAGACACACAAACAAACACAAACATACACACAAAATTCTAGCTTTCGCAACCAACGGCTGCTTCGTCAGGAAAGAGGGAAGGAGAGGGAAAGACGAAAGGATGTGGGTTTTAAGGGAGAGGGTAAGGAGTCATTCCAATCCCGGGAGCGGAAAGACTTACCTTAGGGGGGAAAAAAAGGATGGGTATACACTCGCACACACACACACACACACACACACACACACACACACATGTCCATCCACAAATATACAGACACAAGCAGACATATTCAAAGGCAAAGAGTTTGGGCAGAGATGCCAGTCGAGGCGGAAGTGCACAAACAAAGATGATGTTGAATGACAGGTGAGGTATGAGTGGCGGCAACTTGAAATTAGCGGAGATTGAGGCCTGGTGGATAACAGGAAGAGAGGATATATTGAAGGGCTAGTTCCCATCTCCGGAGTTTGGATAGGTTGGTGTTAGTGGGAAGTATCCATATAACCCGGACAGCGTAACACTGTGCCAAGATGTGCTGGCCGTGCACCAAGGCATGTTTAGCCACAGGGTGATCCTCATTACCAACAAACACTGTCTGCCTCTGTCCATTCATGCGAATGGACAGTTTGTTGCTGGTCATTCCCACATAGAATGCGTCACAGTGTAGGCAGGTCAGTTGGTAAATCAAGTGGGGGCTTTCACACGTGGCTCTGCCTTTGATCGTGTACACCTTGTCGGGTTGCAGGACTGGAGTAGGTGGTGGTGGGAGGGTGCATGGGACAGGTTTTACACCGGGGGCGGTTACAAGCATAGGAGCCAGAGGGTACGGAAGGTGGTTTGGGGATTTCATACGGATGAACTAAGAGGTTACGAAGGTTAGGTGGACGGCAGAAAGACACTCTTGGTGAAGTGGGGAGGATTTCATGAAGGATGGATCTCATTTCAGGGCAGGATTTGAGAAAGTTGTATCCCTGCTGGAGAGCCACATTCAGAGTCTGATCCAGTCCCGAAAAGTATCCTGTCACAAGTGGGGCACTTTTGTGGTTGTTCCGTGGGAGGTTCTGGGTTTGAGGAAGTGGCTCTGGTGATTTGTATCTATACCAGGTCGGGAGGGTAGTAGCGGGATGCGAAAGCTGTTTTCAGGTTGTTGGTGTAATGGTTCAGGGATTCCGCACTGGAGCAGATTCGTTTGCCACGAAGACCTAGGCTGTAGGGAAGGGACCGTTTGATGTGGAATTGGTGGCAGCTGTCATAATGGAGGGACTGTTGCTTGTTGTTGGGTTTGATGTGGACGGCCGTGTGAAGCTGGCCATTGGACAGGTGGAGGTCAACGTCAAGGAAAGTGGCATGGGATTTGGAGTAGGACCAGGTGAATCTGATGGAACCAAAGGAGTTGAGGTTGGAGAGGAAATTCTGGAGTTCTTCATCACTGTGAGTCCAGATCATGATGATGTAATCAATAAATCTGTACCAAACTTTGGGTTGGCAGGCCTGGGTAACAAAGGAGGCTTCCTCTAAGCGACCCATGAATAGGTTGGCGTACGAGGGGGCCATCCTGGTACCCATGGCTGTTCCCTTTAATTGTTGGTATGTCTGGCCTTCAAAAGTGAAGAAGTTGTGGGTCAGGATGAAGCTGGCTAAGGTAATGAGGAAAGAGGTTTTAGGTAGGGTGGCAGGTGATCGGCGTGAAAGGAAGTGCTCCAACGCAGTGAGGCCCTGGACATGCGGAATATTTGTGTATTTGTGTGAAGTGGCATCAATGGTTACAAGGATGGTTTCCGGGGGTAACAGAATGGGTAAGGATTCCAGGCGTTCGAGAAAGTGGTTGGTGTCTGATGAAGGATGGGAGACTGCATGTAATGGGTTTAAGGTGTTGATCTACGTAGGCAGAGATACGTTCTGTGGGGGCTTGGTAACCAGCTACAATGAGTCGGCCGGGATGATTGGGTTTGTGAATTTTAGGAAGAAGGTAGGTTTGCGGGGTGTTGGTGGGGTCAGGAGGTTGATGGAGTCAGGTGAAAGGTTTTGTAGGGGCCTAACGCTTACAATTTAAAAAGAAAAAAGAGAAGAATTGTCTCATAAGTGAAACAATGGCAAGAGACTGCTACTTGTTGTTACTTACACTGCTGCTTTCTTTGATAATGATCAACAAGAACCAAATAATAGAATGCGTATGATAGAACATGTTCTGAACGAGAGTTTAGCGAAAATATTTCTCCGTTTGAAAATCTTTGCAGGCGCCTGTTTAGTACATTACATTCTGCACAGAAATTAGTCATCTTAGATTTAAAAATCTAGTCAATTGCCGTGCTTCATTTCTGACTGTATCACTATCAGGCATAAGAATAATACGAATATAAACATGACATGATATGTATATTCTTCCGCGTTTGCTGTTGTCTCACTCTAGTTTCTTAGTTTATTAGGCAGACAGGATTTAAATGAGATAGCAGCAAACATGAAAGAATACATGGCAAAATGTTTTTATTCGTATTATACTTACGGCGAAGAGAATACTGCATGTGATTCACAATTCATAAAGGTTCCTATTAGCAACCATCTCTTCTTAAAGGTAGGAAAAAATTCAGAGCGTAGAGTTGGCCATATTAACAAACAGTCTTGCCAGTCAGATTTTCGTAGTACATTGAAATGCTGCGACATTTGAAAATGAACAATATGGAATTTCTATTTACTTCGTTGGATAATGTATGAAAATGCAGTGGTCGAAACTCGAGGCGGAGAAAAAAGCTCGTCTTCCCCATTTTTTTAATTCATTTACTGACGCAGAGGTTTTGGCGCCAGTATTTATCTTCGTGCCTGCAAAGCATGCCTCTGTAGCGCTACATATATTCGATGGCAGAAGTTAGTTGTGGCAGCACCTACCCACATCTTTAATAACTTCCACTTACTTTGCACTCGATTCTAAGCCGCAGAAGGTTTTATGGATTACAAAAACCGGAAAAAAAGTGTGGCTTAGATTCGAGTAAATACGGTATGTTCATTATGATCAATGCATACAGACGGTTGTGTTACAAAAGTGGGCTTAGCTACCATTCTCAAAGTAAAGAAAGCAGGAGTCAGTCGAAAAGGCAGTTTCAGAACCATGGTTTAAAGTTAAGTCCTTGTAGGTGTTCTTTAAGTTTTAGAAATACAGTAGAGTCCTGTTAATCCAAACTAATTGGGACCAGACCGTGTTCAGATTACCAATTTGTTCGGATTAGCCGGAATTACGGTGACGAGTTTCTAGAATGAAGTATACCAAGCAGATAAGTAGGTAACAAATGGGAACAAGTGTGGGAACCATGGCTTACTCTCACTCCTTGCCCTTACTGCCATGCATTGTTGAGACCTTTGTAGTGTCTGAGGTCAGTGCACAGCCAGTTGGCTCGCAAAGTGCTCGGTTATGTTAGTTATTGATCGCTGGCACTTCTAACAGTTGTATTGTATTCGTTATGGTATAGTGGTGCATTCATTAGTAAACAAAAACATACAACATTAAATCTCGAAGAAAAACGGAATGCTTTGAAGCAGATATACAATGGTGAGAATGTATCTAAACTGGCAATGGAACTGGTTGTTGGTAAAGCAACCATTTGTGATTGGAGGAAGAACCGAATGAAGCTTGAACAGTCCTGTGCAATGTCTTCGGGGAAAACACTCAAAATTCGGCAGACTTTGAAACAGTCCCAATATGATAAAGTGGATGAAGCTCTTTCCTTTGTTTTACGCAAGAAAGAGAAAGGGGGACTTCTTTGAGTGGAGCACTGGTTCAGGAGAAGGCTGTTTACTGGAACAAGTTAATGAATGGTGACAATTCTTTTAGTGCGAGTGGGTACGGGTTGGTTGGACAGATTCATAAAACATCATGGAATCCATCAGCTAACAATTACTGGAGAGATGCAGCGAAAGAATACTTGGGTGAGTTTGAAAAATGATAAGACAGGGTAAGTATTCCACCAACAAATTTATAACGCAGACGAGACTGGCCTTAATTTTAGGGCATTGCCAACAAAAAGCCTGGCATCAAAAGCAGAAGGCCATGCTGCTGGTTTTAAAATGTGCAAAGATCGTGTGGCTTTATTAGTGTGCAGCAACAATGCTGGTAATCACAAGCTGCCTTTAATGCTGACCAGCAAATCTGCTAGGCTCAGAGCTTTTAAAAACTGCAACATGAAGTCCCTGCCTGTATATTATCACAACCCGGAAAAAGCATGGATGGATGGCAAGCTGTTCAAAGAATGGTTTCAGGGCCAGTTTGTTTCCTCTGTTCAATGGTTTTCTAAGGAAAATAATTTGTCTCCCCATGCAATCCTTTTAATTGATAACACGCCATCTTACCCCAGGACTGAGGAATTATGTGATGGAGAAATTGTGGTGAAGTTTTTGCTGCTGAATATTACACCACTTCCACAGCCAATGGACAAGGGTGTACTGCAAACATTAAAACTGATTTACAGAAAACAATTTTTAAGAATGCTGATCCAAGATGATAGCATTCCTTTACAGGACAAAATAAAAAAGACTAATGTGAAGGATGTTGTTTATTGGGCCAGTTGAGGCCTTTGAAGAATATTTCAGAAAACACTCTGAGAAAATCGTGGAGAAAACTGTGGACATCTCTTGAATTTCAGGACAATCTAGTTATTTGGAGCAACAGCCCACTGCTACACCTGCTGATTTGATGTTTGTGAGATGATGGCGAAACTATGCATCATATAACAGACTGACTTCATTACGCCAAAAAACAATGACTAAGTTTTTGTCATCTAAAAAGTAGGGATAAAATGTCTGCTGTATTTTAGTAAGTTTGACAGCTTTTTTTCATTGTTATGCATTGTTTAAACCTAATGTTTTCTTGCCAATTTTCTAATACATGTTTACTGTACTGTGTAAATTAAAATAGTGTGTATGTACAGCAGTTTACTGCACAGTTTTCCATACTCAGACTAACATTTTTCATATTCGGATTAAACGAACATTCGGATTACTGGGACTCTGCTGTAGATGAAAATCTGTTGAGACCAAATCAGAACTGTATGGAGGATGACTGATGACAGTGAACACCAGATGTCAGATTGTTCCAAATGCCACAGCACTCATGAGTGGTCTGGCATTGTCATGCTCAAGGAGAGGGTGCTCCATGTGTGGATAAACTTTTCAAAATGGAACTCAGTTACAGCAGGCTGTTTCTCAAGAACCAACATAATTATGTTACAGACAGATACATTAAATGCTACAATACAAAGACCTCCAGTGGCAGAGGACTGCAAATAAGTAGACATGCAGAATAAAATTGTTCAATGTTAATAACATTTGTTTTATTTAAAAATCTTTAAGAGTTTTCACATAAAAAATTCAGATCCATTACTTTTCAACACACCCTCTTAACAAAACAGCAATCAAGCAATGTACAAAACTCTCTGCCAGTAGGATTTCATGTGAACAGTAAAGGAGAACAAGTCAAACAGTAATACTGTTTGCATTGAATGGAATGAAATCCTGAACAAGGATACAAGATGAACATTGACAGATACAAAACGAGGATAATAGAGTGTACCTCAAATCAAATCAGGTGATGCTGAGGGATTTAGATTAGGAAATGAGACACTTAAAGTAATAGATGAGTTTTGCTATTTGGACAGCAAAATAACTGATGATGGTTCAGGATTTAAAATGTAGCCTGGTAATGGCAAGAAAAGTGTTACTGAAGAAGGGAAATTTGTTAACATTGAGTATAGATTAAATGTCAGGAAGTCCTTTCTGAGAGTATTTGTATGAAGTGTAGCCATGTATGCAAGTGAAACATGGATGATAAACAGTTTAGACAAGAAGATAATAAATGCTTTCAAAATGTGGTGCTACAGAAGAATACTGGAGATTAGATGGGTAGGTCACGTAACTCACAAGGAGGTACCAAATAGAATTAGGGAGAAGAGAAATTTGTGGTACAACCTGACTAGAAAACAAATTTTGAGGCATTCAGGGATCATCAATTGAGTACTGGAGGGGAAGCATGGGGGATAAAAAATGTAGAGGGAGACCAAGAGATTAATACAGTAAACAGATTCAGAAGGATATAGGTTGTCGTAGTTACTCAGAGATGAAGAGGTTTGCGAAAGATAGAGTAGCATGAAGAACTGCATCAGACCAGTCTTTGGATTGAACCACAATAACACAACATCCTGAACAAAATACATGAGTAACATGTCACTTGAAGCTCATGGAAGATAAAAAAGGGTAAAACTGATTTCTTGTTGGGTTATATCAACTCAAACAATACATAAGCAATATTTATAATTTGTGACAATTATTTTAACAATAAGAAACACTGAGTACTAAACAACTCTTGAAATTATGGACAAAAATCTGAGTGTCTCATAAATGTTATATTTAAAGAAAGTAATAATAATAATAATAATAATAATAATAATTTCATGGTGAAGGAATACTGATTCCTAATCATGCAGATCAAAACAGAATACCACAGTTAATGTTCTTATTCTCACATTAAATTAGAGAGAGAGAGAGAGAGAGAGAGAGAGAGAGAGAGAGCAGTTGCTTTCAGTCATATCAAATGACTGGTAGAGCTACTAGCCGCAAAAACTGCAGAGACGACAAAATTTCGTTCATTCCCTACATAAATCCCAGTGAAAACCCTAGCTCAATAATTACTGTCGACTAAGGTCAGCATGACATGTAGCAAAACATGGAGTATTAAATCAAGAAACAATTGCTAAATATAGCTTTTATTTTGAAAGTTGCACCAAGAAAGAATATTACGCGCCTGGATAACAGGACACAGCATCACTTGTAAACTTTTAGGCAGGGCGCTGTTAGATGCTACTGCAGGGAAAACTAATAAATTACATTTCTAATGGACATGTTCATATAATTTATTTGATCTTTCATATTATCCAAGATCTATTTTTCACAGAAAAAACTCATACTCTTTAAAAATTTTAATGTAGACATAATTCTCAATTCAGCGGAAAGCAGTAATTTTTAAAATAATGCTCACCAAATGTGTCTCTTCTTTTGTTTGATTGGAGCAGTACGTAAAAAAGGTCACAATTCATTAAAGTTATTCTTACAGTAAATTCAAAACTTCTGTGTGAATATTTAAACATTCTTTTCAAGAAAATTCAATTTTCTGTTTCAGTACAAGAAGCAGATTGTATCTACAAGATACAACTGTGAAACAGAAATACTTTCTACCAAGTCAAAAATAATACATTTGTAAGGAATATACTTCAGTATATATTCTACAAAGTATAAACCACACTATTAAATTCAAGTTGGCGGGAAAAAAATGAATAGCACACCTCAGGTAGACAGTATATTATTCAGCTTCTCACTCCTTTAATCAAATTCTAGACAGCAACAACCTTAATGCATGTCTTCAAAGAACCAATAAAATTGACATAAATGTTATGTCAACTGGGAACAGAAATTAAGGTACAAGAGATGAAACTTACACAAACCTACTCAACATTATTATTGTGTCACATCAGTTTTTTGTTGATATTTACTTGTACATATGAGGCTGCTACACAAAGTTTTAATGATTGTTTGCTGCTCAATGTCCATACATAACCATCTCAACAGTGAATACAGTACATAACTACAAATATCTGCTGGCATATTTGTGCTACCTGCTACTTCCATTTGTCAGTTTAAAGAGGCATCTACATGGTTCTTGTGTAAAGTTAGCCACCATTTTGCAACTAGGTGCTAATTTTTTCAATGCATGATTTTTCATTTGAAACAAATATTAGTTTTTTTTTTTTCATTACATCTGATGAATAAGGAGTAACAAAAAGGTACATTCAATATGTTTGACAGTTAATGCTTAAAGTGTTTTTGTAACTGTCACTAATGTTGACAAGAATAATTTAGTAAATAATCAGCAACTACACTGAACTAAAGAATCTATTACACTGCTGAAATGTCACTATTTCACCATTACATATTTCTCAGTGTATTATCAGTCCTTTAGTGACACATGTACTGTATCAGTAAATTATGGATTTCATAATATTGCAAGACGGAAGATACAGTTTATCCACAAATAAATTACCAAAAAGCATAGATTTCCACTTCAATAAAAATACAAACATGTTTTAAAGATTTCTGACAATAATCTTACAGCAGTATGGCAGGAATAAAATGAAAACTATCTTCCAATAAATGTTTATGTAAAAAAAAAAAGAGTCTGACATTACATTATATGGCCAGTGAGTAAATATTATACAGTGCAGTTCTCTTTAATAAGAATTTTTGGACTGTTGCTGATTTCATTTTCTTTTTATATATATATAAATTTAACATCTGTATTACAACAATCATCTGAGTGATTCCATGACTCTTGCAAGAAGAATGTGTGACAAGTTTTTTCTGCCATTTTCACAAGTAGGCTACTACTGCAAACTGCAGTCACAATAAGTATAAAGGAGGAAAAAATTCTAATTAAGACCAGCAGGTGATAGTTTATTATTCTAAAAAAACCTGAGAAGGGATAAACAAATACAGGACAAATGAGAATTTTTTTCCAAATTTGAAATATAGATTCTGGCTGAATGAATGAAAACTAACAGCTGATAAGCCTTTCCAAAGTAATACAATGAGAACCATAACGAAGCAAGATAGAGAAATAAATAAATACAAAATGAGGTCATATCTCTTCTTCAACAAATACAGCAGAATACCTCATATGAACATGTATGTCTAGAAGACAAAAATAACAAAATTAATGGAAAAATCACAGAATTTCTAGCATTTATAAAACAGATAGTTTCATTTCCTTAAAAATATCTGACTCATTGTTATGTCTACCTTTGAAGAGGCAAGACACAAATTGCTAGAAACAGAAAATTCCATTATTGCACAGCCTTCGACTATTAATTGTAAATAAATACTTTTGCAAACAATAGTTTGTTATCACACAACGGCAAATCACTAGTCCACTAACATCAATATTTACAATTTTATATAATACCCATTCTTTGGGTAAGAGGAATTGCTGGACCAGTCAGACACTGTTATACATAAAAATGGTCTGCCATGGCACTACAACACATTGCAATAAAAATATGAGTGTCTGCTCTTCAGTACAACAATCTGAAGTTAAAAAAGGTGATTTCACAGCACTACTTCTCAAACTATATGTAACTTTAGAGAAGATTATGGGCTACATGAAGTTACTAGTTGATTTAACAATTTAGGGTGTCAACATTTAAAACACTACAAATGAGCAAGGATCAATACATGTTAAAATACAGAATGTGATTGTACTATAGGCATTCTTGATATCCCAATACATAATTACATGAGCAAAATGACGGGTGTCTTAAACCAATTCCAACATTTTTTTTCCCTTTTATATAAAAGTGTATGGAACATATTCCAATTCCATCCACAGTGCACATGCCAGTCTCACTTCGTTTACTTCCATAATACTCTCCTGACACTAGCAGATACTGGACATAGGACCATCAATAAAGCCACAATTCCAAAACCCAGTTTTCTGGGGGAAAGGACATGTGGAAGCCAACAGGGATTCCAGAGTTCATAAGTTAAACTAACATAACATGATTGTCATCATGGCTGGTTCATAGTGAACATAGTGGCACCATTGTTTGCCATACTGTCCAAGATATTGCTCACATAATGTGCAACATCTACTGACTCCTGATCACTTCTGACAATGAACTCATGCTCCAGCAATTTACTGTACTTTGGACGCTGTGTTTCTTCTTTAATGAGGCTGAAATAAAAAAGTTAAAACAATTCAGTTACATCTTATAGTCTACAAAAACATGTTTCATCAAAACTACACAAGAAAAGTGTTACAATGCACCATAATTCACAAAACAAAACTATGAAATTAATTTAAAATATATTATCACCCACCCCACCTCCCCAAAACACACACCACACACACACACACACACACACACACACACACACACACACACACAAATCACAAACTAACAGTAAATAATCAAAATATTACCAAGTATTAACAAAGTTTACAAATTCCATTGTGAAATGATTTCCATTATCATTGGGTGAGAGGCGAGGAGGGTCGCCTTGCACAACTTGATTAAGTTGATCGAAGACTGAGTTCCACTTTGGGTATGGAAAATGACCTGTTGCAACTTCCATGAGAGTAATTCCTAAGGACCAGACATCTGAGCGGACATCATAACCACGTGCTCTGTGAGGATCTATCCTCTCTGGCTGTAAAAGCAAACATTCATTTTAGTATGAAACAGGAAATGGAAATCAAAGCAAAAGGTGAACATTATTTAATACAATTTGTTACTATGGTATACTTGCAGACAAAGATTTCACATCATGAATGAAAGTTTAAACACTACTCCTGTTACCTCCAGACATATATTTGTATCTGCATGGACTTATAAGGCATTCATTACATTCAGTCTCACTTGCTACAGGACACAGAGTTTATGACTTACACTAAGATAGACTCCTACTAAAATTTTGATGTGATGTTTATTGACAGGATATCAAAATGCGTGCGTGTCTTTATTGTGTTATACATAGCCCAGTCAAATTAATGTGACCACTTGTAAAAGGACAGAAAAAAACACCTTAAGCATTGTGAAAATGTAGTTAGAGTGTCAATGAGGCTCTGGAAGGTACAAACAGAGATGTGGAGATGTGCCAATTCCAGTGCTGTGGTCAGCTGTGCTAGGCTGCTCTGTTGAGGATCCACAGAGTAAACAACCCAATTGAGGTGGTTCCACAGATTCTCAATTGGATTTATGTCCAGGAAGTTCAATAGCCAGGTGTTCACATACTGTGAATGTGGTACCAGCACAGCTATACAATTTACTGGAAACAAATGAAAATGTATGTCAGACTGGGACTCGAACCCGGAATTTCCCACTTTACACAAGTGGTCACCTTAATCGCTTTGGCTATCAAAGCATGCTTCATGGAAAAAACTAAACTTCCCATAGGTCCCAGTGTCAGCTTCCCTCACTGCTTGCACAATTACATGATTCCTACACAAGGAGGGACATGTTCAGCTTTCTCATCAGGTTGCTTAGGCTTTCGCATGAACCATGTTACACCAGTGTCTGTATTTGACAGTGTCTGTAAAGTTCAATGGACCAAACTTAACAGACACTGTCAAATACAGACAATGTCTTAATGTAAAGTAAAAGAGGGCTAACAGTGGCAGTGAATGGAATACTTTTGATAATTTTAAAAGCTTCTTTGGGATTTTATTGACTTAATTACACTTCACTCATGGACAGGACATGCTTTCAATGGTTCCATAATTAATAAAGTATCCGTTCTCAAAATTAATGTGTTTTATCAATTAAAACCCCCAGCACGACATCTGAAAAATCCTTTACATAAGGGTGATTGATGCTTGATGTGCAATGCTGAATCAGTATACAACTGGTTTCACCCCCTTTTATACAAGTCTCATGCGTTCATCAGAACACATCAAGTGGCTGTTTCCCTTCTCTAACACTAGAATGAGCAAAATGTACTGTCTCTTCAGTGATTGTATGATTTTGAGAGAACTTCAGTTATGTGTTGTAAGGATTCTTTTGGGGATATCTAAAAGGCACAGTTTTAAGCAACACAGATTGTTCAGAACAAAATAGCTTAGCACAGTGACAAATGATGGACAACAAGGGCATTCCCCAATATCATACACACTAACTTTAATGTATTCAGTCACAGTGCATGCAACATTTATTTTATAACCTCACGCGAATAATTTTAGAGCAGTGTTTTTATTAGTATTGCTTTAAAAAAATTCTTTGGCTTGAACTTAATTTTTGGTTCTAAAAGCCCACAAACAAGTCTCACCCACTCCTCCTCCCAACACACACAATCCCCCTGCTACCCACAAAAAAAGAACTGTCAAATATAGTTACATATGCAAAAAAAGGCTAGACAGTTGGTCTGTTGAAATGCTGTAATTTATGGAAGTGAAATTTATCTACATCAAAGAAGGCTGCAAGAAAGGGCTGTATGAAACTGTATGATTTATCTTGTACTTCAAAAGTATGGAAAGGTGATGAAAATTTTCCTTATTAAACGCAAAAGATTATGGTAGTTGGATTGTCTTTCACAAAATTTAGTAAACATAAAGAAAGTAATGAAACCTTGTTCTTAATTCTATCATCATCATCCATCCCTCCATCATCCACTCTTGAATAACAACCACCTCCAGACTACTCAATGTATTATTGTCTACAGTCTTACACATTCTATATTGCACTAGCATGTTTACTAATGTTTTCTAGCCTATTTCCACTAGATCATTACCTCTGACTTTTCTTATCTCTTGAGTTCAACAACAGCACAATGAGGAATATTCTCAAGTCATGTTGCACATTTGCTGCTATAGGTAATTATTTTTAAAAGTAGTACATTATTATTTGTGTGATAATTTAATAGTAATTTGGGTGTTTATAGTTTTCATTTTCATTAACTTTAATAGAAATCAGAATTATAACACCAATACTAGAAGTGCAATCACGAGTAGTTACTGGAATACATGATAAAAATGAGGGAGAAACAAGTGCTGAATTCAAACTTTTAGGATCTCTGGACATTAGCAGAATATGATTGAGCAGAGCGTTAAAAGCTGATAATACACCCACGGGAAACAAACCATTGGACTGAAAAATTACCAATTCGTGACACTGATGTGGGTGTGCCAACTGTAAAAGTTGTTAGTTCGCCTAAACAGGTCATTTAAATATGCTAAATCTCATGTTAGTAAATTGTCAAAGTGTCTCTAGCAAGATCCCTGAGTTACTCTCCGAAATAAACAGTAGCAATCCCAATATTGTATTAGGTAGCGAAAGCTGGTTGAAATCAGACACAAATAGCAGTGAAATTTTGAACTCAGATTGGACAATGTTTAGGAAGGATAGGACTGATCCTATGGGAGGTGGTGTGTTCATTGCAGTTAAAAGCTGCTTAAACGCAGTTGAGATCGATACTGGGTTGGACTGTGAAATAGTCTGGATAAAGCTGTCAATCACACAAGGAGTGACCATTGTATTAGGATGTTTTTATAGACCACCAGCATCCGCAACAAATGTCACAGAACGTGTCAGGGAAAGTCTTGAATACATAGGAAATGAATATCCAAATTATCCATTAGTTATAGGTGGAGACTCTAATCTAGCATCCACTGACTGGGAAAATTACACGTTTATCACGGGGGACATAAGCAATATTTTATCTTCAGATTCTAAAAATAACCTCAAAAAATTTTGGTCATACATAAAATCTATGAACACTATAAATAATTCAACACCTTCTCTTGCTGACAGTACAGGTAATGTAATGGAAGATGATAAACAGAAGGCCGAAATTCTAAACCTAGCTTTCAAAAACTCATTTACAGTAGAGGACTGCAGCACCATTCCCCCTCTCAATTATCGAACAAACACAAGGATGGCTGACATAGTGTTTAGTGTATTGTAAAACAGTTAAGATCCTTAGACGCCAAGAAGGTATCTGGCCCAGACAGTACGCTACAAATATAGCAGCATTGTTATCCATCATCTATCAGAGATCATTGGAACAACGGAAAGTTCGACGAGACTGGAAAAAGACCCAGGTCATAGCAATCTATAAATAGGGTAGAAAATCGGATGCACATAATTTCTGGCCACTTTCACTGACATCGATTTGTTGTAGAATCATGGTACATATTTTGTGTTCAGACATAATGACCTTTCTAGACTCTGAGAAGCTCATCTGCAGAAACCAGCACTGTTTTAGGAAACAGCGGTCACGCGAGACACAGCTGGCCCTCTTTCTACCTGATATAGAACAGGTTCTAGATACCGGCTCCCAGGTTGATGCCATATTTCTCGAAAGGCATTCGACTCGATTCCGCACTGTCACTTACTCCAAAAAGGAGTGTGCCCTCCGCTACACGCCGCTTGGCTAGTGGAGTATATGTGTAGATGTTGATTTTAACATACAGAAAAGCCAGAAAAAAGCACAGAGGTTATGAAACAGATGCACCAAGATACATACAGGATGATACCACAAATCATGTCAGGGCAGAAAGAGACAGAAAAAATGTAAACAAGATAAGAAGGCTACAAACAAATGGGGGAGGAGGTAGTAACAAATAGTTACTGACAAAAGCTAGATCAGCTAGTTAAAAATTAACAGAAAAATGAATGCAGCATTAGATATGAAAAGTTAGATTACAACTAAATTAAGACAAAATTGGATAATGAGTGAATTAAAACCAATCCAGTAATTAGAAGTAGCAGTAGCAGAACTCTCAAAAATATATGGGTACTTGAGAAATTTTCAAGTCTAAATCATGACCTATAGAGAATTAAGAAGAACACACAAAAATCATCAAAAAGCAAAAACGTGCGAGATATTCAGAGAAAGGTAAATGTGTTCAAGTTTATGTTGAGAAAGTGCACAGGAACTGCAAAGCCACTGTCTAATCGGGCATCATCAGCTACTACAGAACACACATTACAGAACACAAAAAAGTATGGCAAATGTAGTGCAGTAGTATTTCCAGAAAAAGATACAGCAGTTGAGCCCTAAGCTCACTGCATAAAGTCCAACTAACACAATTTAATATTAAAGTAAATTTTAATACACTTATACTAAAGTGGAATATACACTTACTAGCATTTTTGCGTGGTTTTACTGTCTCTTGCCAAGCACATGCATCAATGCAAAACATGTCTGTTTTGTGATTAGGTATTTGAAAGGAAAGGCTGCAAACTGGGACAGTGGGTTACCCACAGTTGGAAATGAGAATCTTGATCTCATCACTTGAAAAGCAACACAATATCGAAAAAATCGACCTTGGCACAGCAGAGTATGGGAAAAGAAAAATACCAACAAGATGCACATGCAAATATTTTAGTACTAGGTTACAAGAGTATGTACAAAAACAGACTTGGCAAGAATGATCACTGAATTGCTAAATGTTGTTAGATTTGAAACAGGAGAGTACTAGAACCAAACCAAATAAAATGATAAAAGGCATGGAAAACAGATAGTACAATTAGAGAAGAATATCAGCCATGATTAAAAGACACAATAGGAGGAGCTAGCATAAAACCTAGTAAATGTTGCTATAAATGAAATTATATGACCAAATGATATTGGCCAGGAGATCCCATCTGAGGTCACTTGACTGCCTGGTGCGAGTATTTGTATCTGATCCAATTGGGCACTTTCATATCTTTGTGATGAAGATGAGACGAAATGATGAGGACAACACCAACACTGAGTCCCCGAGCAAAGGAAATCTCTGACACGGCCAGGAAACTAAGATTAATGATATTAAGCTATAAATTTTATTAAATTCTTGCAATGAAGTTTGCGAAAACTCTGAGAGAATGTACGAAGAAGTTCTGAAAGCTGATGACAATATTCCAAGTTTTAGTATATGCACTTAGTGCTAGCCACACAAACGTAAAACACACAGAAGAGCCAAAGTAACTGGTAAACCTGCCTAATATTGTGTAGGGCCCCCGCGAGCAAGCAGAAGTGCCACAACATGAGGTAGTGTGGACTCGACTAATGTCTGAAGTAGTGCTTGAGGGAACTGACACCATGAATCCTGCAGGGCTGTCCATAAATCTGTAAGAGTACGAGGGGGTGGAGATCTCTTCTGAACAGGACGTTGTAAAGCATCCCAGATATGCCCAATAATGTTCATGTCTGGAGAGTTTGGTCCCTAGCAAACATGTTTAAACTCAGAAGAGTGTTCCTGGAACCACCCTGTAGCAATTCTGGATGTGTGGGGTGTCGCACTGTCCTGCTGAAATTTCTCAAGTCCATTGGAATGCACAATAGCCATGAATGGATGCAAGTGATCAGACAAGATGTTTTAATTTTGTGTCATCTTTCAGAGTCGCATCTAGGCGTATCAGGGGTCCCATATCACTCCAACTGCACATGCCCCACACCATTACAGAGCCTCCAACAGCTTCAACAGTCCCTTCTGACATGCAGGGTGCACGGGTTCATGAGGTTGTCTCCATACCCGTACATGTCCATCCACTCGATACAATATGAAATGAGACTCGTCCGACCAGGCAACATGTTACTATCATCAACAGTCCAATGTCAGTGTCGACGGGCCCATGCGAGGTATAAAGCTTTGTGTTGTGCAGTCATCAATGGTACACAAGTGGGCCTTCGGCTCCGAATGCCCATATCAATGATGTTTCATTGAATGGTTCACAAGCTGACACTTGTTGATGGCCCAGCATTGAAATCTGCAGCAATTTGCAGAAGGGTTGCACTTATGTAACGTTGAATGATTCTCTTCAATCGTCATCGGTCCCGTTCTTGCAAGATCTTTTTCCGACGGCAGCGATATGGAGATTTGAAGTTTTATTGATTCCTGATATTCACAGTACACTCGTGAAATGGTCGTACGGGAATATCCCCACTTCATCGCTACCTCAGTGATGCTGTGTCCCATCACTGTGTGCTGACTATAACAACACATTCAAACTTTCTTAAATCTTAATAACCTGCCATTGTAGCAGCAGTAAACGATCTAAAAACTGAGCCAGACACTTGTCTTTTATAGGTGTTGCCAAAAGCAGCACTGTGTTCTGCCTGTTTACATCTCTCTGTATTTGAATAGTATACCAGTTTTTTGGCACTTTAATGTATTAGGCACTGTTAGATTTATAGACTGATGAAAGAAGGTATTCAGGGGCAATGTTGGTTGTGTATAATTTGTGACAGGAATGTATAAAAAGAGTCAACTGGAAGGTTAAGTATAATGTGGCAATTGACTTTAGAATTAATAAATCCAGAAAAAATGATTTGTTTCAAGCAAATAAATTTAAAGTAAAGATAATAATGGACAGTGAAAAAGGGTTCACCGGTATGTAGCAGACAATGGCTGAGGATGAATATAAAGTTGAAAAGTAAAGAGTGTCAGAAATTCTAGTCACACAAAATGCTGTATCAAGGAAGAAGAAACCAAGCTGTCACAGAGAACCAAAAAAAATATAGCAAAAGGTGAAATAAATCAAAAGTTTGGATCAAGAAACCAAAGGTGATTTGGCTGCAGTGGTATAAAATATGAAGATGTATTTTTGAAACAGCCGGATGTTATTAGCACTCGAACAGGTGTGTGTATGTATAAAGTGCACCAACCACAAATGACGTTATCTTGTACTGTTCCATTGTTGTTTTTCAACTGTGGGCCCATATCTACTTTTTCTTCATTGTTGCACCTTACACTATGCTAAGTTATGTTGTCGTATGTTCAAGAGTGTGGTAGTAATATAAAATAAACAGCGAGTTAGGTGAGAAAAAAAAATTTACGACCCATGCAAGAAAACGACCCAGATTATGAACTATCAGCATAATCCCACAATGAGGCAATCGTCTACAAGATAATTAGCAACTGAGAAGCAGTCAGCTGAGATCTGGCGCTATTTCGCAGTGTACTGCTTTCAGTGGGCCATTACTGTGGGGTGATACTTGTAAATGCCAACAGAATGATACAATGGAAGTTTATTTTATTTTATCACTATTTAATTAACCAGTGACTTCGCTCATATAATGTAAGTTTATTTTATAGTCACTAAATTAAACTAACACTAAACTGTGATATTGCTCATACATGATTACCTTGGTACCATAAACAGAGCTATTCTTGACATATGTACAAAGTATGCTGTGTGCCTGCTCATGTTACAGAAAACAGCACACCCACTCAAAGGTTAAAGGACTGCCATGTAAAATACAGGGTGGCAAAGGAAAAGTGGCCTTGAGTATGGACTGCTCGCCAATTTCAAGCAAATTGTTGCCCGCCATGAGCAGGTACAACAACACATAGGTAAACATGTAGTAATACGATTGTAATGAAATAACAAATAAGCTACTGGAAGCAACAGCTTCAAAACAATAGACGACAACTGACAGGCATCAATGAGTAGCCTAGTACTTGTGGTCGGTTTTTCATGTACCACCCTGTAGAAATAAAGGAACATCAGTTGTACATAGTGCCCATTTTCCTGACAAAAAAGAAGAAAGCAATGGACATGAAATTTCAAAGGATGTTTTTATGGTGTGTAACAGAACAGTTCTTGATACATTAAATTTCAGGAGTGCAGCTTCAGTTTGTTGGCTCACTCCGAAGACAGCTGAAAGGTACATAGCCGAAATAGTAGAAGAAGAATTAAGAGTTTACTTGGCTTTAATCCCAAAATTTAAAAGATCAGGGTATTACACTGCAAAAACATGAAGATAAACAACAGTTTTTGTTTGTTATTGATGTGAAGAATGGTGAGATATGATCTATGTTGAATACACGGAAACTGATTCAGGCTTTATAGCCTAAAAGCCTGATTATATACACTGATGAGCCAAAGCATTATGACTACCACCAACCATTTAGACTGCATGCTGTCTGGTAATGTGTTAGGTATGTGAAATGAAAGGAAAGTATGTAAGCGGAGCAGAGACAAATGGGGAATCATTCCAGTGACAATGCAGGCCACAAATGAGGAAATCCACTGATAAAAGGCAGACTGTCATGGCCTGGAGTGCGGGAATTAGGATCCTGGAAAAAGCGAAGCTAATCGGCTGGTTGTGTCCTAATGTTGTGGACACCTGTGGAATGTATTTGAAGGACAGTGAAGTCAGGAGAGGCGACATAGTGTTGTGTGAAATGTTATCAAACTGTGTGACCAGAACCACACGCCTCGCTGAGGTGGGGCCCCTTGTAGGCCTCAACATTACAGAAAGCTGTACTGTATGTGTAACCAAAATGGTGAGATATCTGTGGACCTGCCAACCGTATATGTGGTTCTTGAAGAGTGGCAGCAGACTTTTCAGTAGTTGCAGGTCGACAGTCTGATCTGGTCTTGTAACATCAACCATCATGGCCTTGTTGTGCTGATACTATGAATGGCTGAAAGCAAGGGAAACTACAATCATTCTTTTTCCCAAGGGCATGCAGTTCTCGTGTGTAGTTAAATGATCCCATCATCTTGGCTACAATATTCCAGAGGTAATATAGTCTCCCCATTCAACCCATTCAAATCTCTGGACAGGGACCATCAGGAAAAACAAAACAGTCATTTTAGAGGTTAGAGCTTGAATGTTAAACTCCTTCATAAGACAGGTAGTTTAGAAAATTTAATAAGGGAAATGGATAGGTTGAAGGTAGATATGGGGGAGGGGGGGAGGGGGGGGGGGAATTAGTGAAGTTTGTTGGCAGGGGGAACAGAGTTTCTGGTCAGGTCAATACACAGTTATAAATACAAAATTAAATAGGGGTAATGTAGGGGAAGGCCAAGGTTCATCATGGACTGTAGCACCACAGAAGAAGAATGTAGAAGTAGGTCTAATAATGAATATGAAAATAGGAATGCAAGTAAGCTACATGAACAGCATACTGAATGATTCATCATAGCCATGATAGACACGAAGCCAACACTCACTGAAGTAAGACAAGTTTATATGCCAATTAGCACTGCAGATAAAGAGACTGAAAGAATGTATGATGAGATAAAAACTAATTAATCAGATTATCAAAAATTTAACTGTGATGGAGGAATGGACTGGAATTTGATAATAGGAATAGGAAGAGAAGGAAAACGAAAGGAGAATATGGACTGGGGGAAAGGAATGAAAGACGAAGCTGCCACCTGGCAGAATCTTCCACAAAGCATAATTTAAGCACCATTAACACTTCATTTGAGACTCATGAAAAAATAGTGTATACAAGAAAGGGACCTAGAGAGGGATGCTGGAACCTTTCAGATTGATTATATAAAGGTAATGCAGAGATTTCAGAACCAAATTTTAATCCATAAGACAATTGCAGGGGCAGGTGTGGACTCTGACCACTGTTTATTGGTGATTAACTGTAGATTGTAACAGAAGAAATTCCAAAAATGTAGAAAGGATTCTGAGGTTTTGGAGAGTCCAAGTTTGAATATCAACAATATTATGGAAAGGGTAGATTGTTACTCACTGAAAAGATAAAATGTTGAGCTGCAAACTGACACAAATGTTACACGTTGAGCTTTTGGCCAAAGCCTTTTTTAGAAAAGAAAAGAAAACACACACACACACACACACACAAACACACACACACACACACACACACACACCGAGAGAGAGAGAGAGAGAGAGAGAGAGAGAGAGAGAGAGAGAGAGAGATATTCATATGAGCAAGACTTTCAACAATCAGTCTTTCCTTCTCATCCCGCCAGGTAAGTCTTCCCCAAACCTGGGTTCTGGGTGACTTTTCCAAACTCTCCCCATTCTCTAAACCTCACCAATCCTTTTTCTTCATCCCTCTACCTTCCCCTTCATTGCTTCTGCCAAAAGAAGGAGCCACTGGCTCTGTAAGCTTGCTAATTTTCTTAACTTTGACATCTGTGTGTACTCTTGCCACATCTAGGTGAGTAGATTTCCCACATTCTTTTTTTTTATTTTTTTTAAATCCATCCAGTTACATTCCATCATCTAGTATATTATTTCCACCTTTACTTAGCAGTAGTCTTATAGTTGACTATTCTTCCCAGAAAATATTTGTGAAACATATTTTGCAAGCATTGGAGTGCTTAAAGTCCTTGCAAATGGCATGTAACATGGATCATGAATGAACAATATTCTGGCATCATCTATACCCAGTTTTATCTCACTGACAACATCACTGCATAATAAGTCTAAAGAAAAAACTAAAATAATTTGATTTAGCAAATAAATACTTTTAAAAGTCTTACAATATGTTGTTAATATTTCCTCCGAAATGTGAAGGGCAAAAGGAATCTTAATAAATAAAATGCATAAACATTTTAGTGGCTCGCCCGGTTGAGAGCTGTACTTACTGCCATGTATGGTCGGCAACCAGCATCCCTTGTTCGTGCAATTGAGTCCACCAGCTGTCCTGAGATACCAAAGTCACAAAGTTTGATGTTTCCCCGTTTGTCCAACAAAATGTTACTAGGCTTCACATCACGATGTATGATTGCCAGTTTCTCTTTCAAATAGTTTAAGGCAGTTACAGTCTGTTTCAACAAAACTTTAGTGAGTAACTTAAGATAACAATACAGACACTTTATACAAAAAGTCATTCTATCATTTACTAAAAGCAAACAATGATACAAACATGCTGGCAATAAAATGATTAACAATTTAAACTAACTAAACTGTGAAAAACAATGCAGTTCTATACTCTTCCCCCCTCCCCTTTTGAGCACGTAACAGTATGGTAAATAAAACTTACGGCAACTGTTATTTTTCCTAAGATGCATTCAGGTATCCTTTGATTTAATTTCTCATAAATAAATTTGTAGAATTTGTCTAATGATGTGTCCATGAGCTCCATACATATCCAACAGTCACCCTGCAACAAATAAAAATACATCATAAACATATCAGTCAGTCACAATAAACCTAATACAGTAATTTAGTGATATTTAAAAATTTTAATTCATTTCCAAAGGGTGAGGCTTGTTTCTCATTAAAACCGTCTTTGTCATTTGCTTATTAACATGTCAGAGAAGAATTATTGTTTATCTGACAAAAGTCTTAAGATCTCACACAAATTTTATACAAGCACTAAGAAAAAATGCTTATGTGCATCTGATTTTAATTTATCAACATTGTGAAAATTGATATTTTTACTGAAGCAATATACAGAGCAATCTCATGATGATGTTACAGACTTTCAAGGGTGATGGAGAAGGATAAATGTATCAGTCTCAAGTAAAGAACCCTGGTTCACAAAAGCGAGTCAAAAGTTATAAGTAAAAAGCATTCTGATACCTCTAACAGTGGAATACATGTACCACTACTGTAGTCACTAAGATTGTTGGACAGACAACTTTCAGATGTGGTCGTATGGACCAAAACAAGAAAAGAAGTCTAGTAAACAAGAGCTCTAAAATGCATTCCTCAAGAGCTATGAGCAATTGCTCATCTTCTCTACTGTGAAACATCTACTGAACAAGTTCCCAAAGATCTTAAAGGCAAGAAAAACATGGAAACCAAAGGGCTTGCAGTAGAAGATATGTGTTTCACAGTATCAAAGATGACCAAGTAGTAGTAAACTGTATGTCAGCCTTAACTTTTACAATATAAACCAAGAAGCACAAAATAAGGCCACATTTCTCTCGTTAGCCACACAATGCAGGCAACAATGGTTCACATCCATTACATTACATTCCCCTCTGTGAGTACCTCTCTGTGTTTGTGGAGCTACCTGTCACTGTTTCTCACATATTTCAATGAAAACTACAAACAAAAAGTGTGTGGATATTGTTCTCCATTTCTTGCAACACAGTTGCAAGGTTTATGACACTCCTCAGAGACATTCAATGGAATGATCCTTACAGTGCTCATGGCATGAATGAAACACTTTTGCTATTAAAGTGCTTACCTTATTTGAATAAAAGAAATTATTCAGGTAGTGAAAGGAGACGAAATTTAATAATTATCGGTGACTGGAATTCGATAGTAGGAAAAGGGAGAGAAGGAAACGTAGTGGGTAAATATGGATTGGGGGTAAGAAATGAAAGAGGAAGCCGCCTGGTAGAATTCTGCACAGAGCATAACTTAATCATAGCTAACACTTGGTTCAATAATCATGAAAAAAATTGTATACATGGAAGAACCCTGGAGATACTAGAAGGTATCAGATAGATTACATAATGGTAAGACAGAGATTTAGGAACCAGGTTTTAAATTGTAAGACATTTCCAGGGGCAGATGTGGGCTCTGACCACAATCTATTGGTTACGAACTGTAGATTAAAACTGAAGAAACTGGGAATTTAAGGAGATGGGACCTGGATAAACTGACTAAACCAAAAGGTGTACAGAGTTTCAGGGAGAGCATAAGGCAACAATTGACAGGAATGGGGGAAAGAAATACAATAGAAGAAGAATGAGTGGCTTTGAGGGATGAAATAGTGAAGGCAGCAGAGGATCAAATAGGTAAAAAGACGAGGGATAGTAGAAACCCTCGGGTAACAGAAGAAATATTGAATTTAATTGATGAAAGGAGAAAATATAAAAATGCAGTAAATGAAGCAGGCAAAAAGAAATACAAACATCTCAAAAATGAGATCGGCAGGAAATGCAAAATGGCTAAGCAGGGATGGCTAGAGGACAAATGTAAGGATATAGAGGCTTATCTCGCTGGGGGTAATATAGATACTGCTTACAGGAAAATTAAAGAGACCTTTGGAGAAAAGAGAACCACTTGTATGAATATCAAGAGCTCAGATGGAAACCCAGTTCTAAGCAAAGAAGGGAAAGCAGAAAGTTGGAAGGAGTATATAGAGGGTCTATACAAGGGCGATGTACTTGAGGACAATATTATGGAAATGGAAGAGGATGTAGAGGAAGATGAAGTGGGAGATGATATTCTGCGTGAACAGTTTGACAGAGCACTGAAAGATCTGAGTCGAAACAAGGCCCCGGGAGTAGACAACATTCCATTAGAACTACTGACAGCCCTGGGAGAGCCAGTCCTGACAAAACTCTACCACCTGGTGAGCAAGGTGTATGAGACAGGCGAAATACCCTCACACTTCAAGAAGAATATAATAATTCCAGTCCCAAAGAAAGCAGGTGTTGACAGATGTGAAAATTACCGAACTATCAGTTTAATAAGTCATAGCTGCAAAATACTAACATGAACTCTTTACAGATGAATGGAAAAACTGGTAGAAGCCGACCTCGAGGTAGATCAGTTTGGATTCTGTAGAAATATTGGAACACATGAGGTGATATTGACCTTATGACTTATCTTAGAAGAAAGATTAAGGAAAGAGAAACCTACGTTCCTAGCATTTGCAGACGTAGAGAAAGCTTTTGACAATGTTGACTGGAATACTCTCTTTCAAATTCTGAAGGTGGCAGGGTTAAAACACAGGGAGCGAAAGGCTATTTACAATTTGTACAGAAACTAGATGGCAGTTATAAGACTCGAGGGACATGAAAGGGAAGCAGTGGTTGGGAAGGGAGTAAGACAGGGTTGTAGCCTCTCCCGGGTGTTATTCAATCTGTATATTGAGCAAGCAGTAAAGGAAACAAAAGAAAAATTCAGAGTAGGTATTAAAATCCACGGAGAAGAAATAAAAACTTTGAGGTTCGCCGATGACATTGTAATTCTGTCAGAGACAGCAAAGGACTTGGAAGAGCAGTCGAATCGAATGGACAGTATTTTGTAAGGAGGATATAAGATGAACATCAACAAAAGCAAAATGAGGATAATACAATGTAGTTGAATTAAGTCGGGTGATGCTGAGGGAATTACATTAGGAAATGAGACTCTTAAAGTAGTAAAGGAGTTTTGCTATTTGGGGAGCAAAATAACTGATGATGGTTGAAGTAGAGAGGATATAAACTGTATACTGGCAATGGCAAATAAAACGTTTCTGAAGAAGAGAAATTTGTTAACATCGAGTATAGATTTAAGTGTCAGGAAGTCGTTTCTGAAAGTATTTGTACGGAGTGTAGCCATGTATGGATGTGAAACATGGACGATAAATAGTTTGGACAAGAAGAGAATAGAAACTTTCGAAATGTGGTGCTACAGAAGAATGCTGAAGATTAGATGGGTAGATCACATAACTAATGAGGAGGTATTGAATAGAATTGGGGAGGAGTTTGTGGCACAACTTGACAAGAAGAAGGGACCGGTTGGTAGGACATGTTCTGAGGCATCAGGGGATCTCCAATTTAGTACTGGAGGGCAGCGTGGAGGGTAAAAATTGTAGAGGGAGACCAAGAGATGAATACACTAAGCAGATTCAGAAGGATGTAGGTTGCAGTAGTTACTCAGGCATGAAGATGGTGGTGGTGGTGGTGGTTAGTGTTTAACGTCCCGTCGACAACGAGGTCATTAGAGACGGAGCGCAAGCTCGGGTTAGGGAAGGATTGGGAAGGAAATCGGCCGTGCCCTTTCAAAGGAACCATCTCGGCATTCGCCTGAAACGATTTAGGGAAATCACGGAAAACCTAAATCAGGATGGCCGGAGACGGGATTGAACCGTCGTCCTCCCGAATGCGAAGGCATGAAGAAGCTTGCACCGGATAGAGTAGCATGGAGATCTGCAGAGCTGCATCAAAGCAGTCTCAGGTCTGAAGACCACAACAATAACCACCTTATTTGAAAACGGTTTTCCCCCAATCTAACCAACATTAGAGCAAAGTCTACAAAGAAGCCAAGGATTACTCAAGGAATAACGGTATCTTGTGAAACAAAAAGAAAACTATATCTGTCAATCTGAAACAGTTCTGATGTTGATGCTATAGCACATTACAAGAAATACTGCAAAATATTAAAAGACTGTAATATGGACATCAAAGCAAATACATTACAAGGAAAAGATAGTCAAACCAGATAACAAAATAAAAACTATATGGGATGTAGTGAAGAAGGAGACTGGTAGAACCAGACATGAAGAGGGGCAAACAGCATTAAGAGTAAATGATACATTGGCGACAGAAGGGTATGGTGTTGCAGAACTTTTTAACAAACATTTTATAGCTGTTACTGAAGAGATGTTTTTTTTCAGGTTCTATAGATACTACCATGGGATACCTCAGACCAGACATTTCAAGTAACTTCCATAATATGAATCTGACCCTCACTACCCCAGCAGAAGTAATGTCCATCATAAAATCTTTAAAATCAAAAACATCTAGTGGGTATGATGAAATATCAACAAAGTTAATTACAGAATGTGATTCTGAGTTAAGTAACATATTAAGCTACCTGTGTAACCAGTCATTTATCAGTGGAATATTGTCTGAATGGTTGAAATATGCTGAAGTTAAGCCTCTGTTTAAGTGTGGGGTCCCACAAGGTTCCATCTTCGGGCCCTTACTTTTTCTTGTGTATGTCAATGACCTTTCACGAGTAACATTACAAGGTGCCAAATTTGTTTTGTTTGCCAATGATACAAACACTGCAATAAATAGCAAATCAAGTGTAGTCTTGCAAAGATCAGCTAATACAATATTTGTGGACATTTATCATTGGTTCCTAGCCAATTCTTTGTCACTAAACTTTGAAAAAACACACTACATGCAGTTCAGAACTTGTAAGGGGTGTCCCACGAGTATATGCCTAACATATGATGACAAGCAGATAGAAGAAGTGGACAGTGTTAAATTCATGAGATTACAGCTTGATAATAAATTCAATTGGGAGGAGCACACCACAGAACTGCTGAAACAAATCTCTATTTGCAATGTGACTAAAAATTAAGAAGGTGGCATACTATGCTTACTTCACTCCATAATGTCATATGTGATTATTTTTTTAGGGTAATTCATCACGCCAAGCTGAAGTTTTTTGGGCACAAAAACTTGAAATATGAGTTATATGTGGTGTGAACTTAAGAACATCCTGCAGGGGCCTGTTTAGGGAACTAGGGATACTAACTACTGCTTCCCAATATATTTATTCCTTAATGAAATTTGTCATTAAAAATATATCACTTTTTCAAACCAACAGCTCAGGTCATGAAATCAATATTAGAAGTAAGAATGATCTTCACAAGGATTTAAAGTCACTTACTCTTGTACAAAAAGGTGTGCATTATTCAGGAACACACAATAACTTTCCAGATTACACTCCCCCCCCCCCTCTCTCTCTCTAACTTCTGCGCCATTTCAGTGCAATAATGTGTTCATTGTAAATAACTATTGTAGTAGTTCTATCATATGTTTATTACCTTATAAACAAAAAAACCTTTTTTTTAATTTTAAATTTAGTGCATTAATGCAATCTTAGTAAATGAGTGTTGTAAAATAATCCTTTCATATAGTGTTCATTAAAAATAAAATTAAAAAAAATGGCGATCATTACACTTGGGACCTGTGGAAGGTTAATTAGCTTATTTGTTTTAGTTGCAAATATTTGTCATGTATTATTGTTTTTCTTACATGTTCTACATCCTGGAGGACCTCCTCACTACAGATCAAGTGGAAAGAAAGTAAATCTAATCTAATCATGTTGTTATACGATCACAGAGTATTTTGCTCATTTCAATTTCTACAGCAGCATGTGGTGGAAGGCACACAGCAGATTAGAAAAGCCTGTGCTGAGCACAGTGTTCTATCACTGATTCTAAACTATCATGTTATAGTAATTCACTTGACAAAACTGTAAACTACATGGATACAGAATAGTTGGCCAATACTTAGTTTCATGAGGCAAAATTTCATTACTGTCAATGCCAACATTTAAAGGCAGAGAAAACTTTTCCTCACATTCAGAACTGTTAGTTCCTTACTAAGGGAGAAAAGAGGGATAGTTGTTGGAAGGGTAAGAAGAAGGGGCAGGTCACTCAGACTGGTCTGAGAGGAATCCACTAGTTGTAAGGATTGGTAATATTTCTTTACTGGTATATTTTTATATTAGTTTTTTGTAGTATGTTACTCAATTATTAATTATAATTCTTCTTTGTCTTCGTCATTTTTTCATTTTAATTTTTCTACAGCTCCTTTATGAATTTCCTCTTATTCTTAACTGACTACTCATTCCACTTATTATTTATCTTTCTCTTAATCCATATTTACTTCTCACTCAGTCTTGTACAGTGGTTAAATATGTACTACATTTGAACTCCTAATGTGACCCCACCCCTCTCGCTTTTGTGTCAATCTCGTAAGAGGTGCAACCCTTTCAAACATGAGTCTGAGTAACTGGCTCCTCCTTCCCCCCTTCCAAAACCTAACAGTTTTAAAAGCTAGGGATAATTTTCTCTACTTTTAACATTTTCTGAGATATACATGTACATGAGACGTTCCAGTTTTTGGTGAATTTATTGAGTAATGTACCTGTGTATGTGCGTTTTTGATGACTTTTCTGAATTATACATTGTGTGAATGTGAAAATACATCGCTCTCTTTTCCTGGTTTCAACAACGGGCGTAGTTTGGTGTGTGCCAGCATCCAGCAACCATTCAGCACAGCAGTATGTTTGATACTGAGTCAAATGTGTGGACACATGTCTAGCAGGTTACACTGGTCATGCATATTATCTGAGTAGTACAGTTTATATTTTATTTGAAGGTGTGCCTGAATATCAGTGCATATGGTCATAAAAAACTTAATAACTATCAAGATAGATGTTTTGTTGAACCAATAAAATAAATGCTGTTTCTGTTCCACATTGCTTGTCTTACATATTAAGCTGCGACCGTCGCAGACCTTTTCCTTCTGAAGAAGGGAAATTCGTTAACATTGAGTATAGATTTAAATGTCAGGAAGTCCTCTCTGAGAGTATTTGTATGGAGTGTAGCCATGTATGGAAATGAAACAAGGACAATAAACAGTTTAAATAAAAAGAGAATAGATGCTTTGAATGAGGTGCTATAGAAGAATAATGAAGATTCAATGGGTAGAACATGTTACTAATGGGGAGAAGAGGAATTTGTGGCACAACTTGACTTGAAGAAGGGATTGATTGGTAGGACACATTCTGAGGCACCAAGGAATAACAAATTTAGTATTGGAGGGAAGCATGGAGGGTAAAAATCATAGAGGGAGACCAAGAAATGAATACAGTAAGCAGATTCAGAAGGATGTATGTTGCAGTAGTTACTCAGAGATGAAGAGGCTTGCACAGGATAGAGCAGCATGAACAACATTGGGGGGGGGGGGGGGGGGGACAGAATCTGTAGCTCATAGAATCCTGGTTAACTGCCTGTTTCCAAAAAGATATTCATAGACCTTGAACTGAGCTCACTTGGGGGGGGGGGGGGGGGGGGGGGGGAGACACCACAAGGGGAGAGTTGAAGCTGCCTAGGCATTGCATTAAAAGATCCACACCTCCCACCTTTGTTATACACTGACTCTCATTGTAGGAATGTCAATTTTTTTTATCCACCTCCCAAAATAACCTTTTACATAGTGTACCAACAGACATATAAAGAGTAACATGTTCATTGATAAAAATGCATTCTAGTTTCAGTTCATGAACAGTTCAATGGAAGAAAATGCTGAGAACAGGACTCAAGTGCAATAGAATCCATATTTAGCAAAAATCAAGCTCCCCTAATTGCAGCGTTCCAGTCAACATGTGCAGGAAGTGAAGCACACCCCTGACACATCCGCTGATGTAGAATAGAGGTAATCAACCCTTATTACCTGCCACCCATTTATGTACCTCTGTTTGTAGTACAATTTACTAACTGCTCACCATTCCATAGTAATGGTAATTTATAAAGTAGGGAAGTAACTTTAGTGTATAAAAATAATAAGCAGAGTTACAAAAATTCACAGCATATAATAATAGTTACTTACCAAACATAACATTTTTATTAAAAAGAGGACTAGGTTGACCACCATTGGTGTAGACATCCTTTTTCAGCATATAAATTTAGGCGTTACAACCACAGTGTTTTGTGCCAAAAACCTAGAGAAGGTTTTAGTTATTTACTGTTATGATGACTATGATCTGAATGTTTGAAACCACTGCTTTATCAGGTATTTATTAAACTCACGTATTTCAACCTATGCCTATATGTTTTTTATACTGTATTTTTGTCCAGGAAAAAGTAAAAAGATTTGGGATCCATTTGAACAGTAAAGTAATATAATGCTGGCTATATTGTGAAACAGCCTCTTTTCATTGTCTGTATTTTTAATGACTAACAATATTGTCATACATATGTAATGTGCTTTTTATGTTTTATATAGCCTAAATGAGGTACTGAAAGAGCCTATTTTAGGTGTCTAAAATGCGCTTTGTATGACCTAAGAATCCAAGGTCTAGTTATCACACTTGGAGTCTTATCAAAGGTTACAATTTGAGAAGACTTCAGGAATTCAAATCGGCTCATGGCACGTATCCAGTGATTTTCATCAAACACATCTGAAATCTTTTCCCTAAAATATGATCAGAAAGACAGAAACTAACATGTGTGAGCTATTTAAAAACTGCCATTTACCTGTGTGGCACCTAAGGCATTTGAAAAATGTGAAACTTTTGAAGAATTTGAATCAGCTTTTTTTTAACAAATATTGGTTGCAAAACCATCAGTGGGTTATCAAAACATCATTATTGTCATCACAAAATTACACTCACAAAGCAGTAATCATGTGAGAATATTTTCAAAAGCATTTGGATGAAAGCATACTTAGATGATTCAGTAAAAGATAATTAGTTAACAGAAATTTTAATTCGAAGATTGCCTTAAGTGGTACAAGCAAAAACGGATTTGTCTTTGCTACCATGAAACTGATGAAACGTGTCATTATATTGCATGGATAATAATGATCATGAAAGGAGACAACATAAAGAGATGGAATTTTGGTAGAGGAAACTGTAAGACGTTTTTCACCACATGAAGATAGTTTTCACAGAAAATTATGGGTCACCAAATCACTTTGACAGAAGGGAAAACGGAGCATGTAGAAATGCAGATTACTGACAACATAGGGAAGATTGTAACAGATGACAGACAAAAAACAAGACAGATCAATGGGTTGAGAAAGGAATGATGAATGCTTACCAGTATGACCTTCATAGTTAAAACTTTGTGCAGTATTGGGTGGGACTCAAATCGAAAGTGTAGGTGTAGTCAACACGTCAGCACTTGCCATTAATAATAATCAGTGTGGTATGGATTATGGCATAAGGGATGAACTTGTGAGAGTGGGAAGTTGTGACAAAGCAGGAGGATTCTTTACATTGTTATGTTTTTCTTCCATCACTTGTATCTTCAATACTGTCACTTATATCACACATTCCCAGCACCTAAAAAGCTTAATTACTGACAACAAATATGGCTTTGCCTGGGTATTCAATTTGGCAGTTTTCTCATAGAAATGAAAACCAATAAAAGATCTGTGTTTATAATGTAATACTGAAAAAATTTCATTTACATCTATTCATGAAGACACCTTTGAGTTTATGAAACAGTCGTACAAAGAAATACATATAATGTACAAACGTATAAAGACAATATCCACATTAAGAAACGTAGTATGCAACACACAAATTTTTTGTAATGTTTATTTAACTCAGAACTTGATTATAAATAATATTTTTAGTTTCCTGTCCAGAAGGAACAATGAATACATTCTTGAGTGAACCCACCCTTGAGTGACAAAGTCATTGAAGAGAGAAATGTGGAGCTGTCATATCTGCTCCTCAGTATTTAAGACTGCCCCTGTGACTTGTTAATTGTAACTGCAAAAGCAATTCTTACTAGAAACCGCAGTCTCTTGAGGAAAGACGAGAACTGTTGGAGTAAGGGTTATCTCTTGCACTGTGTGTCATACAATGATTTGTAAGTGTAGGTACATTCAGCGGCTTATGTGTATACTGTCTGCAAAATGTGTTGAGAATAGCATTAGTAGCAAAGAAGTAATAAATTTTCACGCATCTCATTATTTAAGCCGTCATATCACCTGGACTATGATAGGTAGGTCATTCTTAGGCCCCACTGTAATGGTTGCCTTATAGTAAGATATGTGTGTACCAAGTTTGGTTGAAATTGGTCCAGTGGTTTAGGAGGAGATGTGAAACATACACACATATATACATCCTTTTTATTATACAAATGGATTACATTATTTTGGTTTAGGAATATAATGAGCTACTTAGTTTGCTTGAAAACTGTGCTAAACACGAAATATTGGGTAATTTCAAGTTTGTTATTGTTCATATGTAAACATACATATAATTACTGAATTCCTGATAATAATGCAGATGAACAAGCTGTATAAATAAATAAACTATTCATACAACCAACAATGAACATATATATTAGCAACACCTGTACTCTTTTAATTTTGAGAAACTAACATCATCTTTTCAAACATTGCTATTGAAATAGAATCACATATTTGTACAAACTAACCATTATAATTCCACAGAAATTATTACTATATCTCAAAGTTCATGCTAAAAATGAATCCTCTTTTCCTATTCGCCTACTCAGAAGTATAAAGCTTTAATTGTGCTTTGTTAACATCTAACATACAAAAATATATGTCCCATGTTTGGTGTAACATTCATGACTGAGAGTTTTTAAATAATTTAGTGAATGTTTTAAATGATAAATGATTAATTTGGCTGTGAAAATATTCTCAGTGGCTGTGTTAAACTTCAATTATGATTATCACCTACTGTGACAAAAGTGTGTTGTTTTCATAACTGATAATATGCATATTTTATTCATTCTGATATGATTATTTGATTGGAAGGACAGTGTAATGAATGACTTATATAAAATGACTTACATAGTGACTGTTTTAATGATTTACTTGCCACCCATAAACAACTGTGCAATCAAACAATATTACAGGACATCAACAAGTGTGGTATGTGGTAACTCATTATCTGTGTATAACTGAAATACATGAGACTCAAACTGGGCATAAAAAGTATTTTATACAGCATCCGAGTGCAATTAAAGTTTGTGCACTGCAACGGTGAATGGAGTAAACTACATTATCACAGTATTCCCATCACTAACTTTTCACCCAGTTTTGACAGAGGTGCTGCTATTGAGGGTAACTGTACATAGAGAATGGATAAGCTGCCAAGTAATACTGAAG
The DNA here is from genome assembly GCF_021461395.2 of Schistocerca americana. NCBI lineage: Eukaryota > Metazoa > Arthropoda > Insecta > Orthoptera > Acrididae > Schistocerca > Schistocerca americana. Next base: position 369,208,129 of record NC_060120.1, on the reverse strand, counting down.
ATGTGTTGATGCTCATTATTGACATTAATGTTTATAGTATTACAACTGATGGACTTCTGGACAGTGGTAGCCAGATCAATATACTAACGTATAAATTGTATCTACAGTTAAGTGAGATTGCAGAGCTCTCATATTTTTGTGTGAGTAGTGCACGTATTATCAGTGCTGTGGAAAACAGAAGGAAACTAATTATGAATTAGATGTTACTAAAGTGTTACATTGATGGCAAAGAACATGAGCAAAATTTCCTAGTAATTCTGTCATTATCTTTTGGGCAGGGACAGGATGGAAGATGGTGATTTTCTGTGATTTCCCTAAATTGCTTCAGGCAAATGCCAGGATGGTTCCTAAGAAAGAACATGGCCAATGTCCTTCCCCACCCTTCCCTAACCCTAGCTTGTGCGCCGTCTCTAATAAGGTCATTGTTGATGGGCTGTTAAACACTAATTTCCTCCTCCAACTCCTCCTACAGCCCACCCATCAGGAGGAGGAGGAGGAGGAGGATAAAAATCATATCCAGCAAGAGTGTAACAGGGGAGGAGCTTACAATTTACCATCACATCAGTGGTATTTCATCCCCTAAATATAAGTACTGGCAATGCATTACGTTTCTTTGTAATTTTATACTACGGAAAATGTAGATATAAGAACACGAGAGTGCCAATCTTCGTTGCAAGAAACTGCTGACAATCTCGATAGCAACCACTAACTTTGAACTCTTCCTGGGTCAGGGAGTTATTGTCCTGTACAAACTTGTCACTTTATTGAAACAACACAATTACCAATCAAGTAGATGTCCAGCACTATTTACTATGGAGTCACTGAGTGAGATGGCACAGTGGCTAGCACACCAAACTCACACTGGGAAGACGATGGTTTGGCCATCGTGATTTAGGTTTTCCACAATTTCCTTAAATCGCCTAAGGCAAAAGCTAGGATGGTTTCTTTTAAAGGGCATGGCCAATTTCCTTTCCCAGCCTTGAAACATTCGAGCACATGCTCCATCTTGATATCGATGGGATGTTAAACCCTAATCTTCCTTTACAGTACAGTCAATGTTGCAAACTGCCCATGGTGCTTGTCTGATAGACATGTTGCTAATTCTTTAGCACTAAAAATATGTCACTCAACGTGCGGATAGTTAAAGTCACATATTAGTTAACGTTAGGCTGAGACCAAAATTCTTATCAGCCAGTACAGAGCTGCTAAGATACACATTCTTCATCACCACCTGTAATTATAAAAGACATCATTGTTTAACAATTGGTGTGGTTCGGCTGAGCTCCCTAAAGATGATCATGATTCTGGGCCTTGTGGTTCCCTATGTGACAAAGCCGAGGAGGTTTGGTAGAGCAGCATGCTAGCTTGTGTGATGTTGGCATCAGAAAAGGAAGGCCTTCTTTGTGGAAAAAACATAATTTGACTACTAGCTAGCTAGAATATGAAAACATCACAATTGCCATTGTACTGCAATAGAAGTTGGGAAGATGGGCCACCTATTGTAGCATTACTGGTAATCTGCCATACCAGTTGCATAGGCATTTGCAATGTGGCATTTATAATCAGTTCTCCTAAATTCCTGTATAGTATGGTGTGCTGTGGATGGTTAGACCAAGCAGATGTAAATGAAACTTTGGCGTATATATTCAATAGTAAATAAATTACCACAGGGGGACACATACGAGGAGAGGTGCAATTCAATCAACAACTTTTGTACTGAATTGGTATATTCTATTTTGTTCACAACCTATTTGCTTGCTAACTGTAAGACTGTCAATTTGGTTGTCCTCTCTTGTTGAGACTTGTACTTGTGAGCGTGATGAAAATACTAAGTAAGAAATTACACAACCTTGGAACTGGGTTCTAGCCAGTGATCTTTTGAGGCATTTAGTTTGGTTTGAGCTTTATGAGCTATGGTTAAGGAACTCTCTGGTCACACGTTCACATACCGGCATTCATTCTGACCTTTCACCGTGGTCCCGGGTTTGGTTCCTACCTGATTTATTTCCTTGCACAAGGGTTGGCTTAGACCTAAGTTTGCAAGTGGATTAACTATAATTCACCATGAATGATAATAATTTGGATATCATAGGGTAATTTGTCTAGCTCATTTCCAGCAGCTGTGGTGTGTTAAAATGAACAGGTGTTGGTAATGTGTTCATCACATTTTAATGCAGCTAGCGTATGGAAGGGGCAACAGTTGTGACAGTGCAACTTCTTGTCATTGTATGTCACATGTGAATTGTAGTTTGGTCATGTGCAACTAGTTGTAATTATACTGCTTATCGGTTGTGCCTGTGGGCATTGAACGTTATAGACTCCTTTACAAGTTCTCATTTTAAGAGAGGTTTAACTGTGCACTACAACTGCTGCCCCCTCCCATCCCCCACCATTCTGAACTTGTTGACTAGTGTGTCTCTTGCAAGTTTTTACCACTGAGCATGGAGAATTGTTTTTAGTATTAATAAATGCAATTTAAATGTTTGTTCAGTATTGTAAATGTGCTGGCAAATTATAATAATGCATACTTGAACAAAAATTACTTTGCAAAACCTACAGAGTATGTTATGTATATCAATTGTAATTATTGCTATCTTGGCTCAATGCTAAAGTGATCTGTTTTCATCGAACGCATAATTATCAACTTGAGTACAACAATTGTCCGAAGAGATATTCTATTTAAGTTTGATGATGAAGACTATTTGTAACTGATTGGCTGCAAGCTGCAGATGAAAATATACATGCTGCCAAATCAAGATCAAATGAAACACACGCCACAGTGAAGGGTGCCCAAACAGTCCCATCCAAACACGGTGTAACCCTTCCTAATACAACCAACATAATTAGGGTGTTTGCGTCATCAAACATAAAGGTTTTCATCCTCAGTTATTTGACACATTAACTCATTTGGAAAGTAATCAGATGTCTGAAGTTATTTTATACGTGGGAGTTCCAGTTTTTAAGGGATCGGGGGGGGGGGGGGGGGGGGGGGGGGAGGGGGGGGGGGGTTTGCAGGGATTACTGGAAATTGCTAACTGTGTCAACGAAAACTCTTGGGGCAAGCTGTATAATTTATGTATGAATATTTTGCTGTCGCATTAAATTCTCAGATATGGGTTTTCAGGATTTTTAATATTAAGACAATAAATGTTAATGTTGTCATTCTTCACAATAATCACTCAGATTATCACTCCAACTACTTACTAATGTAAGAATATGGTATGAACACATTCAATAAACTATGTCCTGCAAAATGCTGATGACGTACCTGTAATCATCATTAATTTGTCACAATTCTCAAAAACAAATGCAACCTTACACAGCTTTTCTGCTCATTCCAAATGATCTTCCAAAGTGTAATTCTAGCAGCTTCCAAATCCAAATCCTAATTTACGATTTTCCTGTGTTTTCCTCAGTACTCAAAGTTCGCACTTTTAGCATAAAAAAGCTGGTATCTACTCTCTTTTTATCAGATTCTGTTGCAGTATCATCAAAAATACATCTCATATAACAAGTTGCAAATGAGTGTGTGTGCTGAGCAATAGCATTCATGTCTGATAACAACATAAGATAGCCACATACATTGTATAATATCAAATAAATTAGCTCAACAGGTTAAATTCATGAGAAACTTGATATGCTTTCTATCTAAACTGACTGCTCTTGCACAACAATATGTATAACAGGATTTATAAGAAATTCTTTGATGTCATTTAGGTCTTTCCTTCTTCCAAAAACATTAGTAATTAATAAAGTTGGCATGAAACTTGTTGTTACCTATAGTGTGAAATATGCAAAATCAAACAGTGTGATACAAATGCCTCTGCAGCTGGCTTAGAGAGGTCACCTCACAATGTGGACAGATGATCCAGCAAGTGTTTTGCTGTGTGCACGACAGCCCAACATAATCCCAGTGTGCTGGGCTCTCGGCCTCACTTATGTATACTTACTGTATGCTCACCTATGAGACTGCATATTTATGTGCTCTATGGTTATGATTCTTTTTATCATTCTATACTTCATTCAGTGTTAATGTGACTCTCTCAATGAGAAAGCACAATAAAACTTGGTTAGTATTACTTCTGATATTGCTTCTGTACAACGTTACAAGATGCTCGGCAATGAGTATGGTGTTCTGATGTGTCTTCTGTTTCTTGGTTCGATATAAAACCAACATGTCAGTAGAAGAAGATCTTTAATCTCTTGATGAGAAACAGTGAGCTCTCACTGACCAGCAACAGGCTCTCTCTGTGGTACCAAACAGTTTGACAGACTCACTGATGTGCCAGGTCCCGCCACGACTGATACAACCCCCAATATTTTCTCCATATGATGATTCTACTATGTTGATTCTGTAGAAGATTCGGGTGCATATCAAAAGCTCTTTCAGCAACATTTTCAAGGTTTTGGAGATGCCAGCCCCCACTTATATAAGTTTTGCTTTTGTCATGGATGTCTCCTTGTGTTTATCAAGTTTTGTGTAAGTGAGCTCTTCTTCATGAACCTACCAGTCTCTCTTTTGCTGAATGTGTTAGTCGATCTCTAATTATCATTACAAACATACTATGTTATTATTGCTCGCACTGACTTCCACCATTGCAGAAGTAGCTACAACAGTGGTACAGAGCTTGGGCAGCAGAACTTCTTATGCTTAGCCATCACAGTCACTTTGCTACTGAGGCCCACTGGGACTCATATGCTGATTCAATGGTTCAGATGTTATAATATGCCAGGTCCCTGACAGGAAAGTTTGTGAATGTGCTTTACAATGTGAAAACCCCTCTCTCACAAATGTTCTGAACAACACTCAGTCTTTTAAAATATCCACAGTAGCGGTTAATCACATAGAAGAATGGTGTGAAGTAACCACCATTGCTTGCTCTCCTCCTAGGCTGTTGTCATTTCACTCATGGCACAAAGATGATGTCATGGTCACGCAACCACGGCCTCCACACCACATGGGGCAGCGCCATGCCAAGCAGCAATAGCAGTCAGCATCACAACCACTGCCACATGTTCCTCTTCCATTGTGCCATTCTTGTCTTGTTCAACATGGGAGGGCCGCATGCCCAAAGCATTGGATGACAAGTGACCTTCATAAAAAAAGAGGATATACTGCGTCTGGGTGCAACTCAACCTGCTTCACCAAACATAAACATGGACATGAACAGTGTTTCCCAAGTGATGGGAGCCCCCAACAAGCTCTACATTAAAGTACATGTGATGCACAAGATTTTAAAAATACAAGTGGACAAGGGTGCAGCAGTGGCTTTGTTAAAATTCTCAAACCTATATGGATCTCGTCTCACCAGGATCGTCCTGTGTCTCGTCAGTTTGTGAGCTACAACAAACAACAATACGTACATTGGGGCAGTCCTCTACTCCCGTAGAGTACAAACCAGCTGTTCAATGTTTGACATGTGAAGTAGTAGCTGGTGTCAACATTGGAAACTTATTTGGGTTACATACTATCAAAATCTTTGGGTTCTCTACTTCTGATGAAGTGCATCTGCTATTGGATCAATTTTCGTACCAACAATTGGATGTGCTTTGCTCAGAATATTCGTCCCTGTTTTCAGAAGCTTTAGGGTGTGCTACCAGTTCAAGGCTCACTTCATAATGAAACTGATCCCCCTCCCCCCCCCCCCCCCACTTTATTTTGTGCTGGTCCAGTCCTAGTAGCTTTACGGGAACGAGTCAAATTGGAACTAAATAAACTTGTGTCTTTGGGTTTTATCATGCATGTCTTTTCGAGTGAATGGTCTACTCTGTTGGTAATTGTCAACAAACCTAATGGCAACATCCGGCTCTTTGGTGATTTTAAAGTGTCTGTAAATTCACAGTACATTACTGACACGTATCCCTTACGCCATCTGGACAAATTCTTAGAACGGCTTTCTGGAGGGAGGGAGGGGGGGGGGGGGGCAATATTTTTCCAAATTAGACTTGTCACAAGTCTACTTAAAACTGCCTCTGGATGATGATTCCAAATGTGTACTCACAGTGAATACCTCCTTGGGGTTGTGCCCTCACAATGAATGCTTCTTTCGGGTACTATCAATACCAGCACCTGCCATTCGGCATGTCTAGGACTCCTGCCATTTTTCAATGATTTTTGGAGCAACTCTTGGCCACCATGCCAAGGTGCATTAACTACATAGATGATATTGTGGTTTCAGGTTTCATCAACAGATGAACATTTACAGAACCTTTGTCCCTAGTTCACAGTGCAACAGGTTGCCCGTTTGAAATGCAACTTGGACAAATCACAATTTTTTCAGCTGTCTATCATCTATCTCAGTTTTGAAGTCTTGCATGCTGGCGTCAAGACCTTATGCCAGCAAGTAGAGGACATTACAGCTTTGCCATGTCCTACCTTGTCAAAGAGTCACAAGCCTTTCTCATAAAGACTGCATACTACCATAAATTTCTTTCTGGTGCAGCCACATGGGCCCAGCCATTCATGGTCCCTTATATACAGATGTTCCTTTTCACTGGTCACCCATCTGCAAACATGTTTTTACCTTATTATGGTCAAAATTACACTCGTCATCTTTCTTAGGTACCTTCAAACCACAGAAACATCTTGTTTTTGCTACAGAACCTCTCAGTATGGCCTGAGGGACATTCTTGCACAAAAATATGCTGACTGTTCCACACACCCTACTATGTACACTTCCAAAACTTTGAATCAGGCACAACAGTGCTACTCACAGATAGAAAAAGAAGCCCTTGTTATTGTGTACAGATTCAAAAAATTTTATGTTTTTCTATATGGTTCTAAGTTCATTTGGTTACTGATCACAAACTTCTGGTTTCTCTTTACAGTCCTTAGGCATCTTTACCGGACAAGGCAGCCCATTGCCTGCAGCACTGGGCTCTGTTTCCGTCACTCGATAACTATGCGATTCATTTCCGACCCACAGCACAACAGGCTATGGTGGATGCTCCTTCTCAATTGCAGATTGGCTATGACCCAGAATTTGATCAGGATGAACTGTTGTGTTTCCATTTAGATCTCAAAGCCCAAAACACCATTGACAGTTTTCTCATTACCAATTTTTAGAGTTTGGTGGCAGCTGCAGCCGATCCTGTCTTATGTCAGGTTGTTCAGTTTTTCCACCACGGCTGGCTGGATACACCATCTGGCTGAGCATTGGATCCTTTGCATAATTATTATGATCTCCATCAGCGCCTCTCAGTTCTTGATGGTGTGCAACTGTCGGCTACCAAAGAGGCTGTCTGCAGGGTTGTGATTCCACTCGTGGGGTATCATGTGCCTTCTCCACCTGGATCACTGGGGCATTTCTCATACAAAATTGCTTGCCTACTGCCACACGTTCTGAGCAGGTACTGACAATGAGATCATATTCATGCTGATTTTGCAGGTTGTTCGGTAACTCCTTTTGGCTTGTAGTAGTTGATGTTTTCTCAAAATTCCCTTATGTGGTTCATTTCCTGTCCACATCCACAGCAGTTCTGGTCACCGTAGTCTCGAAGATTTTTTCCTTAGAAGCATTGCCTTATACATTTGTGACGGACAACGGCACACAGTTGTGTCTCAAGATTTTTGAAGATATCTGAACAAATAGTGGCATTCAGCATGTTACAGCCCCCCCCCCCCCCCCTCTCATCCCAGTCCGATGGAGAGGTGGAGCAGCTGGTCCATACATTCAAAATCCTGACAAAAAATGTATCACTCAATCTTTTCCCAAGGAAGCCCTTGATAGGTTCTTGAGTTCAACATGTTTACTCCAGTTGGCAACTATAGTCCAGCAGAGCTACTTCAAAGTCACCAACCCCGTAAGCCCCTTCTATGCTCCAGCAGATTCCCAGTTATCCACCAGCACCCACCTCACATCGATTCCATCCACTTTGCCCGTGGTTTGGCAGGTATCTTAAGTGGATACCAGCAGTCGTCCAGTGCTACCGAGGCCACCGCCTCTGTATCGTGTGCACCTTTGATGGTTTGGCGTCGTCACTATGAGTAGCTCCATCCACGTGTGACAGACAGCACACAGAAGAGCCCTCCACCCATGTGGCCGACTGTGCTGGGCCCCGCAGCATGTTCCATGCATCCTCCAGGTCCAGCACCGTCTTTGCTCTGGGTGTCACCACCACCGGGTTTATTTGTCAGTGCTGGGCCACCTCTACCTCCACAGCCCATCACCATCATCACCACCACCACCACCACCACCACCACCACCACCATCGCCTTCTCTACTGCCTCCATCATGGAGTACCTGCCTGGATGTAGACATAGATACAGCAGCATTATCACCAGTGCTGCCTTACAGCCTCTTGTGAGGAGTGGGTGCCGGGTCTGTCCATGCCATGCCATTCAGACCCTATTCTTCTGTGTCTGCACAACACTTGCTTCAGCATTTGTCACCTACCAGTGAAGACATGGACATGTCCACAGTGAAAACTTTTGCCCAAGGAAGAAGGAGTATTGTAACTCTATAGTGTGAGTGCGCATAATCAAACACTGTGCAACACAACTATCTCCAAGGCTTGCTTAGAGAGGTCGCCTCACAAGTTGGACAGATGGCACAGCAAGCGCCATGCTATGCGCACATCAGCCCAACATAACACTGGCGCGCCAGGCCCTTGGTCTAACTTATGTTTACTTAGTTATCATAAGCTTACCCATGAGGCTGTATACAGATGTGTTCTATAGTTATGAGCCTTTGTACTGTTCTGTACTTCATTCAGTGTTGTTACGAATCTCTTCATATGAAAGCAGAAAAAAACTTGGTTGGTGTTACTTCTGACATTGGGTCTGTACAATGTTACAGGAGAAATAGTTATAAAGGCAACATAAAGCATTAAACACTTCAATTTTGTTCAATATTTTAATTATAAATTGTCACACAAAACTGATTAATTTCTGGGTTCATTAAATAGTTATGTCATCTTTATCTATCTGGTCTAACAACACTATTTTAGTTTACTGTACTGCCGCAGTGTGAAATCAGCATAACAAGAGTAAAGAATGTATAAGGCAAATTATTTCAATTTAAACTCACCTCCTTAAAGAGGGCACCATAAAATTGGACAATACAAGGACACTCATTGGACTTCATAACAACTTCAAGATCCATTAGCAATTGTTTTTGTTCCTTTTCATCTACTGTAGAGCGAATTCTCTGCCAACAACAATAACAATGATCACAATGAACAACATAACTCAAGATGAAAAACTTTATAATTGTGCTGACTGTTCTATTTGTGTTGAAGTTATAGTACCTTCACAGCCATTACTGTATTACTTGTCCTATGCACCATCTTATTTACAGTACCAAAAGCTCCTCTCCCAATTTCACCAAGATCTTGCAGATCATCTGAAGTGAAATCGTAGACCTGATCAGAAAGAGTTTTCTCATTAAAATTCCTTAATGACATAATCAATAATCCTATCTCCATTAAGTTACTAGATTTAAGAAGTCAAGATGTTTACCAAAGTAGGTGACACTTGAAGTTTCCCAGTGGACTGGATACTTTGACACATTCTGAATTTCTCCCTGCAATGTACAAAAATAATACTTAATTAAAAATATTAACAAAACAATGAGAACATTTTATTTTTCATGTTTCCTTATAGTCAGCAACTTCAGTGAAAAGTTGAATATTCTGAAATTTATTGTGAGAAGCTGTTGCCTTTGCAAACAAAGCTTACCACAAAAACTGGGTTTCTTTATTTATTTATCAACAGTATGAGCCATCTGCTAGAAGACCTCCCCTATGTGTCTCACAAACATAGTATAAAGTAAAGATTACAGTGTTTATCTACAAGTTAATGCCAGCCAGTTGTAGATGAAGTAAGTTTTTATACATCACTCCATGCTGTTGTGAAATAATAACAATAACAATAATTTAAAGGAAGTGTAACCAGATTGCCTCCTAAACTTAGATAAAAAATAATGTACAGTGGATCCCCTAAAAGTCAGGTTTAATAGACTAGCCCTCAACACTATAATGAGGCAGTTTCTCAAGAACTGTGGAGGAAATAAGAGTCTATCTGGAAAGTTCCCTAACACATAAATTAAAATATGCATGTGAATTTACAAAAGACTTTACGTAATCAGCCCCCTCAACCTGTCTAGGTGGCCCTCTGAATGCTGGTAACAGAGATACATTGAGTTACCTTCCAAGCATGTATATGTTTTTTGGAAAAGAAAGAAGTACACCTAAGCCAAATTGGGAATGGAGGATGAGGGAGGCTTGACACTTGATTTTTGGCTACAAAGTGATTTGATCTAAGTGTCATGCTCATAGGGACATGAAAATGTAGCATCTATTATTAGCAAAATTTTAATCTATTTCTGACTAAGATCGCATCTACTTCAAAAATGATTGTATGTTCAAAGTTAAAAAGTTTTCAAGCTGTATGTCTGAAGATGAAGCTTTAGCGCTTTGAAATTCATTATTAAAAATAATTTTAAAAAGTGGTGAATGGACAGCTTTTTGACCGAAATGTTGGATTTTGCAAAAAATTCAGCAGTTTTTCCCTCCCTATTGAGGTTTTTTTTCTGGCTCTATTCAAGCAGCCAAAAAACAATTGTGTCTGTTGCGAAGCAGCAGCATTTTCCCCACCAGTATAAAGTGTGTCCTCTCATTTAATTCACAGCCTTATGACCAATACACAATGCTACAGATAGAATGAAAACGGCACTTACCTCAGAAGTATAACTCTATTTGCAAATTAGGGAAGAATTCTGACGTGGTTGAAATACAATGACAAGTTTCATTTTCCAATCACTGTAATGCACTGATCAGATGCTATCAATTGGTCACCAGGCACAGGCTTAAACAATCTACAATTAAGACTGCCAGAGCACAGAGGGAAAGTGTGAGGGAATACTACCTATTTGACACACCCACACTTAAAAACAAAGGCCATCTAAAACTTGCATTAAAGTGTCCACATTATACCAAATTTTGAGCTTTAGCTAGCAAACACATTTACATGTTTCTTTGTTCTACAATGTTAGGTCTCATGGCAGAATCCTACATTGCGTTATGCAGCATGTATCTTTTACACACCACGCAATTGGCCTCAGTTGGTGTGGCACTAGTGCATCGAGTGCACTGATACGTCATTGCATTCATGCACTTTTTGCTTTGAAAATACACTCTTATGCACATTATCTTTCCAAACTGGACTTCACCAGATGATGTGCAATACAAGTAATGAAAAATTGGATAAATTTTCAATATTTATATACAGAAAATACCATGATTTCAAACTATCTCTGATGAAATAGTTCTTCAGGATACAATTCAGTGGTAAATAGTATCTGTTAGGTAATTTCAAGTTTTTGCCTTTTGAGGCAGAAGTCACATCTATATTCACATTTATTGCACAATGCGAATTTTTCAGGTCACTAGTTACGGAGCAGAAACTCCGCTTTGTTTTGGTAAAGACAAAGTCATATGCATTTCACTCAGTTGAGGCGATAATTTGTTACAATTTTATATAACTTGCAAGTAACAGTCAGTCATTCAGACATTCTCTGCTGGTGATGCTATGGCAGTCTAAGAATTTATCCTCAAAGTCTTTCATTGTGGTTTGACTGAATAAAATCCTATGGGTTTTCAAGCTGAATCAGCTGGCTTATTTCACAAGCGTTTTATTGCTACCCCCACAACAAACACCAACAACTCTCCATCCTCCTCCATCAAGATTTAAAACTACAAGTAGGTTTATTCAACACTGTTTGCTTATTCAACACTGAACTATGTTAACGTTAGATGCTTTGGGAAAATCTGACATCAAAAAATTTAGACTGGCAGCCACAATTTCAGTGAAATTTGCTCAAACAATAGTTTTAAATTAATTCTATTCCTGGGTGAAGAATCATGAAACACATTTCATGCACCTTGTCCGTTTTCCAAGAATGTTGGATAAAATGGTGAAAATTACAGTTCTTTGTAATATGAAACTCATCTTCTAACATTTGATGTTTGAAATATAGGCTCAACAGGAAAATCCCAGACAAGAGAGTGTGAAGTTCCTGTGGAGGAATACCAGGAAAATGAAGATGTAAAGGTTGTGAATCAACTAACCATAGTTATTAATGGTGAACATAAGTGATGATAGCAAAAAAACGTTGGAAAAATTGGAATATGCCATATGAAGTCATTGGAGTTTGGAATTGTTGCAGAAACTGAGAGGTGCTAAAGTTTCTTGGTTGTCTGTAATGGGTTTTAGCACCAAGTAATGTGGAACTGAGCCTGAAGTAGATTGATTATGACAGAAGAGGTGATTTCATTTGAAGTAACAGGGTTCTCCAGGAAAACACAATTGATAAGATGACATATCCATAAGAGGTAAAATGGGTAAAAATCAGCCTGAAATAGATGAAATCTGAGAAGTCTCACGCTCCAGATAAAGCACTGCCAAAATTTGTGGAAAAAATCTGAGCCACTGTGAGAAATCTGGCTAGCAAGATTGCCCAGGAAGTATTAAAACGTGTATTATATTTAAGATCAGAAAAGAAGCCAGAATAATAGACAATATTGAATTTGGTAGGGAGGGCAACAATCATAAGTACTTCAGACCCTTCTCCTTGATATGTACTCAATACAACTGACTAAAAACTATATGCCATGGCCAGTTACAGATAACATGCACTGACTACTCAACTGGATTGTCCAAATTTTTCTATTATTTCAGTTGCCACTTTCCAGTTGTATGCCACCTGTTGCATTTGTTATCCTTCACTGCCTTCTGGCCCTCACAAAAAATGTCTGTGCCACCCAAAAATGATTGTCCAACTTGATGCTTACAAACTGTCTGCCTTCTGAATAAGTCCAGAGGTCTATATTAATGGAAAATCAATTTTGTACCAACCAAAATGTAATTACCACATGTTCCTCCTCCTCCTCCTCGACCTCCACACACACACACACACACACACACACACACACACACAAGAATGTTACACACTTCTTCCACAACAATGATTACACTGATGCCTCACAACAATGCTCTCTTCAATAGGATTTCACCTCAACAGTCATTAAATAGCTTCGGGGTTTACACTACTAAACTTACAGACCCACTTCACACATTCGCATTGAGCACTTTCCCACATGAGGAATTGTTGCAAATGTATTTGTTACTGAGTAATAGACATTCTCAAAGTTCCATTTGATACCAACAACACTTAAGATGTGTGTTTAAAGCTTTGCCGGCGTACTGATTGTGGAATTATGTGTGTTCAGTCTTATCAAATTACCCACCTGTTACGTAGTATTGATTACTTATTTCATGTATTAATATTCACTGTAATTATGCATGTGTGTTACAATATGTCATTACTGTGAAGCGATTGTTATATATGAGTTTGTTAAGATTTTTACTGTGTGACTGGTGAGGGATGTGTATAAACAAATCTCTAAACATTCGTGACTTTGGGTGAATCATCAATTGCAAAAAAACAAGTATTACTTATCAGTAATTGTAACTAATTAAACACTATGCATTCTTAAATTCAGGAAAAACACTTAAGATACTTGTAACTTTTCCTCCATATGGGTAATTCATGTCCAACTTAGGCCAAGACAAATAGTCAACATATTTCACTTCATTAGTCCTATGAATATGTTATCATTAGATGTGTGTCTGAACATCAAAAATAGAGAACTTAAGTTAATGTGTCCATTTATTGCATTTCCCAGTTGCATCGCATAAATAGCAATAGCAAATTATAATAATGATAAAACAGTTTCCTTTTAACAGAGATCTGAATTTATTCATCTCTTTTGAATCAAACCATATACACACCATATATTAAGAATGTTTGACATCTAGCTCCATAACTTTTCAGACAAAGCTTTAGTGCTAGCAGCAGGAGCGTTTACCACCAAGCATTGATAAGAATGTCAAACAATCTATTTATGGCAGAGCTCAATACAACACAGAATTACTATTTGCTGCTGAATTTAAGAATGCATAGTGTTTAATTAGTTACAATTACTGATAAGTAATACTTGTTTTTTTGCAATTGATGATTCACCCAAAGTCAAGAATGTTTAGAGATTTGTTTTTACACTTCCCTCACCAGTCACACAGTAAAAATGTTAACAAACTCATATATAACAATCGCTTCACAGTAATGACATATTGTAACACACATGCATAATTACAGTGAATATTAATACATGAAATAAGTAATCAATACTACGTAACAGGTGGGTAATTTGATAAGACTGAACACACATAATTCCAATTTATATGTTACTTTTACAGACCTATTCCAAAGTAATCATGATGGTTAGAAGCCATAACGTTACCCTTTGTCCACATACTGATGCCAATTCTGGCACCAACTTTGGCCAATATTTATGGGACAGTGCTCACACGCTGAAGCCAACATTCAGTTGAATTCATACAGAGCCAATGTAAACAAGTCTGACACACAGATCGCAGCAGGTGTATTTGTGATGTTGAGCATAAATAACATTGCTCCACTGTCTGTGAGACATTTCAAAAAACTAAACTTTGAAATGAATACGATGTTGAATGAACTAACAAACGAACTCAGTTTCGAAACAGTAAAGAGAGAGAAAACAAATAAAGTTGCCATCAATGGATGATCAGCATAGTGATACTGGTCCAATGTCAACCGATTTTCAGTAAAGATACCAACAAGCAATGGAATCATACTAACATTGGGGGCCAATGCTATTCCATCTATCCACACAATTGACAAACACTGTTGATGCCAACACTGGCTCCAATCTGTCGACTCAGCCTTGCCCTGGATGGTATGTGTCTATCATAACAATAGTTAATGCCTAGTTTGCATCACTGAATCATGAAAGAAACGTTTATGAAACAATCCCTGATACAGTGTAAGCAGCATGGTGCCAACATCTATGGTGAACTATCATTGCTGTAAGAAAATGCAGAATTCCCCACTTGATATTTCTCTTTGTATGATAACTAGCAGATAGCTGTAAAGATTCAGTCAGAATAATTAAGTACTTACTGGTAACAATATGAAGTTATATCTAACATTAATCTATTTTGTGGAGGGAAAATGAAAGGTATTATTTTAACAGAACAACTTTGGGAAAAAATATGACAAGAACATCACATGCAAGCACCTCATGATCACTGAGAGAAAGTGTCATCAAATGCCAGCTCTATCTTGGGCACCATATATTCACTGTGTTGCCTCTTTTGCCTGGTTACACACTGTGGGAACGAAAAGGAGGGGAACAAACTTTGCTAATGTTACATTTAATACAACTGTCAAGTGTGGTGAGTCAGGTGATTTATACAAATAATTAAACAAAAATAACACCTATCATATGAGATAGGCAGTAAGAGGTCACATTACTTACAACTATGTACAGAATAGCACTCTGCAAGTGGTTAGACAAGCATAAAAATCAAAATAACACTTCCAATCACCCACAACTCAGTCCTCATAATTAAGTGCACTGGTAACCTGCTGTTTTATAATTTTATTTAACCATATCAAAGAATAAGTGGCAGACACATTCTTGAGCAAAGTACCAAAGTGAGTATGTTCTCGGGTTGCCAAGTAATACGTTTTAATGGATTCCTCCATTTTTTTCGTTTAATTTTGCCCGTTTTTTCTTCGATCGGAGTCACTAATTTTACAAGATTCCTCCATTTTTTTGGGTTTAATTTTGCCCCTCTGTTTTTTCTTCGATCGGAGTCACTAATTTTACATTTTTTAACAGTTGCAAAAGATGTCACATTTAACATGGCCCATAAAAAAGAATATATTTTTAAGCCTGAAATGTGACTACCTCTGGTCAGAGACCAATTTTTTATTATACACACCAATGCTGGAAACAACTGCAAGCAAAACAAACAAGGATTGGTTTGAAAGTAGCATCCTTTTGATCCCTGCTTGTATTGTTTACGTCCCATCACCACCACTGGCATTGTTTGTGTTCTGTGCTCACCACTTGCCCTGTGATAAAGCAAATGATTCAATCAAGTTTGCAGTCCTTAACATATGGTAATTAGAAATTAGTGATAGTGAAAAGATTTCTTCAAAGAAGAAAGTAAAATCTCATCAGCTGGTGTAATTGAAGAACTGGGAGATGTAATTGAAGAACTGGGAGAAGATATTTTCATTGCTAAAACTGAGGGTAAAATAAGGATAGGACACTTTGCATGATGTGCAGAATGGATTTTAGCATTGTGATGGACAAAGTGAAGTCAAACAACATTCTCTGTATAAATGACATAAACTCAATCAAAGTTCAAGTGTAAGCAGTTCTGAACTCTTGAACTATTTTCTAAACTTAAATAACAAAGTTGAGTGTGATGGTGTTGCGCATGTGAACTGGGTTTAGTTTATCATGCTGTAAAGCATACTTCTAAGTTAGTCTACGTTTGATGAGGGGAATGAATTTGCATCCCATATTTTCACCCATTAACAATTGTTCTGAAACTGATATTTTAACAACCAAAGGAAGAAGTGCTTGTGAAAAATGTGCAAGCTCCCAAAAGCATTAAAAACTTTTTAGAAGTTTTAAACTGTCCAGAAAAGGCTTTCAAATCATTTTCTCTGCCAACAGATGCATGGAACAGAAACAACAGAAATTTTTTTTCCAGTATGCATACACTACTTTGAGCCACTGCAGGGAGTTCAAAACAAAAAGTACTTGATTCGTCAAGAACGCTCATGAAACTTCTGTAGCAATGACTGATTTGGTCCTCCAGAGCCTGAAAATCAATAATCTGAGTATAAATCAGGTATCATCATACAGTGCTGACAATGCAAATGTTAATTTCAGGGGAAAAACAACGTTCAGTGTATTAGTTGCTGCTCAATAGAAATGAGAACCTTTTAAAGCCCAACTGTTCCAACCACACACTGCACAATGCTAAGAAATTTGCTATAAATAAATTATATATTTGCGTGAAGAACACTGCATCGAAAATTTATAATCCTTTTTGCCCTCTGCCAAGGGTAGGGACCAACTGAAATCATTTTTTCAATTTGTGGATTTGAAATGGGCTAAGATTCTACACCATGTTCCCGCAGGTAGCTTTCATCGACTCCTGCTCTAACCAGACTGCTAGACAAGTGGGATGTAATTAAAAGCTACTACCAGAGTATTGGAGATTGTCCTAAGTTACTGTAAACTGTTTTCATTAATGATGAAACATACAAACAAATTAAACTTCTCACCACAAAAATCCATCAAAGATAGAAGGATAATGTCTATGGCAGCAAGGCAATGGAACTTATGAATGGGCTGTCTATACAATTGCAAAAGACAGTTTTCATCAGTTTGTACGCTTCCATGAAGAAGTATTTTGGAGATAAGTTTGATGTCACTCAAAATAATAAGTATAAATCTTTAGAAGTTTTTGATCTACAAAACGACAAGAATGCAGTGGAAATACTTCACCTTCCTGATCATGTGTGTGTTGATGACACTTACTAAGAATTCAGTAATTATAATGATAATCGATCAAAAAATGTAAACAAGGAATGCTGAGGCATATAAATTGTTACGTTTCTGTTTAGTGTCCCAGTCTCCAATGCCTTTGTTGAGAAAGTTTTTTCACTTATGAAAAACAAGTGGGGTGATACAAGAAACAGATGCTCTGTAGACTTAACCAAAGCAGTAAATCATGATGGTAAATTATGGTAGTCAACTTGTGACAAGTTTTATAAATTTGCAAATGGTTACACGAAATTGTTATAAGATTTCAAATTATCAACAAAATACAACTGAAGAAAAGTGGAATATAAAATACATCAGGATTTGTTCCTAAACAGTAAACAGTATAACCAAATATCAAAAGGTAATGTTTTACTTATTTAGTGTATGAAATAACAGTACTTACATGTTTAGTATTTATGTACTACCAGCTGAGTACTGGGTGTTGTGCAAGCACGTATTTATTCCAATCTTCTATTAGTCCATCTCTTCACCTCCCTCTGCCCCCCCCCCCCTTTTCCGAACACCATCTCCTTCAGCCCCTCTCTGTCACTCTCCTCCATCCCCATCCTCATTCCCTGTCCGTCTCCTCCTGCGCCTCTTGCTTTTCATCTCTTCTTCTTTCCTTTCTCTGTCCAGCTAATTTTAAGTAAGAAGTTGTGCAGCAGTTCTTTTGTATTTACGATAAATTTCTGAGCAAGGATGGAATTTCTGCATGCAACATTTACAATATGGACGAATCTAGTCTTACTATATTACACAAAACTGCAGAAGTATTTGCTCAGGCTAGAAAGAAGCAGGTAAGTGCACAAACCAGTGCAGAAAGGGGTGTGCATGTGATTAATAATGTTACTTGGGTCCTTCTGGATTCATTCTACCTATATTGCTTTACCACAGGAAAAACTGGAAGAACAAACTAAATGATGAGGCTTCTTTAGGAACAGTCAGCACTGCGTGGGAAACAGACTGGATGACAGGTGAAATTTTTGTACAGTGGCTGAAACGTTTCTGTTCCTTCGTGAAACCTGTTATGGAAAATAAAGTCATTCTTCTTTTAGATGGGCATGCAAGCCACAAAAATAATGACGGCTGCTACTGAGCATGAGTGGCACTCCAAATGTGTGTCAGTGGTGCTACAAAGGCATGTTAGTGTACATAAGATCAACGATATTTTGCAGAAATTACAACAGAAATTTGCTGCCTTCTGCATAACTTTGTCAGAGAAAGGGATGGGTATATGTCTGAGTACACACTTCTTATTGCTGGACTAGAGGGTGAGATGCCAGTAGACATGTCTCTACCTGGAAGTGCAACTAAATGCATCCAAACAGCTGATGAAGGAAGATGGGAATGACTCAATTTAACATCAAATTTGAAATCAGGACTAACACGCATCTGAAATGTCAGCTTGAAGTGCAACTTTTTATGTACTGAATTTCTATAAAGTATTTTAGCTATTAAAATATTTCCTGTTTTACTGATGTTTGACGGAAATAAACTTTACTTTTCTTACTGATCAAGTTTTTTACTGTTGTGGACATGCCAGTGAAATCATTTCAAATTTCCGTATGATGGACTACCACACAATCTTCTTTGGCATCTTGTTGCTGTAACTGTCATGTTTCAGGTCCCATATGGTAGGCCACGTCTCAATCTCAATGGTAAAACTTCTGTATTGACGTTTGGTCCATGTGTTCCCATACCCAACAGCACTATCTATGACAATTTTTGTGGTGGCCACTCGCGGCAAAGCAGGCCACCAAGATGGTGAGCAGTGCCTTCGTTCAGTGGCTGTGGCTGTGTGTGAAACCGCTCATGTACCTGTGGCACTCGTCATCAGCAGCACTGCTAAGAAGAACTTCTACATGGCTACAACTTAAGAAACCCTTAGAGGTCTCATTCTATGGACCCCTTAAAATATACTATCATCAGGAAGTAACAAGATTCCTCAATATCAATCATGGAAGGACTATTTCTCAATAACAGTTCTGTCATTTATTTGCTAAAGCTAATGAGAGAGCAGCAACTATTCCTATTGCTGAGAGTGGCTTTGGGCACACTGGACTTTCACCTCTCAACCTAGACATGTTTCCATATCATTTGTCTGCTGCAACAGCAACCACAGACATTCAATATCTGACCCTAGGATGCACCAACCTGAAATTCCCAATGGGCTGGTCACTCTGTGAAAATGAAGAAACTGGAACAACTGGGCAACCCAATAAACAGAACCCTAAAACTGCTACTGTCATCAATACGGATGTTTCAAAACAGAAAATCTCTCCATCACCAAGACTGCAAATAGCAAACATCAAACATCAGTGCCATTCCTTCCATTTCAAGTCGCATGCCTATGGACTACACAGAAGGTAAACATCCAAGATAACACCCTACTGTTTGTGTGTAAAAGAACTTGAAAAATAAAAAGGTGTTCCAGCAAGAAAATCGAGAACACAAGTTTACTTCGGGAAAGAATTACAGGGCTATTACAAATGATTGAAGCGATTTCATAAATTCACTGTAGCTCCATTCATTGACATATGGTCACGACACACTACAGATACGTAGAAAAACTCATAAAGTTTTGTTCGGCTGAAGCCGCACTTCAGGTTTCTGCCGCCAGAGCGCTCGAGAGCGCAGTGAGACAAAATGGCGACAGGAGCCGAGAAAGCGTATGTCGTGCTTGAAGTGCACTCACATCAGTCAGTCATAACAGTGCAACGACACTTCAGGACGAAGTTCAACAAAGATCCACCAACTGCTAACTCCATTCAGCGATGGTATGCGCAGTTTAAAGCTTCTGGATGCCTCTGTAAGGGGAAATCAACGGGTCGGCCTGCAGTGAGCGAAAAAACGGTTGAACGCGTGCGGGCAAGTTTCACGCATAGTGATGTGAAAGATTCAGTGTTTAGACCTGCTCTACCAAGAAACGTGCCAGAACTGCGAGCTCGCATCAACAATGCTTTCGAACTCATTGATGGGGACATGCTGCGCTGAGTGTGGGAGGAACTTGATTATCGGCTTGATGTCTGCCGAATCACTAAAGGGGCACATATTGAACATTTGTGAATGCCTAAAAAAACTTTTTGAGCTTTTGTATGTGTGTGCAAAGCATTGTGAAAATATCTCAAATAATAAAGTTATTGTAGAGCTGTGAAATCGCTTCAATCATTTGTAATAACCCTGTATTCTGTGAAAGAAAATTCTTGGATGACCTGGCTGATGATTCAGATGATTGTCCATGCTTCCAGTGCAACAAATTGAATTCCCAGTCAAAATTTGGAAAGTACTGGTTAAGGTGTCAACAGTCTAAGGAATGTGCACACACTGAATATGCTGGTCAAAGTAATAGAGCAAAGATTTTTGTGATGTTCGTAAATAGAGCTATTTTTAAATATACACTGTTGGTTTGTTCTCAACAATAACTAACTCAATACACATGCATTAAATGTTACTTTTTAAACCTTCCTAAATCTGCTATACCCATTTGTCGTATTACCCAGACGTCAGTCAAAAATGACATATTGTGCAAATTTTAAAAATTCATAAAAAATAATTCATATTAGGAGACAAGCAGTTAAATGATGAAGATTTTGAGACACAAAGCAATTTTAAAACTATTTAAAACTATCATCTAGGTTACTCATAAACAGATCCATGAAGGATTTCTTCATAATGGGTTGTCAATAAGGTCAAGAGACAGGAAATTACAGTCACTGTGGATGAGAGACCGGTCCTACAAGAGAGTCAGCAAATTTAAATATATGAAGAGTTTCTCAGAGAGAACTCATTATGCAAAGAAGAGATCAACGCCAGGATCCCAGTAGGCTTCTACAGCCTAACAAAAATGCTTCGGCCCAAATGTCTCTCACGATGGTTCAATATTTGGCTAAATAAAACCTTGATCCAACCCGCAGTACTATGTGGCTGAGCGATGGAGAGCATCCAAAAAGCACGACTTTTATAAACTCCCTACATATGAGACAGAAGTGCTGTGGAAGATCTTTGGTCCAATATTAGATGCAATCAATAGTAACTGGAGGATAAGACACAAACAAGAGTTAGACGAATTGTACCAAGATGCCAATATAGCCAAAATCATCAGAAGTAAGTGACTACAGTGGCCTGGACATGTAACTTGGATGGAAGACAACAGGTGGCCATGGAAACTCCAAGCATTTCATCCCTACAGGAAAGAAACCCCCTAGAAGGCCAAGGAAGAAGTGGAGTGATGTCCTCCATAAAGACCTGCATCAGTCAGCAAAAGATGTGCACAGATGGTGGATTGCAGCAATGGACAGAAGACGATGGAGAAGGGAAGTTAAGCTATTATCAATAATGTCTCACTTTCTGGGAAGTAAACATTTGACTGTAACATGGTGTCTTAGAGCTTCTACAGGCTGACAAATAACAAAATCAAAACTCTGCTTATCAATTCTGTAATGCCACAACTGTTGTTAATTTCTGAGAAACTAAAAACGTAATTTCCACGGCATGTTCACAATGGAGTAATGGTATAAAATAAAGTTGTCCTTTGCACCTGCAGTATGTATTTATACTGTAGTTTAGTCAAACACATTTACCAATCATAACTACAATATTTCATAATATACATAATTACTGTTCATAGTACTACTCAACACAGGTTACTTCACATTTTATCATGTCTGCTTTAGCACCATTTTTGCATGTATAAAGATCCTTTATGCCTCTTGTTTTGTAAATAACTTTTTTACATCTTTTACGGCATGTTAAACACTGCTCACATGGCAGTTAAGTCATTCACTGCCAATAGCACCATTCTTAAGAAAAGCATACTCTACGTCCATAATGATCCAAATATGTGTTGCCTATTCATCATACTTACACAGGAGATGCTCCAAAAATGTGAATCACATGTAGTGAATGAACTTTCCTGTTTTCAGCACATTTAAAATAGACATACAAAAATAATAATGACCGTTATAGACTTATGTTGTTTGCTTTGCAGTCAGTGAATATGAATATTATTACTAACTATACTCTTGTGCCTAAAACTAATAACAGAAATGGGAATAAAACTCCTTGGCATATACTTCCAGTATTCCAGCCTCATCAGCTGTGTTTTTATGACACAAGATGTGTGCACTTCTGAGCTCACTCAAGGAACACACAAGCTTGGAAACATATTCTACTGCTGGCAGTACAACAGAAACTTGCCAACAATAAAGAATATGTTTGGCAACTGTTTATCAAGTTACATCCAGAATGGCACAGAATTATCCTGCTAAGTTCAATTGATATTTTTTTATGATTCTTCAATTTCCCCCAGCGTACTTCATGACGAAAGAGTTCATGGGTGAACAGCCCAGTTTTAGTATGCAATGTGCACAGGATTTTGGCAAGCAGCCACGTTGCCTTCATCATGTACACTGACAAACTGAGTGCTGGAGCGCCGGCACTGGCCTTTTTATCTCCTTCCACCCTCAGGTGTTCCCAACACAGTTCGCACCCAGGTGCGGAGCATCCAGCATCTGTTCCTTTACGGTCCAAACCCAGGGGCGCATGCTGGCAGCATCTTCTTAGTATCTCTGCCTGTTCTCAAAGTCAGTTCATGGTGGAATGTCTTCTTTCTCCTTTTAATCAGATTCAAAGCAGGATCCCAGCCCCTACTAAGGATGTAACCGCTATCTCAATTGATCAGTGGTTCCCGTACCCAAATCTTGATAGACTGTCACCAACTTGTTCATGGAACATATCGAAGAGGAAACCCTGCATTCAGCACAGTGGAAACCCACTATGTTGACGACACCTTTGTCATATGACCGCATGGCAGAGATAAACTGAATGGTTTCCTCCGACATCTCAATTCCATAGACCAGAACATAAAGTTTACCATGGAAGTCAAAGTGGATGGAGTGTTCCCTTCTGGATAACCTGGTTAAAAGAAGAGAAGACGAAACATTGGGTCACAGCGTGTATCATAAGAAGACGCACACTGACCTTTACTTACACGCAAACAGCTGCTACCATACATTGCAGAGGAACGACGTCCTCAAAACATTGGTTCACAGGGCCCATATCCTATCAGACAATGAGAGCCTTAACCAAGAACTTCAACATCTGAGGTCAGTTTTCCGGAAAAACGGCTACACAGAGAAGCAGATTTGGAGAGCTCTATGTCCCATACGGACTGTACAACTGGAGGAAATAGAAGAGGAAACTCAGCAGGATGGGAGCATAGCATTTATTCCATTCTGTGATGCTTTATCAGGAAAAAGAGGTCGAATTCTTCAAAAACATCGAGTGAAGACTGTCTTACGCACACCAATTAAGACATAGGCATGGCTTGGTAATGTCAAGGACAATTTAGGACTATGGAAATCCAGAGTCTACCAGATCCCCTGCAAATATGGCTTGACTTACATAGGTCAAACAGCGCGCATATCATAGAAGGTTGCCGAGAACATCAATGGCACACCAAAACTGCAGCAGCCTAGCAAACCAGTGGGTGCTGAACATTGCCTCTCGGAATTACACAGAATGAATTACGACCAGACAAAGGTTCTGACACAGATGTCCAAATACTGGAACTGCGGCATTAAAGAATCTATCAAGATTCGCATACGTGAACTGCTGATCAATCAAGATAGCAAATACATCCTTAGTAATGCCTGGGAACCCACTTTGAATCTGATTAAAAGGAGAAAGAAGACATCCCACAATGAAATGACTTCTAGAACAGGCAGAGATACTAAAAAGACGCCACCAGCACATTGCCCAGTGTGCGGACTGCGAACCGAATGCTCCGTACCTGGACGCAGACCGTGTTGGTAACACTTGGAGTAGGGAAGGAGATAAAAGCCCGGCGCCTCGGCGGTCAGTTCATCAGTGCACCTGATGATGGCAACGTGGTCGCTTGCTGAAATATTGCGCCTGTTGGCCACAAACCCCTGGCTGTTCACCCAGGAACTCCTTCGTGATATTTTTCAATAGAGTAATCTGAGTGATTTTCACATCAGGTGTGAAATCTCATTATCAATTTATAGTCTTGGGTCAAGGAAGGCCAATTGCAATTAATCTCATCTTTTGCACTGTGATCAGACTGTCCTAGCCATTACTGGGGCATCAGGCAGAGACAAATGCAACAGCTCTTCAACAACTCTGAGGTAATGGGGTCGTGCTACGTTGGCTGTCGGTTCCAATCTACACTGAGGCCAGTGTTTTATCTAATCTATAACAGAACTACGACCACCCAGATCAAACATCAATAAGGAAATCCTAAGAAACCTTCTCCATCACAAGTTTTTTTGCTACTTTGAGTATCTTACGGTGTAAGGTAAAAAAATGATGATGCTGCACACTTGACAATGTCTTCTTCACCTCCTCTTAATTTATGAAATTGTGGAACTGAATGATTTACAACTGGGTTTCTTTGTATGTTCACTCCAAATGTCTCATTTGCATATTTCTTCACTATGACACACCACTGCACATTTACACGTGCTGTTTTGAAGTCCATAAATTAGAAGAACATGTCATGAAAAGCTTCAACAAATCTGGAATATCCAAAATCTTGATGGGACTAAGATGACCTCCTTTGTGATAGTGATTCTGAGCAGTATCTGAATCACCTAGCAATGGTGAAGAATCAGATCCAGTGATACTGAGATGATGGGAAGTGAATGTGCTCGATTTGGGTAGGTACAAACAAGCTGACACAGTTCTACAAAACAAAGTACAGTTACTTTATTTGCAAACAAGGTATGTTTTTCTGCTATTTTCTTCTTGAATCTTTGATGGTTTACAAAAGTAACAGCAGTAGGTTGCAATAGTATTAATTTCAATCCATAAGATCTACATCCACATATACATACATAATCCGCAAGCCACTGTACCTGCGCAGTGGATGGTACCCTGAACCACTATTAGTCACTTCCTTTCCTGTTCCACTCGCAAATAGAGCGAGAGAAAAATGACTGTTATATGCCTCTATGCAAGCCCCAATTTCTCTTAACTTTGTGGTTGTTACACATAAGTATGTTAGTGGCAGTAGAATTGTTCTGCAATCAGCTTCAAATGACAAGTTATCTAAATTTTCTCAACAGCATTTCTAGAAAAAAAGTCATTTTCCCTCCAGGGATTCCCATTTGAGTTCTCAAAGCATCAGTACGATATGTGTACATCTCATTTTGAAATTTGACAATTTATGATCTAATGGGAAAAATCTCGATTATAGGTTGCACTACCCTTTTTCAATCCAAAAATTAGAAAAAAGAAGTACGGCCCATATTTACGCAAATGCAATAGTATCCCATCAGATGCAGTGCCACCTATGAAAGCATCCATGTCATATACCAAATCTGCTGCAATTTCTGCACCGCATTACTGCCAACGAGCTGTCTGCCAGCCCTCCCCCAACTCTTTCTTTCGCTTCACCTCTCCCTATAGCCACACCATCCGAACTTCCCCACGTGTGTGTGTGTGTGTGTGTGTGTGTGTGTGTGTGTGTGTGTGTGTGTGTGTGTGTACACATTCTAGCATGTTAAAGGATCCATCTGAAAGTTCTCATCCTTTCTTGTCTGCTTATCAACTACTGAATGCTCCTACTATCAACTGAGTTGTCTCCTTTCACCCTAAATTATTTATAGTCTGTCTGAACTTTCCTTACCAAACTTATCTTGTCACACAACCATGCAGGTCAAAATAAAAATACCACAATTGTGTTTTTAATGATGTTTCTGGTAAGTCTAGGATGGTTTAAGGAGATAAAATGCCAGTTTCCACTTCAGTTGGCGCAATTTTTTGAGGTACAACAGAGATTTTGCAATTCTAGAAAAATGAAGAATGGTACGCAAGGCCTTTGTTCTGCAGGATTTACATTAGACTGTTGAGTCAGTTAAAGCTATGAACCCATTTCATGTAATTCCAATGCATACAACTGACATATTTTATTTTAAAGATGCTGCTGAAACATAGTTGTTAGTGCAGGGTTGTATGGTCTCCTAATGAAGCATGATCAGAGTTTGTCATACTTATCCATCTCAAATAGCTATCAAAAATTCTTACTCTGAATCAGAAAAGTCAAAAAATGTCAGTGGATTCAAGGATGAAAGTCCATGGCTGACTTGTGCCAAACTGAACTTCATCTGAAAGACCAGCCATTTTTAACAGATGTAACACACGGAGGCCTATCGACAATGTTGCCATTCCTTCCTCAACAGTACAGGGAGTTCTACAGTGAACCTTATACTGTGTGATCCCAAGAGTGCAGCTGTGTAAGAAACAGTAGTCAATCTTGAAGCATTTTTTCTTGAATTTAATTTTTTTGTTCTTTTCTAAAAATTTATGAGAAATGATGCTTTTTGTAGCCCTGAATTTACACTTGCATCCTAACGTAACCACAACCTCTTGATGTGTAATGTATGCGAGGAAACGATGGTCAGCAACAACAGCCTTTTGATGTGCAATGTATCTCAGAAAATGGTGGTCAGCAACCTGCAGCAGAGTTATTAATCATGCTCACTTTGTTCATGGTGATTAGAACACCTTTAATCCTCTCATCTCAGTGTCCATGTTTCTGTCCCATATAGTGCCACACTCCAGACAAAACATTTGCCAAGCCTTTTCCTTAGACCTTTATCTAATTTGCCATGTAAGAGTCTCCTCTTTCTGTTGAGTGCCTCCTTTGCTATGGCAATTCGAGTTTTCACCTACTGGTGACATCTCAAGTCTTCAGATATTGTGCTACCGAGATATTTAAATGCGCTTACTTGGCTAATGGTAGATTGTCATATTTTAATATTGGACAGTCTGCATCTTGTACTGATGACCAAACTCTTTGTTTTTGCTGTGTTTAATTGCGTACCATATTCTACAGAAGCTTCATTCAGATCTTTCAGCATGTTATTCACTGTCTGCTCACTTTCTGCCACTAATACCATGTCATCAGCAAATCTTATACATTCTATTCTCTTTCCACCAACACATATTCCTCTTTTCCCATCTAAGCTTTTGCAATAATCTCTTCAAGGTATGCGTTAAACAGCAGTGGGGAAAGGCAACAACCTTGTCTAAAACCTCGCCCAATGCTGCTTCCTTCTGACATTTCATTTCCAATCCTTATCCTTACTTTCTGGTGTAAATATAGATTCTGTATCAGTCGTCTCTCTTTCCAATCAACTCCTTTCCTCTTCAAAATATCCATCAGCTTGTTCCACTGAACTCTGTCAACAGCCTTTTCTAAATCTATAAAAACAGCAAAGATTTCTCAACCTTTTTCCACATACCTTTCCCCTATAGTTCTTAACAGGCCAATAGCATCTCTTGTTCCTTTTCCTCTTCTAGATCCGAATTGCTCCTCTGCAATCCCTCTATCCAGCTTACCATATAGCCTTCTATTCAACGCTCTAAGCAAGACTTTAGCTGCATGAGAAATTAGACTGATGGTCCAATGCTCTTCACATTTTTTAGCATTTCTCTTTTTCTCTATTGGTATCATAACTGTTGCAAGGAAGTCCTCAGGCCATTCTCCTTTGTCATATATCTCGTTACAGAGGTAGACTATTTCTTTTCTTGCCTTGTTTCCCAGACTCTTCAACAGTTCTGCTGGCAAATCATCAATTCCACATGCTTTCCTATTCTTCGTCTCCTTCAGCGCCTTTTCTACTTCTGCTTCCAAGATGGTGAATCCCTTTCCATCTTCCAGCACACATTGCTCCTCTTCAACCTTAATTTCGCTTTGCATTTCATCCCCCTTATACAAACATTCAATATATTCTTGCCATCTGTTCAAAACCTCCTGTGGTTCTTCTGATAGAGTACCATCCGCTCTTTCTATGTCCATGTTATTCCTCTTTCTTTTACTTTCAAAAACTATCTCACTAGCCAGTCTATACATCATTTCATACTTTGCCTCTTTCTCCATTTTCTCTATTTCATCGCATTTCTGTTTCATCCATTTTTAACTTGCTTCTTCAGTTTCTCTTCTTAATTCATTATTCAGTTTCCTGTACCTCTTTTTGCCTTCTTCAGTTTCTACACTTTTCCACTTTCTACGCTCTTCCATGTTTTCTTTTAGCCATTCTTTCCTGGTGTTTTGGGATACTTTAATTCCTAGTACTTCTTTGACAGAGTTCATGAGTCCTTCCCTCATTTTTATCCATTTGTCATTAACATTTTCATCAACACTACCTCTTTGCCATTTTCTCATAAATCTGTTCTCCAAATCTGATACCTTTCCTACCTCTTTGAGTCTCTCTCTGTTTGGTCTTTCCTTTGCTTTACCTCTCCAGACTCTCTTCAACTTCACCTGTATTTCTCCCATTACTAGGTTGTAGTCTGAATTTATATCTGCTCCTGGATAAGCTTTAGCATTTTTCAAACAGTTCCTAAAGCTTTTTTATCAGGATGTAGTCCAATTGATATCTTTCCCCATTCAAATTTGATATCTATGTGTAATGTCTCCTTTTGTGGTGTTCAAATAATGTGTTACCCACTGATAATGAATTTTCTTTACAGAAACTAATTAGTCGTTTACCTCTCTCATTTCTTATTCCTAATCCAAATTTTCCTACTGCATCTTCATCTCTTCCTTCACCCACCAATGCATTCCAGTCCCCCATGATGATAAAGCAATATTCTCATAATATTCTTCCACTTCCTCATCTCTATGCTGGCTGGTTAGCATATATACCCGTATTAACACCAAATCTTTTGAACTACCCTTCCGTCGTATCATCATCAGTCTTCCATCAATATATTGTACCTTCATTACCTTGTTTTTCAACTTTTGCCTTATCAATATTCCTACACCGTTTTCACCACTCTTGATTTCCCCTGAGTAAAAGAGCTGATAATCCCCACTTTCTATCTCCCCATTCTCTCCCCATCTCATTTCACACAAACCGAGGGCACCTAATCTGTTCCTTTTCATCTCCTGTTTGGCATTCTCTAGCTTTCCTGGTTGCAGTAGTGTCCTCACATTCCATGTTCCAATCCTTATCTTTCCTCCCTTCACTGTCCCTTTCTTCCTTTCAAATATGTCTACTCTCAATGTGTTCCCCTCCCGGAAATCCGAATGAGCGGAAGTTTTAACTCCAGAATCTTTCACGTGGAGAGACATACCAAGTACTGCTTGGGAATGTAATGTGGTAGTTTCCCGTTACTTTCCACATAGACAATAGGATGCCCAGTCTAAAGTCAGCCACTCACCATGAGTCAGATGCTGTCTGTAGCTGCCCCTCTGTGGTACAGTCACTACTTGTACTCTTTTTGTATCCAAAGAGAAAAGGTGCCTATTCCACCAGCTCCGCCGTATCAAAGTCCATCTTCTCCGCCTTTGCTGCCGTTGAGGTCTTCACTATATCCCTGGCAAGGGGCCCTCACGAGGTACCATCATCCAGGCCAGGTGAACCAAGGTTTTTTAACTCCTCCCCCTCCTCCTCTATGACTACTTCAGCCCTGTTGCTGTAGTGCAACTGATTCCAATTATCAGGAAGGCTAGTTTCTCTCATTTGTTTGGATGATTGGGTGTGAATACTCCCAGGCAGTACACTCATAACGCCGTGAGGAGAAAGAGGAAGATTTTGAGGGTTCCACCTTGGTCCCAAGAGCAGCTAGGGAAATATGGGTCCATTCAGACAGAGGCCCATGTGCCTAAAAATGCCTTATACAACTGAGGTGTGGCAGGTTCCCCAGAGGTTGTCCGCTAATGAACATTTCACCTCAACAGCCATGCATCTCGTCAGTGCGCAGCACACCTTGAGGGTGAGGAATTTTTAATAGAAGTTTTTACCATCCTCATGATCTGGGCAGTAAAGCCAAGATCCCTGTTCCCTGCGACACACAATGTTCTGCCATCATGCTGCATGCCCAGAGCTTATGGTGACAGGACTGTAGCACTTACTAGTCCCCAGCTCAGGAACCCAGGGATCGCCAACTCCGTACCCATCAAATGAATGCTGAGCCCCTAAGAGCAACAGGGATAGTATCCAGAGTCAGACAACAAGAAAGAATAAACAACAAAAAATGAAACCTCAGCATGCGTGTGTACGTGCGTGCATGTGTACAGTATTGGGAAAGTGTTAATGGTTGAGGATGGATATGTCATTAGCAGGTAAGTATTATTAGCATGCACTTGTCACAGAAATAATTAAAATTGAATTGTTTCAAAAAAAAATTTCAGTCAGGAACATGAAGCAGGAAGATATACCCTTTGTTAAAGTGAAAGTTTACGGGAAAAGAAAATGTTAAATAAACCTGAACATTTAATTGCAAATGAAAGTTGTCTGGAACAGCTAAGATGTATTGTTATTAGTTCAGCTAAAGAATAGTGGGAGGATTTTTGACTATAAAACAGCAATAATTTGGCCACCAAATTTAAATCCAATGTCGAAGAAAGCAGGGGGGTCCCAAGTACTCCAGCCTGTAAGCTTTAGACAAAAAAAAAAAAAAAAATTCTCAAGGTAGGAATTACTAGAAGAAAATGGTATGTACACCGAAGAGCCAAAGAAAGTGGTAAACCTGCCTAATATCGTGTAGGGACCCCGCAAGTACGCAGAAGTTCCGCAGCAGGACGTGGCATGGACTCGACTAATGTCTGAAGTAGCGCTGGAGGGAACTGACACCATGAATCCTGCAGGGCTGTCCATAAATCCATAAGAGAATGAGGGGGTGGAGATCTCTTCTGAACAGCACGTTGCAAGGCATCCCAAAAAAACTCAGAAGAGTGTTCCTGGAGCAACTCTGTAGCAGATATCAACATGTGGGGTGCCACAGTGACCTGCTGAAACTGCACAAGTCCGTGGAATGCACAATGGATGTGAATGGATGCAGGTGATCAGACAGGATGCTTACGTACATGTCACCCGTTAACAGTCGTATCTACATGTCAGGGGCCCCATATCACTCCAACTGCACATATCCCACACCATTACAGAGCCTCCACTAGCTTGAACAGCCCCCTGCTGACATGCATGGTCCACAGATTCATGAGGTTGTCTCCATACCCACACACATTCATCCACTTGATACAATCTGAAATGAGACTCGTCCGACCAGGCAACAGGTTTTCAGTCATCAACTGTCCATCGTCGATGTTGATGGGCCCAGGCGAGTTGTAAAGCTTTGTGTCGTGCAGTCATCAAGAGTACACGAGTGGGCCTTCGGCTCCAGAAGCCCATATCGATGATGTTTCATTTACTGGTTTGCACGCTGACACTAGTTGATGGCCCAGCAATGAAATTGCAGCAATTTGTGGAAGGGTTGCAATTCTGTCACACTGAACAATTATCTTCCGTTGTCATTGGTCCCGTTGTTGTAGGATCTTTTTCCGGCTGCAGCGATGTCAGAGGTTTTATGTTTTACCACATTCCTGATATTCACAGTACACTCATGAAACGGTCGTACAGGAAAATCACCACTTCATCGCTACCTCAGAGATGCTGTGTCTAATCACTCATGCACTGGATATCCTGCCACTGTAACAGCATTAACCGATCTAAAAACTGCGCCAGACACTTGTTGTCTTATATAGATGTTGCTGACTGCAGTGCCGTATTCTGCCAGTTTACATATCTCTCTATTTGAATACGCATGCCTGTACCAGTTTCTCTGGTGCTTCAATGTAGAACAAGGTATTACCGAATGTTCTAAAAGTGCTTACAACAATCTTCTCTTGGTTATGAAGAAACCAGGAGTTGGAATATGTTTAGTTTTAGATGCACATACTCTAAATCGAATAGAGATGCAATGAGGTGGGTCACAACAGATGAGGGAAATAGTAACTAGTCTAGCAAAATCGGCTTAACTGCTGGATATCAGCATGTACCTTAGTATATGGATTCTAGAAAGTATATTGTCTACTTGATTTATGAACAGTTGTATCAATTTTGTGTTTTGCCATTTGGTATAAATGTATGTGTGTCAATATTTACATAGGCCCTGGACATGGCATTGTGCAAGAATAATTACAAAAAGTTATTGTTGATGACCTCATTACATGAACATGTACCATGCTCTGTAGCATTTTTCAAAAGTTTATAGAAAGGGGTATTACTGTGAAACTGAAGTCTTCCTTTGGATGGAAAGAAGTGAAATTCTTAGGGCATGTACTACATGCTCATTGGCTAAGCGTGACCCAAAAAAACTGGAAGTTATTGCTAAGTGTCCTTATGCTCATAACTGCAAGAAACTAAAACCCTTTTAGGAAATGGTTGGTTTTGTATCTGCACAATACACACATTGTTGGCACAAAATATTAGTAAACTAGATGACAGTGGCTCGAGTAACTGCCCAGAAAGCTGAATCCACGAAGTGGGAATGAAACTCAACGTGAAAGTCAATCTACAGGGGTGCAGAAAGTCCGAACACCACATAGCTAACTCAATGCGACCAGCCCGAGTGACAGAGTAATTAAGAACACAGAAAATAGAGCACTGTGCAATGCAAAGGCTATGTCTGAGGAAGTTGATATCTGCATAAGAACTGCCTGGCCACACTCACTGCCGCCAGCAGGTAAACACATGGGTCAGTGGCTCTCACCATGCAAAGCCCCTAAGCAAACCCTCTGTGGCAGCATTCTGCACTATTCCGCTTTGATACCCATGCACACTCATCTCCATCCATCTAAGTATCCACTGGCAGGGATACTAAACTTGAGTTTTAGAGTAAATTTCTATTGGTAATTCATATAACCAACCCAGCTGTTATGCATCTTCTTAAACAAAAACATAAGAGGTAATTCAGAAAAGAAGAATGTGCTATCTTTGACAGACGCGAAAGAGACTTGATTAACATTAAATTACTACACCATCCCAGGTCAGATTAATTTAAATTGTTGACAGATGCATTTGATTATGGTCTGGTATGTGAAGTGTTTCAAGGTGAGACACATTAACAAGGGAGAACACACAGTATTGCACTGCCAGTCATTTGTTAAATAAACTTGAAATTCATTATTCTGTAATGGAGAAAGGCAATAGCGTGGAGGTTTCAAATGATTTAGGTATCTTCTACATGGCAGTAAGGCGATAGTTTACACAGACCACCAATCACTGATGATTTCAAGGACAAGTAGATTATTGCACCTGATCTTCTCTTCAGTACTGCTCTGTGTACCCACTTAGTATTAGTATGTTTGCTTGTAAAAGTCCTGTGTCATATATTGATATACATGACATGTTCTACACATTATTTAAGTAATGACAAATGTAATGGTGGTGGCTTAAACCACTTTAACCCGTATCCACGATGATGATCCATGACTGAAACCAGTTGATATTTGGGTTAAAGTAAAAGCAGCTGATGGTCAAACATGAATTTTACACATTACTGCACCATTGACTGAGGAGACAAGTCTTTCCTATACCATTTTGATTTTGAAATACAATAAACAAAGGACCACAAAATGTAATAACTGATGCACCATCTAACATTTCTGATGGTTTGGATGAATAACCTGAAGTAGGAGAGACAAGAAGAGAATTTAAAATCTATTTCATAACACCCAAACTACTTGCAAACAACAAAAAACCAACAATGCATGCCATGATTTTTGAGCAAACTTCTGATCCCAATATGAAATCTGTCACTAAAGCCAAACAACTGACAATAGAAAGGAATTCTATGTGGCTTAGGCATAAGAATATTTTGTATTGGAGGAGTGGCGGAAAATTTGTGTATCCATCCATATTGTTGACTGGATATATTCATAATGGATACGGTCGTTATAGGATTAGAAAACATTTAGCCAACCTGAACGAAGTCTACCATTGGAACAAAATGGTCAGGGGGGGGAGGGGGGGGGGGGGGTATGCAGAATAATTAACGCTCATATTCTGTAGGAACCTCATAACACCTAAGAATCTATGGGATTTAACTGCAGTAGATTTTTTCAGTCATTTACCTAAAGGTCAAGGAGGAATATCACATTTTCATAACATTGTAATGTTGATCAAAATGTGTTTGTTTATACCCATTACGAGCCACTACTGCAAGGCATGTAGTCAGATGTCTGGAAAACCATTATTTTCCCAACTGTAGTATACTCAACAGATCACTATCTGGTAACGGTAGTCAGTTTTCAGGGCTCAAACATATGCTACAAAGTATTCTGTATGACACGTAATGATATCAAAATGCCACCCATAAGGGAGTCCAGCTGGACAAGTCATGAGATAACTAGTGAGGTTATGTCACACATACTGTGCAAAAAGACACCCTAAATTGGTGAATTTGAAAAGTTATTAAAAACAATGACTCGCTTAAGTACAAGCAAAGCTCCTCGATAATAGGAAACAAGGTGATAGGGGAACCATTATTAGCTAAATTGAAATGGCCTCCATTGTCGACAGTACAAAGAGAGAAAAAAATTAAGTAGTTGGAAACAGATAGCAGAAGTACAGTGAAAGGACCGTGAAACCTGAATTTATTGTCGGTGAGCTAGTTATGATATAAATGCACAGATGCAGATCAAAGTACAAGGAAATATGTATACTTTCTTGCTGGTATGTAGTGCCTTGGGAAATAGACAAACCAAATCCAAAGGTTTATTTTTTAAAGACTGAGTAACTGGTAAAGTCAATGTATTATATGATGTACAGCAAGTAAGACAATACCGAGTACTTACCTTAAGTAGGTCAACAGTACAAACTTGGTTTTAATGCTAAAGCTAACAGCATAAGCATATGTAATTGTCACTAGAATGTAATTTTAATTTTATATTTTGGAAATCTTTTACTGGCTGCTAGTTTTAAGGTGAAAGAATAGTTTCTAACCTTGTAAATCCATTACTGATTTATTTGAGAGAAAAGAAGATATATGAACATAATTCTAACGCCATTAAATTTATGAAAGTTTGATAAAAAGGGAGTCAATTGTGAACTTATATTCACTGGATAAGGACTAACAACATTTTTGTATACTAGTAGAACACGGTATGTGAAATATTCAACATTTTGAATAGAGAATATGGGAAAAGTCTGGAATACTGGTTATCTAAAGTAGCAGCAGTTGGAACCACATTTTGGGGCTGGTAAGGAAGACCCACAGTTCCTGTTCTGTGGGATAACTAACATCACTCATCCAGACTGTGAGAACAAGCCTTACAAGTAGAGGGGCTACTGAGCTGCAGGATAGTGTCAGTTGCCTGTGTTCAGGACTGAATCCTTAACTCCCTTTTCTTTCTGACCACCCTGTGAAATTTCTGACAATACAGTCCCTCTTTACCTTCATTACATCCTACAGTGCGGACCCTTTTATTTCCGAAATGTTAAAACCGAGATGTTTGTCAGTTTTCATACTGCTTTCAATGAAAGATGTTGAATCCTAAGGCTAATAATTATCAAATAAACAGAATAACACAGAAACTTGAAGAGTAATGCAAATATTTATCATAGGTCCATTAGATGTGACAGGTAATGCAAACTAAATCACCGAGAAATGGTCAGTAGGCTAGCATAGTGATCAATAAATAAGTTAAGCATGGCTGTCATCATTCTAATCACAGCTTTGTCAATTAGTAATTGTTAGTAAGTAGCAGGATTCATGATGTTACTGAACTGGAAAGGGTCCAAGGCGAGGTGTAGCTCATATGTTAAAAGCCTGGAGAGGCCCATAACACGCATTAATTGGCAATACAAGGAGAGGACTCCACTGTTACTTTATTTTTAGGTAGAAGGTTACCTGGGGTATAGCATCGGCAGGTACTACTTTTTGTTGACTGCATTAGGCAATGTGTCATGAGACTGTTGTCCTTTTTGTTTTGATGCATTTATCAGTGAGGGGTCACAAGTAGCACCTTTAGGGTCATAGGAACCTGTTATTTATGGTAATTCTCGTGATATGTAACACACACTCAGCTGGCAGTCTGTGAATGAAAGGACATGACTCCTAAAATGAGAATCACGTAATAATTGCGGATAAAAACTCATAAGGTGTTACAGAGGATAACATGCAAAGTTTTAGGTCAAATCTAACCAATGCTCTACGGTTAGCAACTGGTCTCAAATACAAGTAGTAATACTTGCATGTCCTTGAGGACACAACATGGCTTGTAGTGTTATGAGGAATGAAAGTTTATTCAGATTAAGTGGTGGTGTTAATGGCATCTATAAGTCAGATAGTGTTGGTTGCGTCTGCTCTTGTAATTAAAAAGTTCAGCTGTTTTAGCTATTGATGTGAATGAGCCTATAAGATATAAAAGTTAACAGCTATTGATTATTTTACTCAAAAAATTAGCAGCAAATGAAAAAATAAGAACAATAAATCTATTCAAGCGTGATGGGGGGAAAACAGATTGCGCTATGGACGGCCTACTAGATGGTGCTGCCATAGGTCAAATGGATAGAAACTACTTTTTTTTTTTAATAGGTGCCCCCCTCCCCGTGAACCATGGACCTCGCCATTAGTGGGGAGGCTTGCGTGCCTCAGCGACACAGACAGCCATACCGTAGGTGCAACCACAATGGATGGATATCTGTTGAGAGGCCAGACAAACATGTGATTAATGAAGAGGGGCAGCAGCCTTTTCAGCGGTTGCGGGGGCGACAGTCTGGATGACTGACTGATCTGGCCTTGTAACATTAACCAAAATGGCCTTGCTGTGCTCATACTGCGAACAGCTGAAAGCAAGGGGAAACTACAGCCATAATTGTTCCTGAGGGCATGTAGCTTTACTGTATGGTTAAATGATGATGGCATCCTCTTGGGTAAAATATTCCGGAGGTAAAATAGTCCTCCATTTGGATCTCCGGGTGGGGACTACTCAAGAGGACATCATTATTAGGGGAAAGAAAACTGGCGTTCTACAGATCGGAGCATGGAATGTTGGATCCCTTAATCGGGCAGGTAGGTTAGAAAATTTAAAAAGTTAAAAAGGGAAACTGATAGGTTAAAGTTAGATATAGTGGGAATTGGTGAAGTTCAGTGGCAGCAGGAACAAGACTTCTGGTCAGGTGAATACAGGGTTATGAATACAAAATCAAATATGGGTAATGCAGGAGTAGGTTTAATAATGAATAAAAAAATAAAAACGCAGATAAGCTACTACGAACAGCATAGTGAACGCATTATTGTAGCCAGGATACACACGAAGCCCACTCCTACCACAGTAGCACAAGTTTATATGCCAACTATCTTCGCAGATGATGAAGGGATTGAAGAAATGTATGATGCGATAAAATAAATTATTCAGGGAGACAAAAATTTAATAGTCATGGGGGGACTGGAATTTGATAGCAGGAAGAGGAAGAGAAGGAAATGCAGTAGGAGAATATGGAATGGGGGTAAGGAATGAACAAGGAAGCCGCCTGGGCAAATTTTGCACAGAGCATAATTTGGTTTAAGAATCATGAAAGAATGTTGTATACATGGATGAGGCCTGGAGACACTGGAAGGTTTCAAATAGGTTATATAATGGTAAGACAGAGATTTAGGAACCAGGTTTTAAATTGTAAGACATTTCCAGGGGCAGCTGTGGACTCTGATCACAATCTGTTCATTATGAACTGTAGATTAAAACTGCAAAAAGGTGGGAATTTAAGAAGATGGTACCGGGATAAACTGAAAGAACCAGTGGTTGTAGAGAGTTTCAGAGAGAGCATTAGGGAACGACTGACAAGAACAGGGAAAAGAAATACAGTAGAAGAAAACTGGGTAATTTTGAGAGATAAAGTAGTGAAGGCACCAGAGGATCAAGTAGCGAGGGCTAGTAGAAATCCTTGGGTAACAGAAGAGATACTGAATTTAAATGATGAAAGGAGAAAACAAACATCTCAAAGAAATACAAACATCTAAATGAGATTGACAGGAAATGCAAAATAACCAAGCAGGGATGGCTAGAGGACAAATGTAAGAATGTAGAGGCATATGCCACTAGGGATAAGATAGATACTACCTACAGGAAAATTAAACAGACCTTTGCAGACAAGAAAACCACCTGCATGAATATCAAGAGCTCCGATGGAAAACCAGTTCTAAGCAAATAAGGAAAAGCAGAGAGGCGGAAGAAGTACATAGAGGCACATACAAGGGCAAAGTACTTGAGGGCAATATTATGGATATGGAAGAGGAAGTAGATGAAGATGAAATTGGAGATATGATATTTCCATAAGAACTTACAGAACACTGAAAGACCTAAGTCAAAACAAGGTCCCGGGACTAATCAACATTCTATTAGAACTAGTGACAGCTTTGGGAGAGCCAGCCATGACAAAAGTCTTCCATCTGGCGAGCAAGATGTATGAGATAGGCAAACTATCCTCAGACTTCAAGAAGAATGTAATACATCCAATTCCAAAGAAAGCCAGTGTTGATAGCTGTGAAAATTACTGAACTATCAGTTCAATAAATCATGGCTGCAAAATACTAACACAAATTCTTTACAGGCAAATGGAAAAACTGGTAGAAGACTACCTCGGGGAAGATCAGTATGGATTCCGTAGAAATGCTGGAACGAGCGAGGCGATACTGACCCTACAACTTATCTTAGAACATACTTTAAGGAAAGGATAAACCAACATTTCTAGCATTTGTAGACTTACAGAAAGCATTTCACGATGTTGACGTAAAGTCTGCAGGTGGCGGGAGCAAAATACAGGGAGCAAAAGTCTACTTACAATTTGTACAGAAACCAGGTGGCAGTTATAAGAGTCAAGGGGCATGAAAGGGAAGCAGTGACTGGGAAGGGAGTGAGACAGGGTTGTAGCCTGCCCCGATGTTATTCAGTCTGTGTATTGAGCAATCAGTAAAGGAAACAAAAGAAAAATTTGGATTAGGAATTAAAACCCATGGAGAAGAAATAAAAACTTTGCGGTTTGCCAATGACATTGTAATCCTGTCAGAGTCAGCAAAGAACCTGGAAAAGCAGTTGAATGGAATGGACAGGATGATACAAAATGAACATCAACAAATGCAAAACGAGGATAATGGAATGTAGTCTGGCTGTGGCAAGAAAAGTGTTTCTGAAGAAGGGAAAAAGATGGTTTATCACTTTTACTGTTTAGCTGAATTGAAGAAAAAATTGTAAGGCTCTGCACTTTGACACTAAAGAATCACAAAAATTGAACCAACAATTCTAGGGAGGAAAACTAATGGTATTAAGCTATACTGCCTGGGTTTTGCAGATGATTATGCAATACTTTCTGAAAATCTGACAAACACAGTCATTGAAATAAATCTTCTGGATAAAATAGCAAACAGAACTGGTCTCAAAATTTGAGCTGTAAAAAAAACAAAATTGATGACAAACATAAAAAATGCACCAAAATTCATAGAAACACAAATAAGTAAAACAGAGTGAGTAAGTAAATTCAAATATCTTGGAGAAACTATACAACAAAATAGACTAGAAAAATATGCAGTAAATGTAAGAGTTAACAAAACGATGAGAGCATATGGTTCGACAAAGAATATTTACAAATGAAAGTATATCTTAAAAAACTGAAACCTGAAACACTAAACCACAGTGGTACAACTAGAATGTTTATATGGATGTGAATACCTAACAATGAACTATAAGCCGGGCACAATAGAGGTACTTGAAAGATACGGGTAGTTAGAAAAATAATGAGTGCAATACAAACTACAAATGGCTGGAAAATGAGAAGTAATGAGGAGATCTACAAAAATACAGACAAAATATCAGAAGTAATGGCTAAAAGAAGATTAATCTTTTTTGTACACCTTTACTGAATGTATGAGAGAACAGGCTCATGAAACAATATTCCTGCATTTCTGGAAGAAGGAATCGTCAATAGCACAGATTACAGGAATTAAAAAAAGGAGAGTAACAACTTAATGAATCAGAAACGACAGGAGAATTTTTAAGCATAAAACATTAAATTTAGAAGGCTTTAAATGTAGAAGAAACAAGAAATCAAGAACAACATGTAAAGAAGAAAGGAAATGCGAACATGAGGAGAAGATGAAGGAGTACTGGAAAAACAGAAAACAACAAGGCTTTAAATGTAGAAGAAACAAGAAATCAAGAACAACATGTAAAGAAGAAAGGAAATGCGAACATGAGGAGAAGATGAAGGAGTACTGGAAAAACAGAAAACAACAAGAAAAGAAGTGCAACTGAAGTTGTTACGTTTATCTTAGTTGGTCAATAAGAAAATTTAAAAAAAAATAATAAATAAAAAAATTAACTGAACCTTCACAATGTGTTCTATTTTGGAAACCACTCAGAATAGGGTATATGACCATATGAAATGTTTTGCTTCATTGCATTGTCGAAGTGTAGCAAGATCCCAGAGTTACTCTACAAAATAAACAATAGTAATGCCAATATTATATTAGGTAACGGAAGCTGGTCGAAACCAGACTAAATAGCAGTGAAAATTTGAACTCAGATTAGAAAATGTTTAGGAAGGATAGGACTGACACTATGGGAGGTGATGTGTTCATTGCAGTTAAAAGCTGCTTAAATGCAGTTGAGATCAATACTGGGTCGGGCTGTGAAATAGCCTGGATAAAGTTGCCAATCATACAAGGAGTGACCATTGTATTAGGATGTTTTTATAGACCACCAGCATCCACAACAAATGTCACAGAATGTGCCAGGGAAAGTCTTGAGTACATAGGAAATGAATATCCAAATTATCCATTAGTCATAGGTGGAGGCTTTAATCTGATGTCCATTGACTGGGAAAGTTACACATTTATCACAGGGGGCAGAAGCAAAGATTCGTGTGAAGTTATTCTAGGAGCGCTCTTAACATACAACCTTGAGCAATTTGTTAGAAAACTAACTCGAGATGGGAACATATTAGATATCTTGGTGACAAACAGACCTGATCTTTTTGAGGAAGTTTATCTAGAAAAAGGTACTAGCAACCATAATGTCGTCATGGCTTCTACGTCAGGGGAAGCTGCAAAAAAAAAAAGTGTAGAGTTTTCTTGTTTGGGAAAGCAAATAAAAGTGCCATTAATGGATATCTTCATAGTCAGCTCCAAGCATTCACCGCGGGACACAAAGATAATGAGTATCTTTGGTCGGAATTTAAAGGTATTGTCCACCACATGCTAGAGAAATATGTGCCTAGCAAAAATATAGGGGAGGGAAAGGATCCACCTTGGTTCAACGAACATATTAGGAAGTTCCTGATAAAGCAGAGAATTTTGAACAGTTGTTTTAAATGTAGTCAATGCTCCACTGACAAACAGAAATTATGCGAAATGAAAGCAGCTGTCAAGAGGTCAATGAGAGATTCTTTTAAGGTATTTGAAAGCAATATTTTATCTGCAGATTCTAAAAATAAGCCCAAAAAAATTTTGGTCGTACACAAAATCTATGAATGCTACAAATAATTCAATACCTTCTCTTGCTGACAGTATGGGTAATGTAACAGATGATGTTAAACAGAAGGCCGAAATTCTAAACCTAGCTTTCAAAAATTTGTTTAAAGTACAGGACTGCAGCACCATTCCCCTTTCAATTATCGAACAAATGCAAGGATGGCTGACATAATGTTTAGTGTATCTGGAATTGTAGAGCAGTTAAGATCCTTAGATGCCACAAAGGCATCTGACCCAGACGGTATCCCCGTAAGATTTTATGTTGACTATGCTACAAATATAGCACCACTCTTATCAATCATCTACCAGAGATTATTGGAACAGTGGAAAGTTCCATGGGATTGGAAGAAGGCCCAGGTCATAGCAATCTATAAAAAGGGTAGAAAATCGGATGCACATAATTACCAGCCAATTTCACCGATATCGATTTGTTGTAGAATCATGACACATATTTTGTGTTCAGACATAATGACCTTTCTGGACTCCAGATACCGGCACCCAGGGCGATGACATATTCCTCGACTTTCAAAAGGCGTTCGACTCAGTTCTGCACTGTCGCTTGCTCCAAAAAGAGCGCGCCTACGGTCTATGGTTGGATAGAAAGTTTTCTAACAGGCAGAGAGCAGTATGTCGTCCTGAATGGGGAGACTTCAATAGAACCAAGCATAACATCAGGTGTGTCGCAGGGCAGCGTAATAGGTCCACTGCTTTTTACGATTTACATAAGTGATCTGGTTGATGGTACTGACAGCGGCATTAGACTGTTTGCTGATGATGCTGTAGCCTACAGGAAAGTAGTATCACAGGAAAGTTGTGAACAATCACTGAGGATTTGCAGAAAATAAATGCATGGTGTAATGACTGGCAATTATCTCTCAATATTAGTAAGTGTAACCTACTGCATATAACAAAGCGAAAATCCCCATTAATGTATGAGTACAAAACAAATGCCCAGTCTTTGAAAGCGGTAACATCTGTCAAGTATCTGGGTGTGACTATTCGAAATGATCTCAAATGGAACGATCAGATCACAGAAGTAACGGGTAAGGCAAACTCTAGATTGCGATTGATTGGTAGCATCCTGAAGCGATGCAGTACTTCAGCAAAGGAAATTGCTTACAATACTTAAGTTCCTCCAGTCTTCTTCGTCTGTATTGGACCCTTACTAGTTGGGTCTGATTCAAGAAATTGAAATGGTCCAAAGAAGAGTGGCTAGATTCATGACTGGTACATTTAGCCATAGCAAGAGCATTACAAACCTCATATAAAATGTGAAGTGGGACACACTTGCAGATAGACGACGTGCTAAATGGAAGGGGCTCCTCACTAAATTCTAAAACCCGATCTTCGCTGAGGATGTAGAACATATATTATTACCACCATCTTTCAAATCGCGCAATGATCACCACTGAAAGATAACGGAAATTAGAGCTTGTACTGAGGCATTCAGACAGTCATTTTTCCCTCGCGTGATCCGCGAATGGAACAGAGTGGAAAAATATGACTTTGGTGCGAATAGTGTCCTCTGCCACACACCGCTTGGTAGCTAGCGGAGTATATATGTAGATGTAGATATGATCATTCCAAATCGACACAACATGGTATCCAGGCAGGAGTACCCCAAGGAAGCATCCTAGGGCCCTTACTGTTTAACCACTACATTAACGACCTCCCAGTTACACACAACACGATGGTGGCAATCTACGTGGATGACACCGCCATCCTTGCCCAAGATTGGAAGCCATCTAACATTAACTCACGACTACAGACTGCACTCAGAACGGCGGAGCCTTGGCTGGTGAAATGGCGTGTTAGAGTAAACATCGACAAATGCGAAGCCATTCTGTTCACTAGAAGACCGAAGCAACTGCGCAAACATCAGCACTGCAACCCAATAACACTACACACACGCCCAATACGTTTCCGCAAGAAGGTCAAATACCTCGGTATCTGGCTGGACAGGAAACTACTCTGGGGGGACCACATCCAACATGTGACCAACAAAGCAAACGCGAGGTTCAAACAACTCTACCCTATGCTTAACAGGCATAGCACACTGAATAGGAAGGTGTCTAGGTCCATGTACATGACACTTATTCAACCCCTGATGATGTACGCAGCCCCTGTCTGGGGATATGCTGCGCCTACTCGCCTGTGCCGTCTGCAGCTCATACAGATCAAAGTACTCAAAATCATAAGCAACGCTCCGCGCTACACACGCATCACGGACCTTCACCGGAAATACCAGCTAGATAACATCTTGCAGGTATTCCAAAAACTCTCCACACGAATGTACAATAACACAAGACACTCGCGCAACCCGTTTATCCTTTCTCTGGGTAACTACGACCACAACCATAGATGGAAGCATAACAGACCAAAGACACTATTGGCTAGGAACTAAACATCTATGGTCCATAGCACGCCAACACGACAGTACTGGCGAGCCCCTGCAACACAGCTACTACTGGTAACCCCAGATGCTCAACCAGCCAAAAAACAGGCAACCGCAGGGAAACTGTACTATACACAGCACGCAAACCAACCACACACACCCCCTACACTGTCTGTGAGTCAATCTATGACCGATCGCCCACTAATGTACAACGACCTTGAACTGTTGCAGGGACGCAGCAACTGCAGCAAGCCCCGCAACAAGCTCCAGCAACGACAAAGGTAACAATGCACGATACCTCGCACTAACATAACCACACCTTGCATGCACTGTCGCAGAGGTTTTTTTACCTTGGCGCCTGCCTTGGAACTTTTTTTCCTCTGCCCTTACAACCGCTACCCTTCTATCGCTTTCATCCACTTTCTATCTCCTGATGGACCATGTTAATGAGTAATCTTACCCAGGCACATATATAACAGCACAGCCCGCATCCTGTGACTCCTGATTCAAAAACAAACATGTTATACGGAGGTGAAAGTAGAACTTTTGGTTTGGTCACCACGTTGGTGTGGGCGTGGAGGGGCCCCATCCTTTATTATTAAGAAAAAAAGATCATTTACATCATATCCCTATATATTGACCATTCCTCCTGGGACACCATGTATAAGATAGCTTTTTCTTGTTGTTCTGATCATTAGATTACCACAAACAATAAAAAAAAACTCTATATCAATCGATTTTAATATGTTCTGATCTTTGCACGAGGATGGAAAACCACAAAACGTATTTAGTTGTGAAAGACCAGCTGTTAAATAACAGACGTA
This sequence comes from Schistocerca americana, assembly GCF_021461395.2. Taxonomy (NCBI): domain Eukaryota; kingdom Metazoa; phylum Arthropoda; class Insecta; order Orthoptera; family Acrididae; genus Schistocerca; species Schistocerca americana. The sequence goes on along the minus strand of NC_060120.1, from coordinate 369,163,183 downwards.
GCAGGAATTTGTGTGTGTGTGTGTGTGTGTGTGTGTGTGTGTGTGTCATTTATAGTCAGGCATCAAGAATGCCTGCTGGTAATGATACTCTATTAATTTATATAATTCAACCTGTTCTCACAAGGCTTAGAACAACTGTACATGTTTATGAATTAATAACATGCCTGTGCTGTATGTGGGCAAGCGAAAAAATAAAATAAAATAAAATAAAATCTGCTGCAGATGTAGACATCAGAACGTTCAAACACATTTATGAATTAGAAAACTAAATAGAAAAATAATAATGACAAGAAATGCGAATAAACTACAGTTCTGAATTTTTTGTGAAAAGTAGACACTATCAATCTGTTCATGAAACATCAACCCTATGTAAAACTAAGTGTTTCAGATCAAAAGCCAATACAATTAATAAAATGGCTTACTGATTTTTATAAAGAACATGCTTAAAGTAACTTGAAAAGTGTAAATAGAGACTTCACTACAGATGAAACTAAAATCAATCACAACTAGGCAAGAGGAATGTGCTGCAATTAAGTAATGGGTACGATGGACTAAAAGTTCCAGTTGGCACGGTAAGTGACATAGTGCTTCACGTTAGATCAGTAGAAACTGGCTTTATTCTCCAAAGTTGATTTTTAAGGTGCTGTAGAAACTGGCTTTATTCTCCAGAATTAGCAAACTACAAATTCTGAAGATTACCATTCTCATATCTCATACAATGTCTTTGAAAACTGTTGTTGCTGTGTATTCTTGCATGTTTGATTATAGTTGTGGATAACGTGATCAACCACTCTGCACAAGTGAACTAAGCTCCAACTGGGAACATCAAAAAGACAGACATTATTGCCGAGTTTGCCTCATATTATTGCCGAGTTTGCCTCATACAGAATACCTCTTGGGTTGTCACAGACCAGAGGAGAGTTTTTTAACCATTCAAACAGTGTTCACTACAAAAAATATATAGAAGTCACCAGTTATGTGGTGACTAGTTCATTTAATGACAATTTTGATGTAATCATCATCAGATAATCAAAATATGAATAGGATTCACATGCAAGTAGTATGGGGTCATGTAATTTAGGCACATGCAAATATGACATGGGACGTGTTATCTTGATGTAATTTACATGACTCCATACTACTCGCATATTGGTCCAGTTCATATTTTGATTATCTGATGATGATTATATCGACCTGTGTCATTAAATAAATCAGTCACCACAAACTTGTGCCTCCTATATATCTTTTTTAGTATCCATATTAGCACAAGTTCAATGGGTACTTGACTTCATGTCACTGTTAATTCAGAAGAGAACAGCGGGTTCTTCTCACTGCCCACGAACTAGCATACCAAATTTATTGATGAAATTTTGAATCGGTATGGGCACTGTGTTGTTTGACTACCACCATAATAGTGTCATTGTAGCCCAACAAAGCGAGTATGGATTCGTGTACAGTCATACATAGTGGAGAATAATAATACATTCCAAACTGCAAAATGCTGAGAGGCACAGACGAAGCAATAGACACTACCTCAACACCTCCATGGGCAGCTTGCATAAGACACACAGAAAACTGTAGAATAAAGATTACCACAGAAAAATTAGGAGGAGCATGATCACGGATCATATTAATAGAAATCTTGGCGAGTGCGAGTCATCTGTGTCAGAAAGTGATGATGACAGGTTGGCTCTAATAGCATGAAATACCTAAGTGTTAATGGCTGTTACTTAATGGCTTTGTTTGCATGACTATATCTGCTGTTGCATTAAGCAAAGAACTTAAAATAATGCAGTCTTCTTTGTAAGACTCATTTCATTTTACATAAACACACGATGCAAACACAGAATGCACTAGATATCACAAGCAGGTTGGACAAAAAAACGAATCAGATATTAGTAGCTCATTAAACAATCTGCTTCTGATATCACAAAGTTTTGCAGCTTGAAAATGCTTTAAATATATGCAGCCACTATGGGTACCTAAAGTGCTGGATGTAAAAAGTTGTTTAGCCCATCCCTTTTGTGCTCATTCAGCAAGAGATTCACCTTAAGCAGATATAGAAACAACATTTTGATCAAATAATTACTGAAAAAATCAAACAACAGAAGTTAATTACACTCCTCAACACATAATATGCACAACTTCAAGTTATTTTGATGTACTACAGTGTTGACGATGATGTTTGGTTTGTGGGGCACTCAACTGCGCGGTCACCAGCACGCGTACCAAGTCCCAAGTTTTACACAAATTATGATGATGATGAAATGATGAGGACAACATGAACACCCAGTCCCCAGGCGGAGAAAATCCCCAACCCGTCCAGGAATGCATTACAGTGGTAAATTTGTGTTTACATCAGTTTTCTACATCTGTCTGTTTTTCATACCTCTTAAATTATTGTAAACACAACCAATAACAAAAATGTATATTAACTGCCTACACACTCTGGTAAAAGGCTCAAAGACAAACAAGCAGAAACCCAAACAAGTTCATTTTCTTTATAACAATCCACTATCCAAGCATAAGCTGCTTTGTTAACCAAAAGCAATGCAAAGGTAGAAAAACCATCACCGTATTAAAGCGCACACAAAAAGAAGCAATTTCAACAACTTTAAACATATACAAACCATACAACCCCAGTGCCATGTAGCACATTAGGTAAAAAGAAAACAAGCTTTTCACTATGTGATCTGAGGCCTTCCCAGCGAGTGTGCTGTATCCGAGGTTCTCGGGTGTCCAGCCGGATTCGATCGTCGAAGTTCCATGATATTTCAGTGAATAACCGTTCTGCCATCATCAGGTGGTGCTGACGGAATGATCTGTCTGCGCTGTGTCCATGGTATTTATGTCCGCAGGGTCCCGAGTCGTACCCGGCGCGGACGGCCGGTGGAGCGGAGTGCCGCGTGGTGGGAGATGGGAAAGGGGGGGGGGGGGGGGGGGTTAGCTGCAGCCAGGCCCTGTGGTAGGCGCAGTTCATCTCCGTCCTCCGTGGTGGAAGGATCTCACGTCCGCTCACGCCGTTGCTCTTTGATGGTGTTTAACAATGGTTTCCAGGCCTTGCTAAGTTGAAACCCGATGTCCCTGTTGATGAGGTTATCTCTTACACAAATTTCTATGGCCTCCTTGTAGGTACTGCCCCAGTAGGTACTTGTGGCCGGCAGGATTTTTATCTCTTTGAATCTCGCTGTGTGTCCAGTTTCAATGCAGTGTCCTCCTAGGGCCGAATGGCTGGGTTGGCGAAAGTGGGTGTGACATTCGTGTTCCTTGCATCGGTCCTCAACCGTGCGAACTGTTAGGCCGATGTAGGATTTGCCACAGTCACACGGGATTTTGTATACGCCCGCTTTCTTAAGGCCTACGTCATCTTTTGCCGTTCCTAGTAGGTCACGAATCTTTGCTGGTGGTCAGAAGACTGTGTCAGTCTTGTGTCGCCTTAACAGTCTCCCTATTTTTGACGACACATTGCCAGCAAACGGCAGAAAGGCCCGAGCTTGCTTCTCTTCTTCGGGTTGTTCTTCATCTCGGTTCTTGCTGCACTTCTGGATTTGGCGGTTGCCATACCCATTCTTGCGGAACACGGTCTCCAGGTGTTTGAGTTCTGTTGGCAAGTTCTGTTAATCAGAGATCGAGTGTACTCTATGTACCAAGGTGTTGAGCATTCCATTAAGCTGCACCGGATGGTGGCAGCTGGAGGCATGTAGGTACAGGTCACTGTGTGTAGGCTTGCGGTACACACTGTGACCCAGTGAGCCATCAGACATACATTCCACTAGGACATCAAGAAAGGGTAGTTTTCCATCTTTCTCAGTCTCCATGGTGAACTGAATGTTACTGTGGACCAAATTTAGATGTTGTAGAAAGTATCTGTAGCTGTTCTTGTCCATGTGGCCAGATGATGAACTTGTCGTCCACGTAGCGAAAGAAGCATACAGGTTTCAGTTTGGCAGCTTCCAGTGCTTTCTCTTCGAAATTCTCCATGAACAGGTAGGCCACCACTGGGGAGAGCGGGCTCCCTATGGCTACTCCGTCAGTCTGCTCGTAGTATTGACCATTGAAGACAAAGTACATAGATGTTAACATGTGCCTGAACAGTTGTGTCAGGTCAGGCCCGAATTTCTCACTGATTAAGTAGAGAGAATATTCCAGCAGGACATGTCCGAGTAATGAAACGACATCGAAGCTGACCATGATGTCGGATTCTTGTACTGTCATCTCCTTCAGGCGGCCAATGAAGTCCGTCGGGTTCCGGATATGGTGCGCACATTTCCCCACATGGGGTCTTAGCATACCCGCCGAGTGCTGTGCCAAATGATACGTTGGTACCCCTATGTTGCTGACTATGGGTCGCATCCCTTCTTTGTGCATTTTTGGGGGACCATATATCCTTGGAGCTACCGTTGAATATTGGCAAAGTCTTTTGATGTCCTTGTCAACAAGCGCGCCATTTTTCAGCAAGGGTGGCAGTGCTTTGTTGTATCTTCCTGGTCGGGTCTGTGCTGATTTTCCGATATGCTGGATCGTCTAGCAATTGCAGCATCTTCTGTTCATAGTCGCATCTCTCAAAGATGACTGTGGCATTTCCTTTGTCGACAGGAAGAACGACTATCTCCTTATTGTCTCTGAGGGCTCGTAGTGCTGCTCTTTCTGCTCCCGAGATGTTGCTTCTGGCCGGTGTTGCCCTTGAAACAATCCGGCAAGTTTCCCTTCTGATTTCTTCTGCTTTGTCATCTGGTAAGCCACAGACTGCCAGTTCTACTGAAGAGATTATTTCATTGAACGGCAGAGATGCAGGTGTTGGTGCGAAATTGAGTCCTTTTTCAAGTACAGCTGTAGCTGTGTCGTCGAGTGGTTTACCCATGAGGTTAATCACGGACCGTCTAGTGGGCACTATATCATTTTTCGGTTTTCGATTTACCAGGTAGTCATGCAAACTTGGTGATCTGCTTCTCCGTGGATTTCCGGTGGGTCCAGTCTGCCTGGGCCCAGGTAACACTGTCCACCCATTCCCAGGAGTGATCTTGGAGTACGAAGGATAATCGTAGGTGAAGATGCAGCAGCTCCTTGGCGTTCTTGTCGAGTAGTAGACGGGTGTAGCGAATCCTCTCCCTGACCAGGGCCAGACCGGCTCTTCGCTTAAGCCTCAGATCACATATTACCAACCTCTACGGGGAGGATATGTACCAACTGGTGAAG